>NW_004567125.1:7485659-7665622 GCF_000260355.1 Condylura cristata | reverse complement strand
GTAGTTTCCATGTGGCTCTTCTTTGATATACATCATTTAGTAACATTTAAACTGAAATTGTTGTACATTAACTGTTGTACAGTGCTTTGATCAGATGTGGCATGTGGTCCAAAAGTGGCCAATAAATATATTCCATCCCCAGTAAGGGACTGGCCAAAGACAGGCACATGACCCAGGTTTCTCTAAGATTGATTACTGAGACATTTACTGGCAATACTGGGAAGAAAAGCTACTGAGGTATAGAAGCTGGAGGTCTATCAGAGCAAAGGGACAGACCATCTGAGAATGAAGCCAACACAACAAAGACAGAGATAAGAAATGGAAACATGGGCTCTCCCTGGTGTCCCAACAGGTTAAGGCTCCACAATATGAAGCTCTGGGAGGTCACTGCTGCATGAGTTCGATCCCCAGCCAGGGAGCTGACCCACATGGCGCAGCAGACCTCTCCCGGCCTGCCCACTGCTGCCCTCAGCAGTGTGTTTCAGTAGATCTGCCTGTTCTGTTCTCCGCTCTGTCTCTGGTGAATCCTCTCACCCACCACACCTCTGACCTGTACTATAAGCATAAATAAATAAATCTTTTAAAAAAAGAAAGAAATGGAGAGACAAATTGTCTGCATCTCTGGGTCTTTTCTGCTATATGAGCCCCTCTATTTTCCCTGAGAGGAAAAATTTTTCACATGTGTGTCTGTCACTGATGCTTAAAAGAATCCAATAGATACATCTTCAAAAATACCTAAAAGTCTAATGCCACTATCTGCTGTCTGCATCACATAAGTAGTCTCCAACTGTCACTACCAGCTCCTCTAGGAAGATGATGGAGTGACAGAAATGACAGTGGTTGTCATTTAATTATGTAGTATTAATAATAAAAGGGTTATACCTATTAACAAAACCTCAGAGGGAATGTTGCATCTATAATTGGTTATTCAGACAAACTCTGGGGGCTCCCAGGGCCTTCAGGCAATGCAGGTCAGGGGTACCTAACAGTGCCTAAATGCGAACCCAAATTACTCCCCACCTAGCATGTAGCTATAGAATTTTATTTATTGAAGGACAAGAGAACCACTGATTAGTAATAAATGCTATAGCTAAATGCATAAAGTCCTAGTGAATCACAGTACAAGTATCACCTCACTCAATCCCTGGGAGGCACAACTGTTATCTTCACTTCTAAGCTGAGAAACTGAGGCCGACAGCGCAAGCTACTCTAAAGAGCAAAGGACCAAAGAAGTTGGCTCTGATGCCCCAGGTCCTCCTCATGGCCAGCCTGGTATGCCTCGGGGTCCTTACTGCTGAAGTTCAGTTACCTGAGCACCTGCAGTGGTGAGACTGCAGAAGAAAATAGAAATCATCCCAACAAGGGCCTCTCTGGTGGCGCATGGGGTTAAAGTGTAGCACTATGAAGCTATCTGCAGCCACTGCAGCACCAGTTGAATTCCCAGCTAGAGAGGTGACCCACATGACACAGCAGACCTCTCCTGTCCCTCCCGCTGCTCCCCTCAGCAGTGTATTTCAGTCAGGATGCCTATTGTACTCCTTACTCTGTCTCTGGTGAATCTTCTCACACACTCTTACCCCCACACCTCTGACATACATCCCAGCTCTTGTATGCACAAATAAATAAATCTTTAAAAAAAAAAATAACCTAACAAAAAGTCCTAAGAGTTAATTGACCTGTTACACAATCAGGCTCCACTCAAATACCCTTCCTACTATAGCTCCAGAAAGTTCCCATCCCCTGTATTGAAAGGCCTAGAAATCATAATAAAAATCAACTGCAGAAACAAATTGCAAATCGAATGAAAGCTGCAAGATTTCAGGAAGACCACCAATGAACTAGAGGATGTGCAGACCCAGCCCTAAACCAGTGGCAAGTGAGAGAAGGCCTAGCAATGCCAGGCAAGCCTGCAACTAAGAATGAGGAAACTGACAAGGCTAATGACAGGATAGCATATCAACAAGAAGTGATTTAAATATCAAAGGATTGAGAGAGGCTCTTGGGGAAATTGATGGTGCCCTTGTACATTATAGCAAAACCAATCCTCTTTCTAACAGAGCTAGGAAAATCACACTTAATGTGAAGAATAATATATTGAGCTATCATACAATTTATTGGGAAAATTATGATCCTATCAAATCAACGCTTGATTCTTTGTTGATTCTACAAATTAACACATAATTGCATTCATAACCTGAAAGTCCTTGACTAAAAGATACACTCAAGATATTTTCCAAGATAAATTCTTTTTTTTTTAAAGATTTATTTATACATACAGGCCAGAGGTGCAGGGGCGGTGAGAGGATTCACCAGAGACAGAGTGGGGAGCAGAACAGGCAGATGGACGAAGTACACTGCTGAGGGGAGCAGCGGGCAGGTCAGGAGAGGTCTGCAGCACCATGTGGGTCACCTCAGGGGCCAGGGATCGAACTCACACTGAAGCAGCTACGGCCAGCTTGCAGTGCTGCCCTTTAGATCTCTGCGCCACCAGGGAGGGCCACAATATAAATTCTTAAACTCTTTTGCCCCAGCACTGACACTATTACTATTTGATTCCCATTTTAAATGAATTCATTTGATTCCCATTTGCAGTCTAGTTACCCACTACCTAGCACTGGGAACAGTCAATAGTAGGCATTATTTTAAAGGTGTAAATTCTGCCCACACATCCATTTAGCCCTCCAGAAAGCCCCTTTGCTGGACTATGGAGGACAACCTGCCCACCTTGTTTCCTTCATATTCAATCTTTACCAAAGATCTACACTAAAAAACAGGCAAAGTGCAAGCATTTAGTTTCTTAGCATTGTCATCGAAACATCATCCACTATGTTCTTCAACACCTTTTGTAAAGGTGATAAGTTTATTTCAAAGTTGACAGGTCTTTGGGGGATGTCAGGTTTCACTACAAAGAGAACATGTATAAGTAGGTGAATTAAAGTGAACTTTTTGAAGGTTTCACATGGTAAAGCAATACATTGGCAATTTGCTTTGGGTGTGTGTGTGGGTGGATGCATGTTTAAATTTAGAACCAGCAAAAATTTAGACTCTCCTTGGAAATTGATATGCTTCCTCCTTTTTGAGTCTTGGAACCATGAAACGCATAATCTTTCCCTCTGTGATTTGGCTGCAAGAAAGCTCAAAAACAAATTTCCTCCTGTTCTTAAATCTATTTTGATAATGTTTTGTATACATGGCTTTTATTTTAGACCAGCAGAAATCATTTTGGCAGGAGCATGCTTCATTTGACTTGACTTGGATTGTACAAGGAGTCATTAAATCAAGAGAAAAGAATGAAGACTTAGGGATGCCAAGGCTTCCCAAGGAGTAAGCGGCATAGACACATCAGGCCCTGCTGTCAGAAAACTGGACAGGAAAATTTCTGGGGGTAAGGTTTAGGGGGTGTAAGGAAGTATTAATCCCCTGAGGAAGAGGCTCAGGGCTGAAATTACTATAGTATCAGCCCAACACTCTCCACCCTACCTCAGCTCTCCTCCAGCCTGCCAATAAAACTTCCAGCTTGAAGAAATGGAGGATAAATGGTAAGGAACTCTCAGGACTCCCCAGAGGAACCAGAAATCATCCTGTTCCTGGCATAGCCTTGGTGCTGCCTCTTTCCCCTTGCCTGGGCATGCATGAGAGCATTATTAAGGGCAACGGCTTGAAGCCCAGAGCCAATCCTTATCAGCTTCATGACCTTGGACAAATTCTCTGAACCCGAAAATCCTGTCTATAGAAGCAGTAATAGGGCCCTCCCTGGTGGCACAACAGGTTAAAGCACAGCACTATGAAGCTATCGCAGCCACTGCAACAAAGTCTGATCCCCAGCCAGGGGGGTGACTCACATGGTGGGGCAGACCTCTCCTGACCTGCCCACTGCTCCCCTCAGCAGTGTTTTTCTGTCAATTTGCCTATACTGCTCTCCACTCTGTCTCTGGTGAAGCCTCTTACACCCTGCACCTCTGGCCTGTACCCCAGTTCTGTATGCATAAATAAATCTTAAAAAAAAAAAAAAAGAACCAGTAATAATGTTTCTACTTTAAGGTTAAGATCAAATGAGTTACACATAAAGTACTTAGAACAATGTCTGGCATTGTGCCAAATGATTGCCATCTCTTTGTATTCCCTTGAACATGAACAGATGTCCCTCATGGGCTTTTGAGGTGCTAACTTTGTAACTGAGGGCAGTGGGCTCTGACAAAGAATCCATCTTACATAAAACTTTATTCAGGTTCCCCTAAACATTTTTAACCCTGACGTTTGGACTTGTGTTCCAGCTCAGCATTTTCCAGTTTTACCAAGAATTCCATCCTCCATAGCTGGTCACCCTGGATACCTTAGTTTCTCCATCCCCCAACACCCAGAGAGTATGACTGGCCCTGGCGTACCTTTAGCAAGTATCCTGTTAGGTTGATTTAGCCAGAACCCCAGTCAGTCCTGAAGTTTCCTTAGTAGTTTCCCCATGATGGGGTTCTGATGAGATGTTGGGTTCAGATGAATGGGGTCCTTGAGTTGCCTGAGAAAAGTTTCCAGTATCTCTTTCAGCAGCACACAGCAAGTTTGCAGAGGAGATAAGGATGTTTGCACAGATACAGGCAGGAAGAAAGAGCTGCATTTGAAAGGAACAGGTTTGTTCAGAGTTGCCTGCAGAGACACAGGAAGGCAATCTTGGGACAAGAGCTGCATTTTGCCAAGAGAGAAGTTGTTCTTACAGTGTTCCCTTTTGGGGGGAGGAGTTCATTCCTTTGAGAATTTTTTATCAATTGTTAAAATTAATCACTTCTAGGGGATGACTGGATTAATTTATAAGGACCCGTGATTTTCTCCATATCCCCACCTTGCGGTGCCTACAGATATTTCCTATAGCAGTCCTTTATAATGACTGAGTTTCCATCTGTCCAAGCAGTGCTTAAGGATTTTTCATTTCTATGGTTAGTTTACTGGTGATGTTAACAATTTCTACACCCCCTCGCCCCACCCCTCACCCCCAGCTTCTGGTCATATGAGGTTTCCACCCCAATTTTCTATTCTATGCTGCAACAAACCCCACCTGCCCTGGCTGTAACTGTATTCGGGATTGAGTGGGGCTCTACACTGTCATCTCTCTTGTCCCTTATTACAATGTTCACAAATCTCTTTTCAGAGCTTTAACCACTTTCCAAGTCCGGTTTTTCTCGGACAGACACCAGCGGTCTCCATACACCGATACAGCGTCCTTGTTTAAGTGTTCCGGACCCTCCGCCCAGAGCCCATTTCTGAGGGTCCCCTGACCACAGAGCCACAGCAACGTCCAGGATCTCCCTACGGGGACCCGGTGGTCCCTTTACCGAGTATCTGGGGCCGAGGGGCTCGAAGCCGGTAAGTTGAAGCCTGCTAACGCGCTTCCCAGTCACCCAAACCTCTCCTCAATACACAAACCCACCACTCTGGGGCCAGAGGCCCGGGCTCGGGGGCGGAAGCCCCGCCGACTACACTTCCGGCGGGGGCAGGGGCGCGAGCGAGTGGGCCGGGCGCGCGCGGGCGGGGTCCCGTCGGGAAGGGCGGGACAGGTCTCGCGCTTACGTCACTTCCGGGCGCGGCGCGGTGAGCGCGGGAGGCATGGCTACCTGCTTGGCGTGGCTGGCGGGGCGGGCCGGCGCAGGGCGGGACGGGTGGGTGTCCCGGCGACCCCCTCCCCCCCAGATGCCCCTAGCCGGGGTGCTATTGCGTCTCCGCGCTCCCTGATGGGTGGTGTCTAGCGTCGTCGGCTGGGGCGGTTTTCACCGACATAAGCCCGCCGGGGGCGGCGGGGCGGGGGACGGGGAGGATGCGGATCTTTGCTCTCGCTGCGGCTATCGGAGCTTTACGCTTATGGTGATGGCATGGCTGAAACCCCCTCTCTCCCACCCCGCAGGATTCTGAACCGCTCTAGCTTGGGTGTGGAGTCTTGAACGAATGCTGAGCGCGTGGGAAGTGCTTCTCGCAGGAGGAAATGACATACCTCACTTCATAAAGACAGAAGTGTGTTTTGACATTCCATTCTCTGCTGGGCCTGCTTGTATATACATGTGTGTCTAATCCTGAATCCAGAAAGTCCCAGGTGAAATCTGTATGGGCGGGCAGACACTTGCTTTTTTGAATGAGCCTTCTTGTGTTTCTGTTTTAATGCCAAGTGATACATCGTTTGGAGCCCCAAGGCATTTCTGACACTGATTGACTCGCTCCCTTTTTCTTTTTTGCATAAGTTAAAGGTGCCATTGAGAAGACCCAGCTATGGAAGACAAACCTGTGGTGATATCAAAACAGAAGACAGAAGTGGTGTGTGGGGTCCCCACCCAGGTGGTCTGCACAGCCTTCAGCAGTCACATCCTTGTGGTGGTGACCCAGTTCGGGAAGATGGGTACCCTGGTCTCCCTGGAACCTAGCAACGTCACCAGTGACATCAGCAAGCCCATGCTCACCACTAAAGTCCTCCTCGGGCAGGACGAGGTAAAGTGGTTGGGAAGGGAGCCCCACCGTGGAGAAACAGCTCCTGTGTCTGTAATTTGTCATTGCAGACATAGAATATCTGGTAGCTAGCCTCGGTAGTTATTGCGTTTTCCGGATCCTTTGTGGGTCAGAGGGTGTCCAGCTGCCCTTGGTGGATACTTTCCCCAGTCCATTGCATTTTATCCAGCAGGCTTGTGGAAGTATTGATTTTGTAATGTAGGCCTTCCCCTGGGTTTGACCCTGCCATGATATATTATAGTAATGAGTGGGTGTCATGTGCTCAGTTCTGAAAGATTATCTGTGCAATTGTACAGAGTCCCCCCCCACACACACGTCTGTCTTTGATGAGTCCTTCCAGATTACAGATAGCCGGAAGAGACAGGCAATCAGAAGGCACTAAGAAAATAAATGTAATGATGCCTCTTTAGCAGTTTGTTTATGACTGCAGGTGTTCTGGGAATCTCCTGAACTCTGAATCATTGTTGCATCAGATTTATGGGGTGCAGGAAGCCTGTCTGGATTCCTAGGGGTTCCTAATGAAATCATTAAGAAAGAAGCAGGTTTCTTGCAGTGAAAATGTTTTTCCCCCTATCCTTTACCAGCCTCTCATCCATGTCTTTGCAAAGAACCTGGTGACATTTGTGTCTGAAGAAGCCGGAAACAAAGCAGTTCTCCTAGCCATGGCCATGAAGGACAAAAGCATGGAGGGGGTAAAGGCTTTAAGGGAGGTAATCCAGATGTGCCAGGTGTGGTGATCTTGGAATTAGCAGACACACCTACTCAGGAGAGCCAGATGGAAATAAAACATCATCTCAGTGATTTGAAGACCACCCCTACCCCCTTCATTCCCTCAGAAGGAGGAACCCCATTTGGCTGTAGCTCTTATATTCAGAAGAAAGGCGCACGTATCAGGCAGACTCTCTGTTAGGTCACTAATAACATCAATGAATGGGGGTTAGGGAGAAACATGGAATGTGTCGGGGGCGAGGGAGGGGGCAGCGGGTGTTGTGAATGGTTCTCACCAGGGTCCAAATCCAAATCCCTGCATGTGTTTGAAAATGGAAAGAATGAGTCATCAGACATGAGTCATGGCCCTTAATGTGAAATATCAATTGTTGGAGGAAGTTTTTTTATTAAAAATAAATGTATCCCAAAATACTTCACCATCCTTCTTACAATACTGAGAAATTTCATTCATACAGCACAGTTCAATTTAGAATACCCTAACTGGGAGAAAAACTGGTTTGGCACAAAGATCATAGTTCAATCTGGACCAAATGAATCCCAGAAGTTGATTCTGTGAACTTATCTTGCTCCTCCTGTGACTCCTTCCTGTGACTTCTCAGCATGCCAGGATGTCATCATTCCACAAATACTTCTTGTCTTGCTTACAGCTGGGGGCACAGACCCTAGTCTCAGCAATCATATCCTACAAGGACAGGAAACAGATGCTTGTTACCCCTTCAGGCGTGGGGCTGCTAGGGGAGGGCCAGGTGAGTCAGCCACCTGACCTCACAGAAGCAGCTGTAACCACTCTCTGCAGTGGAGGACGATGGGAGAAGGTGACTCCAGTGAAGGTCGGGAGGAAGAGCACAGCCAGGGCAGGCTGCTGAGAGCAGACCATGGGATGTGCTCATTTGGCTGACCATGAAGCAGAGGTGCAAGGACCTTCAGCGCTCTACAAAGGCCTTAGCACTAAGTCCTCAAAGCTTCAGGATGGCATGTATGCCATATCATTCAGTCTGTGGGTACCTGAGCTGATGGAAGGGGTCCTGGGGTCCACCTAGGTTCTCCATCTTCCCTCTAGCCACAGTTGCACATGTCGCCAGTTGTACCTGAAACCAATTTAGGTCTGTGTCATTGACTCAGAAGAAAATGGGGTGACTGGAGAGTAGAGGTAGGACATATCTAGCAGAAATGTTGGGATCCAATAGCAAACATCCAGGACATCCTTTGAGAAAATTTAGGACTCACTGCTAAAATTCATGTAAAGAAATACTTTATGAGATTAGATAGGGTATTTGTATTTGGTTTCTCTTCAGAATCCACAGCCTTTCCCCAGAGGGAGAGCTGCCTGGTGTCTAGGACATGATAGGAAAGGGGGCTCAAACCGTCGGTCCATTGTAAAAGGATTTGGAGAGTGACTTAACTGAAGATGGACCTGAGGAAAGCTGTCTTCAAGGGCTCGTTCCCTCAACAGGTGAGAGCCTGTGTGTACCACGGGGTGCTGGGCCACCCACAAGGTCACTAGTAGCCAGGGTCCTGCCCTTGCAGTTCACAGTCGCATCCAGTGGAGAGATGTGTAAACCTATAGACAGACAACTTGTGTTCTCGGGACGCGAGGAGGACCAAGACTTGTGAGAAACCCTGGAAGACCCAGGAGTCTGATATGGCCAAATTTGGCTCAAGGACTCCCAGACAGCTTTGCCCCATCTTCCTGGACACATGACTTTGGCCCCACCTTCCTCTTTCCCTTGAGGAAACACACTGCAGTCTTATGGCCCCCACAAACTTTTTGCTCTTTCTACTTGTTCTCATGCCAGTGTGTCCCCTGACAAGATCCTGCCTATGGAGGACTAGACTCAAGTTTGAAAGTCCACAAGAGACTTTCAAGAAGGGACAGGACTTTCTAGACACATGAGGACCCCTGGGTGATCCATGTGTCATGGCATATGTGACACTAATGCCACTGATGAGGTAAAGAGAACTTGGGGCATGATCCACACTGTAGGGCTCGCACTCAGGCAGTCTTACTTCAAAATTAGCACATAATTAGGCCTTGGAGACAACACCATCGCCGGACCCCCCACATTGTGTAACCCTGGTCAATCCCACTGTGTTCAACATTGCTGTCGGTGGTGAACCCTGGGCTGTGTCTCCTACAGCAGAAAACTTTGGTGCTCTGGGCACTAGGAAGAAGATTCGCAAAAGTTCCTGCTTTCACAGAATTACCCCAGGATTTACATACCAAGGTGGTGACTTCACATGCCATAATGCATGTGGCAAGTGCATCTGGGGGGAAACTGGATGATGAGAATTTAATCTGGAGACTTGTCCGTGGCAAATGCTGAGCACGACACAGACTGAGGGGTTGAATGGGGAGCGTGGGGTCTTTGGCAAGGTGAGGAGGGCATGAAATTTGTGGAAGCCAGGAGGCTTGGGTCTAGGAATGGCAAAACTAGCAAGAAGATCACCATTGCAGACTGTGACCAAATCTAATAAATTTGACTTGTGTTTTATCCTAACCACCAGACCATTCATTCCACAGCTCAGGAGATCACCTCTTCCTTCCCATCTGCTCAAAATAGCCTATAATCTGTATGCTCTCCCTTCAGTGCTTTGGGCTCCATGTTTTCCTTATCCCCTTCCAAAGCTAGCTGGTTGCAGTTAAGTTTATGATTATGAAATAAACAATAACAAAAAATAAGCACATAATTACTCTTGTCATCTAAAAATTAGATGTTTGTGGAATTATAGCTTCTCTCATTTAACAAATGGGAAAATGAAGACTGGGTAGGATTCCAGTGTGAGCCTATATTCAGATCTGAAGCTTTTGGTTTCCTGATTCAGTCCCTAAATGCCGAAGAACTCGTGCTGCCTACGCCAGCCAGGTGCAGTGATCAGCCCACACGGTAACTCACCTGATCTTCACCGCAGCCCGGGGAGATTACTCAGGCTGTGCGTGCGACAGGTGAGGAAAGTGAGGCACAGTCATACACTGCCACTGAGTGTCAGAACTGGAATCTGAACCCAGACACAGGGCCCTGGTCTCTACTCTCCATCTGTCACTGGGCCCCCCTTTATCTCAAGCTGCCCAGTCTGCACAACAGTCTCTTAAGTGGGAGGAGAAGTGTTGCCTTGTCCCCGCATGGGACCTCATACGCCAGGCCCTGGCAGGGTCTGTACCATCTAATTGAGACCTCATGCCACCCTCACAAGAGAAGTACTGGAGAAATTTGAGGCTTGAAAAGATGGGGTGAAGATGGGGTGAATGACTTGATGACACCAGATGATAAGTGGTGGCCCCAGGATGTAAACACAGCTGTGCCCTTGTTATTTGCACAGGGAGGTGGCGGTGTATAATTGAAACCAGGGTCCAACGCCTCTCTAAGCCATACTTACGGCTGCCTGAAGCTTTCTGGTAGCTATTAAATAGAGACCAAGGCTTCTGTCTTTGCCACCAGTGCCTTCCTACTCTGCCCTGCCTTCTGAATGAAGATGTAGGACGTACGTGAAAGGCACTAGGCCCTTGCTTTCCTTGGTGCTCTGCTCCCAGCTGCTATAATTCAGGAGGCGAGATACATGCTCCAATAAAGATCTATAAAGCCGGCAGCTTCCGCAGGCAGGGCTGTCTGCTTTGTGGAAATTGTTACTCCTTTAGCTGGAAAGGCTGCATATGGCGCTCACCCAGTGATCAAACTATAATTACAACTTCCAGCAATTTACAGCCAAATGTAAATAATGAACACTGGGCTCATTTGCCAGCCCCTGCGGCACGTCTGGTAAATGAAGTTGACTCTTTCAAGGCCATACCCTTGGACCAGCACGGTGTGACTTGTCTACATTTGCTGCTGTGCTGCACACAGAGTCCCTCATCCACCCCACCCTGTTCCCTCCCACTCCCTCCCAGTTCCAGAGTGGACACAGGATGTGGTTCCAGCTCAACTCTCAGGGTAAGTGGGGGCCTTGGGGGGTCATCGAAGGGCAGGGAAAGGCACTCACCCTTGGCTGTGGTTCTGAGCAACTCAGACCTTGACAGGCCTGGACCCACCTTAACCAGAGATTACAAAGAACCCATGGAAAGACTGGCACCGGACTGACTGAGTGCTCTGACATTGGCCATTTTGTAGTGAAATTGGAGATCGGGAGAGGGCACTGGGCAGGTGACAGCAGAATGGCCCAGTCAATGGACTCGTGGAATCCGAGAGACAGAATGATGTGGAACTGGTTGCAGGGAAGTACTGCCATCACTGAGGAAACAGCACAAACCTGCGAGGGGAAAAGGGTGACTGGTGAGCATGAGGACTCCGATTCTAGGAAGACTGTGAGATCAAAGGCACAGAGCCCTGGAAAAGAGGGCAAATTTCCAGAAATAAGCCCAAACTTGGGGACATTTTGATGAAGACCATCTCTGAGTCCCTGGCTACTGTGAGGATGACAGGACAATTGCTGGCTGTCCCCCTGGGCTGTCTCTCCTGAAAGTCTAGAGCCCCCAAGTGGGCTACACAGAGCCCTGAGCCCCATTTCCTGGTGAAGATGGAAAATTGCCTGAGGGTTGGAAATTGTTCACCGGCAGGATGGCTGAAACCAGACTGGCGGAAGGTAGGATAGGGATATGCTAGGAGAAACCTGGACTGGAAGAGGACGGGAGGGAGGGGTGAGGAGAGACTCGGATGGCAAAGGAGAGGGGAGGAGAGAGGAAAGGCAAGAAAAGGGAAATAGGGGGACAAGGAGAGAGAAATGGGCCAGACACACAGAGTGGGGTCTCAGAGCAGAAGAACGCAGAAACACCAGCCCTACAGCCTGTCTCCCCAAGCCCACGGCCAGTACCCAGACATGCAGGCTCTGCTCAGCAAGTTCCATCGGTTACCTTCTGGTGAGCCCACCTCACATGTGGGAAGACTGAGGACCAGAACCAAGTAGGGGGAACAGCCAGGATAGGGGTGCAGCAGCCCCCCTGCAGGCTGAGTGTCCTCCCTGTCCCACGCTACCTAAGGAGGCCCCAGCGTGGGGTAGTCCCGTAGGCAAGTAGGAGAGCGCTCTGGTCAGAGTGAGGCAGGTGAGCTTGTTGAGACTGCTGGCCCCCTGATGTGTGACTGTGAGGAGGAAAAGGAAGGGGAGGGAACAGAAGGAGAGCTGAGGGCCACTTAGAGATGTCAGGACTTAACCCTGATAAGTGGGACCCCCGCCCCAGATGGACCAGAACGATGGCTCCAGCCTTCCAGAGCTGCACCTGGTCATTGATCCAACAAGATCCACACCCAAATGTCAGAGGCTACAGCCCAGTTTGTCCCCCCGCTGGCAGTGATGGGACAGACATCTGGTCCCAAAATCTGGGCAGGGCATGGTGGGGGTGTGGCCCCAACTGTGCCGGACAGGTAGGGCCGGCCTGGCAGGGCAGGCAGGGCGAGCAGAGTTTTCTAGGTCTAGGGAGAGGCCAACTTCACAGAGCAGCAGTGTCTGAAACAGGCAGGCTGCCGCAGTGCTGGACAACAGCCTCAGAGACTGGAGGCTGTATGGTGGGGCCCACCACCCCCACCACCCCCTTCACCCCCATCATCTCTCAGGGCTGGCAACCAACAACAGACCTGCCCAGGGGGCCCAAGCAGACGGCTGAGGGAGCCACGGGGGAGGTGAGCTGCTATGTGTGTGTGTGTGTGTGTGTGTGCGCCTGCTTCGTGCACGTGTGTTTGTGTGCGTCCATAAGAAGGGAATGGTGACCAGGTTAGGGCCCGAGTGCCCTAAGGGGGTGGGGGGTGGGGTCCTGGAGAGCCCACAACTTAAAATTGAGAGTCATAGCCCCTCTGCCCTACCCTGTCTCTACCTGAAGCTGTACCCTCTGCTAAACCAGGGATAGCACCTGGTAACCACAAAGGGTTGCAAGCCAGCCCAGCCAGTCCAGACCCATGTCAGCACCCTAGCCCCAAGTACACATGGACAGGTACCCCCCAGGGCTGGCATCTCTCTCTGGGGCAATGGGCAGGTACAGACAGGCCCCGGCAGACATCTGGTTCCCTTTGGAGACTGAGACAACAGAGGGAGGTCACAGCCAGCACGGATGGACCCAACAAAGAGGACAAGAACCCCAAACCCCACCCTGATCCCACAGGGCGGACAGGAAGCAGAAAGAAGCCCACCTGCAGTGCACCTGTTTGGCCAATGCTAGCCCCACCAGTCAGTTAACCACACTCTTTGGGCCTTTGAGACTGCTGATAGGAGGCCTACTCTTCCAGGCCCCACTCTGACAAGGGCTGACGGGCACAGCCCTGGCATGTAGGGGTTCCTGGAAATTGAGCCTGAGACCCAGTTTTGCCTAACACAGACAAAGGGAATGGCCAAGTCAGAATCCCTACCTGAGTGCCCTGTGCCCTTGGCTTTGGGGCCAATGCCCTGGCTGGGAGTCAACTTATTAGCCTCCAGGAGACAACATTGCCAGCCTGTGCACCCCCGAGGAGTCCCAGAGCCAGGACAAGAAGGATTCAAAGTTTCCCTGCCCTCCTTTAAGAGGGAGGGAAAAAACAGCTCCATCCCCCCAGGATGAGGGTGGCCAGGCCAGGACTCACGTCCAGGCCTACTTTGTAGCCTGCCACATGGTGCTGGGGGCTGGAAGCCCACAGCAGCCCTTGCTCCTCCCTCTCTGCACCAAAGTTCCCATGTGTGTAACCTAAAGGCCTGAGCACCCAGTGCCTGTGACTGATAACAAGCTCCATCCCAACCCCCTCCACCCTGCAGGCCAAGGGCTGTGGTGGATATTAGTTGAGTCAGTGGCTAGTGGGTGGCTTCAGCACAAGCTCAGTGGCAAATCCTGTCTGCCTCGCTCTGGGGCCAGAACATGAGGACCCCAAGGGGAAAGTCAAGGAGCCTGATAGGGTAAGCTGGGGGCTTAGGGTATTGGAATACCCTAAACCGCTGGTCCTACCCCCGCATTTCTGTTGGCACAGAGCAGCTCTCAACTGCCGGAAGGGCTCAGGACAGTAAGAAGAAGGGGAGAGCCTAGCTGTAGGAGAGTAGCCACAGGCCTCCAGTGACACCCTCAGATGGCAGGCTGGCTGAGAAACAGGACTGACGTGGTGTGGGGCAGACCGAGCTGACCTGAAGGAGGGCATTCAGTGATTAGGGTGAAAGGCAGACACTGAGATGAGAGCACTGAGCTCTGCGACTGGCCAGTGGCTTCTCAGCTGCCCCACACCCTGGCCAGGAGTCACCAAGTAACAGGTCACTTGGTCACAGTGAACAGTGGTCATAGGACCTGGCTGCCCAGATCTGGGCGGGCAGGTCTGTCCTGTAACAGGCCCCAAGTAGGGAGCTCCAGGCTGGCTGGCCCGGCCATCTCTCCTGAGAGGGCAGGCTGTGGTACCAGCCACAGGGGGTCAGGCCTCATTCAGTCAGCGAGCACCACGGGCCACCAAATGATCTACCTCTCCCTCCCCAGGACCCAGAGGCTGAGTCCCTGGCTTCCCCAGACCCAGCCCTGTTCTCGCCTGTGCACAGGCTTGGGATGGCCAGCCTCTCCTGGCACAGCCACTTCTCATCCACCCACAGCCTCCTGCCTGCTCCTGGGTATGGCCTGGTCAGAGGTCTGGATTCTGAGAGGACAATGTGGCCAGTGACCTTTCCCAGAGTTCTTAGCATGTGAAGGGACATTGTGCCAGGTCTCCCAGCAGCATTAGGGACTGCATGCTGAGCCCTGGGAAGGGGCTGGAGAACACCAAATTCATCTTTACAAATGAGAAAGCAGAAGCCTGGAGAGGTGAAGGGCCTATTGGGGTGGCAGGACAGAAGGCTAAGGGCTGAGGATGCCCCTAGAGAGACTGGTTAGAAGGCAGAGAAGAAAGAGGGTGGAGATGACAGAGGGCCGCTTCACGGTTAGAGCCCCAGTTTTATAAAATGTATACTAGGCTACCTGCTGGAGAAGTGCAGGCTGCAAACGAAAAATGTCCATGAGCAGTGAATTCCCAACGTGTGCAGGAGGTTCTGGAGAAAGCCAGCTTAACAGCCTGAGCTCTCTGGAGGCCTTCCTGGAGGCAGTGACGGTTTCGAGAACAGCCAGAAGCAACATGGGCCTGGCCACCACCATTAGAGCAGGTATGTCCTAGAGCAAAAGGGCCTTCCCAGGGATCATGTACCCTCGGAGCAGTGGGACAGATGGGGAGATCCCCCAGTTTCTGTACCCGGTCAGAAAACACCCTTTTATTACAGTATAATCTGCAAGGAAACACCCTTTTCTTACAGTATAATTGTTTTAAAAGATATATTTATATATACAGAACTGGGGTATAGGCCAGAGGTTCAGGGGTGGCGAGAGGCTTTATCAGAGACAGAGTGGGGAGCAGAACGGGCAGATTGAGGAAGTACACTGCTGAGGGGAGTAGTGGGCGGGTCAGGAGAGGTCTGCCATGCCATGTGGTCACCTCCGGGGCAGGCAGGAATCGAACTCATGTGGAAGTGGCTTTAGCTTCTCAGTGCTGTGCTTTAACCCGCTGCGCCACCAGGGAGGGCCTCTTACAGTATAATTTGAAGAAGAAAGGGAAGATTTTCCCAAGTCCCTCTATCTGTGTTTGGGTCCAGACCTTGAGTCACCCCAAAGCCAGAGTCCCACAGAGCCCTCCAGAAGTCTGGTTCCCAGTGACTCTACGTAGGGAAGTCCTTTTGACATCTAACCATCAATGTGCCCTGCTGTGTGTCCAGTCATTCCCTAGCATCAGCCTGGAAAAGATTTAGGCTTCAGTTTCCCTGCCTATACCTGAACCCCTTCCAACTATGTCCACCTTCCCATTTTTGCATCTTCACGCTCAAAGGCCCTGAGGCATTGTCACAGGGACAATGACAGGTGCTACCTTTATAAATGTCCCTAATGATGATACCAACGCCCATGGCCAGTGCTGCTCTGCATCCATGCAACTCCTGTAGGTGCTGGGCACCGTCAGCACTGCACCGTACTGTGGTTGGGCTGGGGCCTCAGGCGAGCACCTTTGGCACCCAGGAGGAACTCACTTTGGACAAGGTATAGACCACCGCTCCCACACCACTGCCTAAGGGGGAGCCTGCTGTCCAGAAGGCCACCCACACAGCAAGGCTCTTGTTCCCCACTCATCAGACCAAGCTGAGCACAGCACCAGCTTCCAGAAGCTGCCATGGAGAAAAGGCAGGCAACACACACAAAACCAATAGGTAAATTGGGAATTTCAGAAGGAATTATTTTTAAGATTTATTTTATTTATAATAAATGAATTATGCAAAACCTGGGGTGCAGGCCAGGGGTGTGGGATGAGAGGACTCATCAGTGACAGAATGGGGGACAGAACAGGCAGATGGACTGAAATACACTGCTGAGGGGAGCAGCGGGCAGGTCAGGCGAGTCTGCTGTGCCATGTGGGTCACCTCCCTGGCCAGGATCAAACTCGTGCTGCAGTGGCTGCCGATGGGTTCACAGTGCTGGATTTAAGCTGTTGTGCCACCAGGGAGGCCCTTCGGGAGGAATTCGAAGAGGGTGATGGGACAGAGAAGGTGACCAGGAGATAGCAGGACAAAGAGTCTGCCGGTAGAAAAGTTGGATCAGAGGTTCTGACCTAGAAGGGGGGTTGGAGAGAGGAGGGGCAAGGCCTGAACGTTTTATCTGGGAGTGAGGGCACAGCGTCAGGGCATGTTCTGGGCTGGGGGCTCCAGAGGGCACGTGCAGCTGAGGGGCTGAGGGAGCAGGGGCTGATGCATCCCAGGGGTTGATAGGCTCCGTCCTGCTCACGCATGTGGCTGAACCTCTCTGAGCCCCAGTTCCCACCAGCAATTCAGGCTTTGCAGCCTATGGCCCAGAACTGGGGGGCATCAGGGGGTGTGAGGTTCTGTCGTGGGCACGGGGCAGGCACCTGACGCAGGTCCTGCAGCACATTGAAGCTGGAACAGGGTGGGGGGTACCCAGAGACAGGTTGAGGCCCCCACCCCTCCTCCCCTGCTGGGAGGCAGCACCAGGGGTATAGGGGAGACCACTTTTACAGGGGCCTCTGGACATGGTTGACCATGGAGCAGGAGGAGTCAGGTCCCCAAACATGACCCAGTGTGACCTGCTTCCTTCGTCCCCCACCCACAAACGTTTCCATTGCATTTCTCAGGACTGGACTTTGTAAACTTTTTCACTGAGGTGAAAGTCTATAAACAAAATCTGCCCAGTTTTTTAAGTGGATAATTCAGTGGCGTTGGGTACATATACTTTATTGTACAACCACCAATTCTGTCTCATCCCAGAACTTTTTCATCGCTCCAAATAGAAACAGTGTTTGTTACAGAGCCCACTCTGATCCTGTGACCCCTCCCCCTTGACTCAGGTCCTGGCAGCAACTGCCCGGCCATCTGGCACAGGTAGGTGAGGGCACCGGGCGCCTGTAGGTACCTTGGAGCCAGCTGCTGCTAAGCAAACCCCAGGGAGGATAGAGTATCAGCATGGGGAGGGGACAGGCTCCTCCTCCTCCCCTCCGGCCCCTCCCTGCTGCCCAGGGCTCAGGTGGGCCCTGAGGTAAGGCCGTGGCCCCTCCCTCAGCCTGGTAACGCCTCCAGTTACTGGCCTTGCCCCACCCCTAGTGCAGCTGCCAGGAGGCCACGTGGCCAGGCGGATGACCAGCCAGGCTTCCCTGAAGGCTGGGCCTCCCAGGACGGAGCAGGAAGCTTCCTGCCTGAGAGGTAGGCGCTGGGCCCGGTGACCACAGGCTGGTAGGGGAGGCAGAGGCCAGATAGGGCCTAGAGCAGGAGAGAAGGGAGGTAACCGGTGCCCCAGCAGGTGGGCAAGTGGGCTGTAGGACAGGCACCAGGGCTGGAGAGAGGGCCTGTGGCGACCCTGGGAGCCAGCAGGTGCTGGAGAGCCCTCCCCTACCTTCTGCAGCTACAGGCAGCACCAGCCTGGCCACTCCCAGATGTAGCCTGGCCCGGCGGGGGCTCCCCCACGTTCTGAGTTCTTTAGTCTCTAAAAAGTGAATTCCCCACAGGTCCAAGGCAGCAGAGGTAGGTTTTCTTTTACGGAGACTTAAACTAAATCTGGAGCCCCTGACACCTTCAGGCAGCTGACTTCTGGCCTGGGTGGCTGAGCCCTGGGGACCCAGGGAATTCCAGGGTGGGCCCTTGAGCAGAGGGGGTGCCCAGGGCTGCCCAGGAGCAGGGAAGGTAGCACAATGGCCAGTCTCCAACTCCCTTGAATAGGACAGTGATCAATGCCCAGAGCACCCTTGGGCGTGTCCTAGGCCGCCTGGAGCCTCCCACTCAGCCTCCTCCCTCCCGCCCCTCCCCCACCCCCTCCCCCTCACTGGCGCCTGGGCTGCTGCGGCTGCCGCCTACACCTTGCCCCTACTCTTTCCTGCGCTCTCCTTGGCCTCTGCAGATGACTAATGCCTCGGGGCTTCTGGGGACGGTCAGCGCCCCCCTGGAGTTGACAACCTGGCCTCCGCCCAGCCCCCCACTGACTGTTCCTGCTGAGCCACAGATGGACCGTGTGGGAAATGGCTCCCAGGGGGCACCCCAACTCTTCCTCACCACCTCGCTGGCCCACGGTATCTCGGGCATCTTTGTGTGGAGCGCCCTGCTGCTCACCTGCCACCAGGTGAGTCTTCATGCTTCCCTCAGGTCCCACTTTCCATGGGACATGCCCTGGTAGGGCACCAGGACTAAAGGGCCTCAGGCTCTAACCTTGGTGCAGACAGGAGGGGCCCAGCTGGACAGAGGGGTAGTGCCCAGAGGCTCTTACAGGTGGCATGTGGCCAGGACACAGGGGCAGGAGAGGGGCTTCCTTCAAAACTCAGCAAGTAGGAGCTGGGCCTGAAGAAGGGGTGTCTCTATCAGGCAGGGGGCAGCGGCCGTCTGGGTGCCAGCTCTTCGCCAGACACTTGTTGGCCTTCAGCCTCATGCTGAGTCCCATCTCAGACAGACACTGAGCAAGTCAGCCCAGGGTCTTCCCCGTAGCAGGAGTGGGAGGGCCTTCCCTCCGGAGGACAGCTTGCCGGGAAAGCAGGTGAGGGCTGGACTTTGCTCTTAGGGAGCAGAAGCCACGAGTAGGAGCTGGGTGTGGGCTTGGCTAGCTGGCCTCAGCAGGGCTGCCCTCAGTTTCCTCATGAAGGAAGCAGGGGACAGAAGCCGGGCTCAAGTCCTGAGCTGCACTAGCCCCTCCCCAGAGCTGCACTAGGAGATGAGACAGCGCCCCAGATGGAGGTGCACCGTGCCCCCCAGGAAGGGAGGCAGGAAGTGGCAGCAGGAGGGGCCCAAACGCAGGGGCGGGGCTCACACACAAGCACAGGCCGGGGAGAGCTTGTGTGGCCCGTGAGAGGCTGTCCGGGCTGAGGGTGTCTGTCATGGCACTCGTGACGACTTGAGGACACTTGAACATTCGGGGTGGTTTGGGCCACAACCTGGGAGTGCTGGGGACTTGGGGGGCTGGGAGCAGAGCTGCCTTTAAGGTAGTTCAGCTGGCACTGGCATAGGGAATGGATTGCTGGGGTAAACCGCGGGCAGAAGAGAGTCAGGAGACGGGCAGGCAGGGAAGGAGGTGGCCAAAGGCCGCCAAGGCAGCAAGGTACAGATACACTTCTTGGTGAGAGGCTCTGCCTCACAGCCTCAGATAACCAGGACACAGTGTGTTAGGCAGGCTTGGTGCATTATGGTGTAGAAGAGTGGGGGGAGGGGCAGTCCCTTCGGGGTGTGCAGCTCTACTGCCCAGGGCACCGTGGCATGGATCACGTGGGCTGACCCTACCCTGATCCTCCACACAGCCAGTTCCTCTTTCTTGAGGAGTTCCAGGCCATCCACCCATTCAGAGCCCACAGGACAGCCAGAGGCCAGAGAGGTCTTCAGTTGGCCAAGGCCACCTGGCCAGGCAGTGCCAGCACTGGGGGCAGAATCTCCCAGTGGCGATCATGCCATGTCCTTCCCACAGCACCAACGGGGAGGGAGTGACTGATAAGGAGCCTGTGCCTGCTACCAGCCAGCAGTCACCCCCGTGATGTGCCCCAGGGAGCTGGACCACATGGTATCTGCATACACTGTTTCCTCCCCTTGGCCTGTCCTTCACTTGTCCGATTTCCACCTCCACTCAGGGCACACCTCCAGGAAGCCTGCTGGAGGTGCTATGGGGCCTTTGTGGCCAGCTCTCCATCTCTGCTTCTTCTTAAAGACAGTGTCACTGTAAAATCTGCCTGTTCTGCTCCCCACTCCATCTCTTGTGAATCCTCTCATCATTCCCCACCTCTGGCCTACATCCCAGTTCTTTCTTCTATGCAAAAAAAAAAAAAAAAAAGGACAGTGTCACTATTTTGTCATGTCCTCATAGAAATCACTGGAAATCTAAGGTTTACAGACAAAAATGGGTATCACCATATTGCTCAGGGATAAGACTGGGATGTGTTTCACCTTTTCACCATGGACTGGGTCCTGCTGCATTTGTCAATGTTTACATATCACATCCTATCGGAGAATTTCCCCACATTGGCATTCAGGAGTATCATTTTACTGACAGTATAATACTCCCCTGTGGTTGTGCACAGTGTCAACAGCTGAGCCTACCGCTCTGTGTGGGTCCCCTAGGGCTCTGCACATGCCTCATACACAGATCTTTTATTTCTGAAGAAATTGTTCCATAGGACAAATACCCAGGAGGGAGCAGAGCCCTTTTATGCCCCATTTGAAATATAGGGTCATTTTTCCCCATGCCCGTGCTCCCTTGTGGGCTATAAACGCCCCATCTACCCCTAGTAGAGCTCAGAGGCTTCTCATTGAATGAATGAATCAACGAACGGATGAATGAATGAATACAAGGCCCCACTGCAGAGCATCCTACCAGGTGAAGGGATGTCTGGTGCCAGGAAAGACCCCACTCAGGCTGCCCATGTAGCATGGCAGGTGCACCTGTTTCCCAGCTGCTCTTGTTCAAACCCAGATCTACCTGCACCTGCGCTCCTATACAGTCCCCAACGAGCAGCGCTACATCATCCGCCTCCTCTTCATTGTGCCCATCTATGCCTTCGACTCCTGGCTCAGCCTGCTCCTCCTAGGGAACCACCAGCACTACATCTACTTCGATTCTGTGCGTGACTGCTATGAAGGTGAGGCCGCCGCGCTCCAAGCCATGCCATGACCCCCAAAGGGTGCATGGAGAAGCTTCCAGGGGCATGAACTCCCAGCACCAGCCTGGAGGCACCCCACACCCCTGAAGGGGTTGCCTGATTGCCAGGATTAGCAATGCCAAGGGTGAGCTGGCCAGCATGGAACCAAGACTCCTGGGTTCACAGAACAAGACAAACAGGGCTCTAGATGAGTGGGGGAGGGCATTAGAGCTGCAGTGGACTGCCACGGGTCCTGCCCCTGCTGGGTGGCATGTGGTTCCAGGGCCAGGCTGGGAGCATGTCCTCCATGAAGTAGGTGTCAAAGAGTCTGTGGGGGCCAGAGTGGAGGGTGGGGAGGGGGGATCCTTCATGCAGGTTGAGAACCTGGTGGACTGCTGGGCCCATAACCACCACCCCTGCTCCGCAGCCTTTGTCATTTACAGCTTCCTGAGCCTCTGTTTCCAGTACCTGGGGGGCGAGAGTGCCATCATGGCTGAGATTCGGGGAAAACCCATCCGGTAAGCATCTCACCTACCAAGATGAGCCTATCAAGGCCCCTCCAGGCCAGGCAGCCATCTGGGCTGGGGACGTGGCCTCAGGGACTTCCCCTCTGCAGGTCCAGCTGCTTCTACGGCACCTGCTGCCTGGGGGGCATGTCCTACTCTATCGGGTTCCTGCGCTTCTGCAAGCAGGTGAGACAAGGCTTGCTTCTTTCTCGGCCCCTTCCAGCCACCTCCCACTGTCTCTTGCTGCTCAGTGTGTGTGTGGGTGGGGGGGGGTGTTGGGGGTGGGGGGCTGGGGTGGGAGGTGTGCTGGCCCCATACACCATTCCTAAGCCCATTAAGGTTGGGGCCACAGCCCTCCCACCTTCCCCCTCCCAGGCCACACTGCAGTTCTGCGTTGTGAAGCCCATCATGGCCGTGATTACCATCATCCTGCAGGCATTTGACAAATACCACGATGGGGATTTCAAGTAAGGACAAGCTGCCATGCCAGAGGGAGAGGTGGGCTCAGCCTGTGGGGGTGGGGGTTGGCAGGAGGTGGTTGGAAGAAGGCAGGGCTCAGTAGAGAGCTCAGCGCGGCTGCATAGTGAGCCAGGAAGGGCAGGTGCTGGTTCCCGATGCAGGACTCCCTCTGCAGCAAAGTCTCCTTGCCTAGCCTGCTCCCTTTGTCTGGGAAACTGGCAGCCTCCCACATCTCCAACCCTGCAGCAGCCCACCCCAGGGAGAGCACAGGGTGGATTTAAGGACACTCAGGCCAAGGGAGCAGAGCCCTCACTGGCCACTGGGGCAGCGTAGAAATGGGCAGGGCTGCCCTGCACACTCTCAGAATTCTGCATCGAGTCCATGCACTCACCACACACACACGTGGGAGCACACACATGCACACACTCACACCCTATGCAATTGTATGTGCACACACAGTTTCACACGTGCACACACACACGGGGACTCATGCACACACACACTCACTTATACGTGCACATGCTCCTGCCCACCTACACAAGTACCCAGTAACGCACACATGTACGTGCGTGTGTACAGCCTCATGCACTCACACGCACAGCCACACGCTCACACAAGGACACATGCCTGCCTGTGTACCCTCAACATAGAGGCCAAGGCTTTCAGGCTGTGCAAGTGGTTGGGGGAGGGGCAGGAGGGCAGCCCCACAGCCTTGCCATCCTGACACCCTCCTGCCCACACTCCACCCCCAGCTTCTCGGTCACTCCCCTGACACTGGAGTCCCCTCCACCTGTTAGCCCGGGGAGGATCGAGACCTGGGAGGCTGGTGCCCAGGTTCGAGGTGGGAATGGCAGTGGGGCAAATGGCATCACTGATAAGGATGGGGAAAGCAGAAGAGGGCAGGGCCGACCCTGCCTCTCTTGACACCTGCTTCCACCCTCAGCATCCACAGCGGCTACCTCTACGTCACGCTCATCTATAACGTGTCTGTCAGCCTGGCCCTCTATGCCCTGTTCCTGTTTTACTTCGCCACCAAAGAGCTCCTGCGGCCCTTTGAACCTGTCCTCAAGTTCCTCACCATCAAAGCAGTCATCTTCCTCTCTTTCTGGCAGGGTAGGTGGGCTTTCTGGGGTAGGGTTGGAGCCCAGAGATCTCGGGTTCAAGTCCCACATCCACCCTCAGGTCCGTGGTGCCCTCAAGCCCAGCCTGTTTCCCCAGGGAGTAGAAGGGGAACAGCAAGCTCTCCGCTTGGCAGGTTTGTGGATAGGACACACAGAGGACAGGGGGTGCCCTGTCCCCATCAGACCCTGGTCTGGAGGATGGGCACTGGACAGTTGGGGTGGAGCTAGGGGTGCACATAGTCTGGAGTTACAGAGGTCAGAGTGGGCACTTGGGGAGTTCCTGGGTATCGCTGTGCCAACACCCCAGCTTTGGAGGTATCTGGCTCCTCTGACTTTGGCTCCATGGAATGGGAGCTCATGCACCATGGCACAGGGCTGGTTGGTAAGCCTCTAGTGCAGGGTGGCCTCACCCTCTCCTCAGATCCCTGCCATGCCCATGAGGCTGGCCTCAATAGGGCTCATGGCTGGGGGCAGCTCTGCCCACCCTCCTATCCAGGAGGGTGCCTGAGGGACTGTCACCATCCCCAGGGATGCTACTGGCCATCCTGGAGAGGTGTGGGGTCATCCCTGAGGTCCAGGTCGTCGATGGAACCAAAGTGGGCGCCGGCACACTGGCAGCTGGCTATCAGAACTTCATCATCTGCATCGAGATGCTCTTTGCCGCCATTGCTCTGCGCTACGCCTTCACCTGCCAGGTGTACTCAGAGAAAAAGGAGAACTTGCCAGGTACGTTGGGTCCTGCCAAGAGAGTGGAGCGAACTTCACAGTTGTGGTCCTGAGATGGGGGTGACAGCCAGTTCTCCCCTCAGTGCTGTCCCACTCATAGGCTGGGAATTTCTATTTGGTGGGCAAGGAGATATTCCCGTGGATAAAGTGAGCCCAGGACAGTTAACTTGTGTGCACGTGGTCCAGCTGGAGAGGCCAGGCAGGCTGGCAGCTGGTATGAGGTGGGCTAGACCGGATGTTTGAGCCTGGGGACCTCCAGTGTCAGGGGCTTGATGCTTCTGCATCTGGGGTGTCCCGCACACCACACCCAGGTGCTTGGCCAGGCCTGGCCGGAGAAGCCAGGGTGTTGTTGGTTGGTGCCAGTGCACCTAGTGAATCCTGCCCAGGTGGCTACTAGGCAGCATGGAATATGTGGTGCCCTCACCCCAGGCCCAAGAGAAGATGGGCGTCAGTCAAGGCATTCTTCTACTGTGGCGCCTGTAGGGATTCCAGGTTGGGGCCCCAGTGCTAGGGCTTAGGTTTGGGGGCTCCAGGCCCACCAAGGCTAGGACCTAGGCATGTAGGAGCAGCATCCCTAGGTATCCCCAAGGCCTGCGGGGAGCAGGGTAATGTCCCCGGGGGGCTGACTCTATGACAGGAGTTGGGAGGTCCTCACCACATGCTGCTTGCCACCCCCAGCACCTCCGGCGCCCATGCAGAGCATATCCAGTGGCCTCAAGGAAACCATGAGCCCACAGGACATTGTGCAGGATGCCATCCACAACTTCTCACCCGCCTACCAGCACTACACACAGCAGGCCACGCATGAGGCCCCAGGACGCAGCCAAGGAGGGCACCCTTCACCCAGCGCCTACCCCAGTGCTGTGGGTGGCTCTGGTGGGGGCAGGAAGAGTCGCAAACTCGAGAAGAGGATGCTGATCCCCTCGGAGGAACTGTAGAGGGGCCATGAGGTCACCTAATGGGACATGCAGACCAAGCCTGAGGGAAAGGACAGGGTCCCTGGCCCACCAGCCCTCTTGCCAAAGGTCAAGCATCTCCCAGGAGCCCTCTTGCAGATCTGTGGAGCCCACTGCCCATCCTACTGCCCACTGGCGGAAAGGGGCTGAGAGACTCTGCTGGATGTCCAGGGGCCACCGAGTGGGTCTGCAGTCCTAGGAGAGAGCACCTGAGCGTATCTGGGGTACCAGGGACCCTCTGGATCCACTTGGCAATCAGGTCCCTGGATGGACAAGTTTCAGATTGGTCAGCTGCAGAAAGAACGAATGTGTGGAGGGGAAGCACTGGAGAGATGAGCACATCGGTGGGTGGGGGCCACACTACTGGAGGTGAACTGACTGGACAGGGTCTTGCTGTGGCCCTCCTGGGTCTGTGAGAGGAAGGCTTAGGTTGCTCCACAGCTCCCAAACAGCCTACCAGACCCCCAACCTCAGAGTTCCCCCACCCACAAGGCAGGTCTGAGAAGCCCCTGGGGGCTATTTTCAGGGAATGGAGCTTATTTATACACAAACACCCTGAGTTCCTAGTGGTTCTTTGGCTTCTGTTCTTGCAGGGTTAGTGCAGTGAGGTGACAAGCGAGGCTACTGAGGTAGGTCAGGGTATGGGAGGCTCCCAATCCACCCCAGCAGCATGGGGCAAAGCATGCTGGTTAAAACCAAATGCACTGCCTGCTCACAGGGATCCCAGCTCACCTGCCCTTGAGACTTCTGCCTCCATAGAACAGGCCCCCTGCCAGCCTCGCCAGCAGTACATGACGAGGCTGGCCAAGGCTGGGAGTGCTCAGGCTCTGGTAGGGAGGCCTTCCTTCACTTGTTTCAGGGTGGCCAGCTGGTGTCCAGGATGAGAGCTCAGGGATCCGGAGAGCGGAGCCTGGGGCACAGGCTTGCCTTTAGGACACTGCAGTGACTGAGGGAACCTGGGGCCTACTGCAGGAGCATGGGAGCACATGGGGAGGGGCCGCAGGGGCAGAGGCATTGCAGTGGGGTACAAGTCATGGCCGGTCTGTTTGTCTGGGTGTGTACTGGGAGGGGTGGGTGCTGGGGGAAGGGTACAGGGGAGATGGCAGGGGCCTGGGCGCCAGAGCCTGCTGCCAGGCCGATGCAACAGGAAGGCCAGGCGGGCACCACCCAGTGAAGCCTACCCCACCTCCTGGCTGCCAGCTCCCACATTCACAAGGGAAGTGGGAGAAGCACTGAGGGTCTCAGAAACTCACAAGAGTGGGAACTAACCAAGCATCCATGCCCGAAGGGGGTCACCCCTGCCTCCTGTCCCTGAGCCTGGGGGCTCAAGGCCAGCAGCTTCACACAGGGCCCAGCTGGACGGCCTGATAAGATAGGCAGAGCCTCCTCCTGCGGCGCTGCTGGCAAGTCTCCACTGTCTTATCAGGGCCTTGGAGCCTGGCAGACCCACAGCGGGCACCCACCCCTCCCCTGTGGCTTCCATGGCCAGGTTCTTGCCCATCTCAGTCAGCAGAAAGACACAAGGAGCTCCCTGGAGACCTGGCAAGCAAGCAGGGAGGTTATCTGGAGGGTGCAAGAGTCAAGACGCTGCTCAGCTGTGTGTTTTGGGGGCGAGAGCAGTCTTTACCTGGAGGGCTGCCCCTTTGGGGCCTGAGTTGCACAAAGCTATGTACAGAGGATAAGTGGGTGCAGGAGAGCCAGGGCTCGTACTGTTGGGTCAGGCCCATCTGCTGGGATAGCCTTGATGGGCTTCATGAGGGGAAGGAAGTGGGCATTTGCTCAACACCCAATGTGTGCCAAGGATTGGGCCAGAAGTCTCGGGGCCACTGGTCTTTACAACAGCTTCAACCCAGCGAGGTTGAGCAAGGTCACGGAGCTGCAAGAGGTGGACCAGCTCCACAGAGGTCAGCCCTCCATGGTCACAGTCCCCACAGGCAGTGGTGGTGACAATAAAGGCATGAGGTGCCTTGGGTCAGTCTTCCCAAGGGCATACATGGGTGCTTGTATAATCTCTAAAGCAGAGCTCTCCAACTCCAGGCTCCCTGTGTGGGCTAAGCAGAGGCCCGACCCTTAGCTCTGGTTTTGGTGCTTACTTCAGGTCACCACACAGGATGCTTTGCTCTCTGCCCTAACAGTCTTGTCTTCTCAACACTCTGCAAAATCCCCATCCCTGACAAAACCAGGTGAGGTCTGGCCCACAACTGGTGGACACTGCCCAGGGAGAGAGCTGCTCTGACAGGAGCATCTGGTCAGGGCAGAGGGGACAGCTGTGAACTCTGCCTACCAGCCAGAGTGTACCTAGGTTGCCTCCAACTCTTGACACACCCCCCTACCCCTGGTGGCTGTCCTATGGAACCCAAAACATCCAGGTATGCAGGGGGGAGGCCCTTTCCAGAGTGCTCAACACCAGGCCTGGCGTCCAGGTGAGCACCAGCAACGGGGGACCAGAGGTAGAAGTTGGGGTGGAGGACTGCAGCACCATGTGGCATGTGGTCCAAAGTACCAACCGCAAGAGACAGATCTGAAACCAGAGAACTTTATTGAAAGGTACAAAAGCGTCACAGCAGAGACATACGGCAATAAATTAGGTGGTGGCCATGAGGGGACAGGGCGGGCATGGGCACATGTCACAGGAACAAGGATCACAACACAGGATCTTTTCAATAATTTATAACATGATAGAAGCAGCACAAAAATAAATATTGAAATGAAACTGCTGAGCGGCCACGGAGGCGAGGAAGGTGGTGCTGAGCTTACAGGAGGCCCTGTCACCTGGAAACGGCCAAGGCGAGCCTTCACTGGGAAGGACAGGTGCCAGAAGCACAGGAGACAGGAAAAGCGGCCTCCACCTGATAGAGGGCCTTGCCTTTTTTCTTAAATTAAAAAAAAAAAAAAAAAATCCATATATTAAAACTGTGACAATGAAATTTCAATGATCCGAAAGGAAAAGCACAAGGGAACGTGCTCATCGTCCGCCCCAGGCCCCGGGAAGGGGACAGGCAGGGGCTGCGTCCTCACCGCGTGGCCACAGCTGCTCCCTCCGGCCTAGAGGCGAGGGCAGCAACCAGCACCCTGTCTCAAAGGACAAGGAGCTCCAAGGACCCTATACTGGACAGTGCTTTTCCCAGGGGTGTGGCAGCCCAGCAGGACACCAGACTGGGGTGGGGGAGGCAGCCCTGGGACCCCACTGGGAAAGGCAGGCAGGAAGACCAAGGGAGGAGGTGCACGCAGCCTTCCTCCTCAGAGCCCGGAGCTGGCTGGCATGTGGAAGCCAGGAAAGGGCACCTCACCCCTATCCTACCCACATTCAAGTGCAGCTCTGCACTAACATTTACAGTATCAAACAGGAAAAGAAGTTACGAAAAATCTGTACGATAAAATGTGTATATAATTTTATATATATATACTATATATATATATATACTATATATATATATACTTCTCTCTCTCTCTTAAATATTTCCCCATGGCCCTTATTGACATCCAATGTGGATTACCTACCATGGCTATGGTATCAACAGCTTTTTTTTTTTTTTAAACACCAGGTCGTTTGGGTGCTCCCAAACCCTTTTTCTTCACCAGAACAGGAACAAGGTTACAAGGCTTTCTATTGGCTGCTGACAGTAGACACAGAAGCAAGACACAGCCCTTGGGGCCAGCTGTTCTCAATCCTCTCCTGGCATGGCTGACACCTGCCCAGGGCTCTGCAGCTTGCTGGGGATCTTTCTGGGTGGTGGGGATCAGGTCAAGTGGACAACAGGAGCTGGAGCCCTGCAGCTTCCAGCCTGTGGAAGGGTTTTCAGTTCACCCAGACCAGAGCCCCAGGACCCAGTGTCTCAGCATCTTCACGGGAAGGACAGGAAGAGGTGCCCCAGCAAAGGTCACCAAGATCATCAATGGCTCAGAGCTCCAGAAAGAAAGAGCAGGTGAAGGTTCCAGGCAGTTAAGCACCAAAGTTGCAGAGTCCCCTTGTCCCTTCTGAACTGACCAGCCAGGTGCCCCTGGGAGCAGTCCATGCTGTTGTCCTGGCCCAGTGCCCGTCTCTGACCCCATCTCACCTCATCCTCTGACCCCCACCTGTCTCCCTGCTCACCTGCTTCCTCCAACAGAGCCACTCTGCTCCACAGCCACTCCTGAGACCATCTTCAACGTCACACCACCCACAAGAAACATCTTCCCTTTCCCACATCCCAGCCCCCAGGGTCTCCTTGGGGCAGCATCTGGGCAGGCTGGCTCCTATGCCAGGCAGCTACTGCTCCTCACTGGGGACCTCCTGCAAGTCACCTCATCATCACAGGAAAATTCTCAACACTTATGCCTGAGCCCCCACTAAGTGACACTGGGGTCCTGGTGTGACTACAGGCACATGTATGAGCACGGCGAGCATGTGTGTGCAAGCACGCACACATACACATGCACATACAGAAATACACACACCCCCTACGCAGCCCTTGTTACACCCACCCAGGGGCAGAGGTCTCTGGCTGAGGCCAAAGCAGGGTCACGGTGCATGCTGACACCGGGGGCAAGCGGCTCTTCCTGGGGTGGCCGAGCTCAGTCAGGGCTAGAAGGGGTCAGGCACCGGCCTGCGGGCAGTGGGGGCCACGCTGCCTGCAAGTGTTGACAGGCTGCTCACAGGAGGGGTGGAAGACTGATTCCTGCTGATGGGTCACAGTGCTGGGGGACAGGACCCTTCTGAGGACCTTGCTCCCACATCCTGACGTCGCCCCCTCCCAGCATAAGCCATTGACCCCTGAGAACAGTCTGGAGAGCCCTGGCTGAGCCCAGAGAAGGCGGGGTGCATGTGCGTGTGCATGTGGGAAGGTGTGCAGCACACAGGTTCCCAAGACCCTAATCTTCATCCTGTACCTATAGCCTCGCCCCAAAAGGGAGAGCTGGGAGGCTGCTCCCATGGGACCCTCCAACAAGCATGAGGGACATGTCCACCACCAGTGCCCACCCCTTTGCCCCCATCGGCCAGGCACTAGGATGCGGCCGAGAAGGGCACAGAGGTGGAGAGCTCAGTGGACTTCACGATGGTGATGACACTGGTGGTGGCCACCTTGGTGGGCGTGATGGGCCCGCGGGCCACAGTGCGGGCGAAGGTCTGAAGGGCCTCATACTTGGAGCGCAGTGCATCCAGCTCCAGCTTCATGGTGCTGTTTTCACGCGCCAGCTTCTCCACCTCCTGCTGCAGCTCCACCCGCTGCCGCTCCAGCTCCTCCTTCTGTGTGACCCGCTTGATGCGGCAGCTGGCGGCGTAGCCACGGTTCTTAAGTGTGCGCCGGCGCTGCTTCAGGCGCACCACCTCGTCTTTGGTGAGGCCCCGAAGGTGCTGGTTCAGCTCCCGCACCGACATGGACACCAGCTCATCATCGCTGAGCACTGGGGCGTTCTCGCCCACCTCCTTCTTGACCTACAGGGGCCACAGCAAGATGTCAGCCTAAGGAGCAGCTCTGGGAGAAAAGGGCCGCAAGGGTCCTCACCACAGTAAGCACCACTGTAGTGAAGATCCCAGATCCTGCAGCACAGAAAATGGCCTGTATTCCCCATATGCACCCCGAGCTGGCCTTCACTTTGCCATGAAGGGATGGGCCAGTCAACAGTGTCTACATGGAACAATACAGGTCATCTGAGGAGGGGGCATTCGCCATATCTGGCCATCATCCCATTACTACAGGCCAAGCCATGGCCGTCCTCTGGACATCTCCAGACCCAGCACAGGACCAAAAGTGAAAAGTTAGTTGCCTATCCTCCTCCCCTTGGGCTTGTTAAGGTGAAGCCAGGTCTAGCAAGACAGGGCTACCCCTGCTTGGTAGGACCTTGGAAGGGGCTAAGGTCAGCTAGCCCTGCCAGGAGTTCTGTGAGGCCAGCTGGGGAGTCAGTACTTCTGGCAGCCAGGCCCTAGGTAGGATGCAGTCCTTGCCAGCAGGCAGCCACCCCACCAGCCCCTCTACCGGGAGTCATTTCCCTGGACGTCCAAGGCAGAGTGTCTTTCTAGGCCAAAAAACCACTCCTTCCCTGGTGCTGGGGGTCCGCCAGGGCTAGAAGGGGCCTTTCCAGGCGTGTGCCCAGGCAGACAAGCCTGGCCCCACCTCACTTACCTTTAATGCCTTGTGAGGTTTGGGAGTAGTCGTCATAACCTGGGCACAGTCACCTGGACAGAACCACTTGGAAATCGTGACTAGAAAACCACAAAATAGAACAAGCTGGTTAGGTCCTGGCCAGGCTGCTGTCACAAGTGACCCAAGCACAGCAGGCCCTCACAGCAGAGTGCTCCCAGGAAACAGTCTAGACTCTTCACTGGCCAGTCACAATGAAAAAAGGACCACAAAACCAGACAGGGCCCCATCCATCCGAGTGGAAGACATCCCGCCAAGGGTGACAAGGCAGAAACCTAGCTATACCCCCCAATCCAACATCAGCTCCCACAAAGTCCCTGACCCACAGCTATCCCTTGCTGCCCCCTACCCACCGGGCTGGTGCTGCAAGCTGTCAGTGCTGGGGGTGACACCAGGTGTGAGCAGGTATCGCTTCCTGTTCTGACTCCCTCCTGAACTCCGATGTCAGCACTTGTGTGGCATAAGACGCCACATTTAGGGTCAAAATAGCAGCAAAGCCCTGAGAACGGCACAGCATCTGAGAAGCTGTCAGGGACAGAAGTGACCCTGCAAGAGCCCTGCACTCCAGGCCCAGACAGGATCCTCAAGAGCAAGGGTCCCAATGGGAAGCCTTACCCTTGTGAAAGTCTCACCCCAACGATGGATGTAGAGCCCTGCCCAGCCCTCGCCGGCAGACCTACCTCCGCAAAGGGCACTGCAGCTGTGACATCACCACGGCCTCTGGGGCTGCCCTACAACCATGACTGAGGCCCAGGGTGGGTGGGGGCTCCCAACAACAGGGGGAGACCAGGAGAGGCAGGGAGCTGCCACCTCACTGAGCTTACTGTCTGGTGGGAGCGGTCCCAGCCACCCACCGCCAGCCCCCGCCCTTCTCATTCTCGCGTCTGCATTGTGTCACACATTCTAATCATTCATGAAAAAGCCAGCCAAAGCATCCCAAGCATGATTCCCCTCTGATAGTTGTCATGGCGACCTTGGGAAGTAGCCAACCCCTGATGGTCGTCATGGAAACAGAGAAGCCCAAAGCAGCCATGGCTTCAGGCTGCCCGTGCAGACATCACGAGGTTGTAGGACAGTAAACAGGCTCAGTAGGGCAGCAGGAGAATGGGGACCAGATTTGCTGGCAGGTGGTATCACCAGCTTAAGGGATCAAGGTGTATACTGCCCACATTCCAAATGGCAGACAGGTGAACTGAGAGATGCACTTGGGCCCAGGGGACAGAGTCACAGCAAAGTCTCCCTCAAGGGGCATGAGCAAGACAACTATTCCACCTTCCCTTGCCCAAAGCCAGGGCCCCTGGCACCCTTGTGCTGACCATCCTTTGCTCCCAGAGGATGCACATGAGACACAAGGGCTTAGCAACACCTGGTCACACTCTTGAGGGGAGGGATGGATTATGGAGTGGGCAGCAGCGAAAGAAGGGCAGGCTATTGCCTTTAGGAGTATCCTCTGCCAGGCCTGCGCACCCTCATGAGGTCATACTCAAGTCTGAAAAGGACAAGCAGCAGTATGGGGTGATCCTAGCAGGGAGGCAAGAGCTGCTTCTGATAGCCCAAAACCCACTCTTCCCTCCCGGTACTGGGGTCAAGGCTGTGCCAGAGAAGGCTGCCAGGAGAGCCATGAGAAACTTTCCATGTTGAGAGGAGGGGCTGGCGGGCATCTCTTCCAGCCCCCTCAGCGTCAGCACACGGGCCTGGAGCCGCCAGGGCATAGCTGTGTGGTGAGTCACAGCTGTTTACAGAGCTGGGAGCTCACATTCCCACAGAGCCTGAGCCCCTCCCACCCCTATAAGGACCTGCTCTCAGCAAATGGGAAATAAAAGGTTCCAGGGAAAGAGGGGTCTTTGCTCACATCCCCAGGCCAGATTTTGGGGCTATGAGGATCTGCCTGCCATGACACATGGTGTGATGGGACAAGGTGACTGGGATATGCAGAAAGACCAGGCCATCATTCTCGTGGATTCTGGTCCTCCCCTCCAAGCAAGCTCAAAAGGTGTAGTCACCATCAGCAAGGTCAAGGTGGCCTGGGCACCTCTCTGGACTTCTGGGGAGCCAGGACAAGAGATGGGAAAAAGATCATTTCAGAGTCCCACTTGGGGTCCAAACAAAGAGGAACACTTCTCTAGAGATGGCATCAGAGTCTGACATCGGGGAATTTTTTTTTAAGGATTTATTTATGCATACATGAACTGGGGTATAAGCCAGAGGTGCAGGGGGGAGAGAATTCACCAGAGACAGAGTGGGGATCAGAACAGACAGATCTAGTGAGATACATTGCTGAGGGGAGCAGTAGGCAAGCCAGGAGAGGTGTGCTGCACCATGTGTGTCACCTCCCTGGCTGGGGATCAAACCCATGCTGCAGTGGCTGTGCTTTAACCCACTGAGCCACCAGGGAGGGTCCAGACCTCAGGGAAATTTTAGTTCCCAAACCTTCTGTTCAAAAATTAAGTGAGGGCGGGACCTCCCTGGTGGCCTAGGGGTTAAGTCTCAGTGCTTTCACTGAGACAGCCCGAGTTGGATCCCCAGCCAGGGAGCTAACACATATGGCACAGCATAAATGTAGAGGTGATGTTATCATCACCTTGAGAGAAAGTCGGGGAATGGTTAAGTAAACCATCTTCTTTCTATGGGCCTTACTCTCTTAGGAAAAATGTGGGGTTCCAGGGTACTGTCCAGCTCTGACAGATCTTTGATAAGGCCAAGAGAATGACACTGTAAGAGAATCTGGCTTGGGCTCCCCTCTCAAACAAACCTTACGGCTTGTGCCAGCTCCGGCCACCACCTCTCTCTCATTCCACCCCTACCAGAGATGCAGTGAAGGTGGGTAAGTTCCAGGCTCCATGCTCATAAGCATGACCCCACTGCCGCAGATGCATCTGAAATCTGATTCCATTTTCAAAACCCTGCATCCACACTGGGAAGTCTTGACCACCTGCAGGAAGACTAGCAGGCACCACACTAACTCAGCAGTTCTCCCCTTTCCCCTCACTGTGCACAGGGAGCACCCTCAGAACAGCACTGTATCACTTCACACAAAAGACAGAGGTGTAGTAGGTATCTAAAGTCATTTTAACCAGGAAAATGACAGCTAGCTTTGAGAAAATGGTACAGAATAGTTTCCTACCCATGAAAAGAGTTTTTAAAACAACTGCTTTCAAATGACCTACTCTAAAATGGGTGCTTGTAACTCACTGAGACTCGGGCAACTTCTGCAGTCACAGCAGATAGACTAGGATTCCAGGGAACCCAGTTGGGGTTGACAACAAAGCCCTCCCCTCACTGTGGGCCTGAGGCCAGCATGAATGCTCAGCACCCAAAACTGCCCTTCCATAGCATCAAAGGCCGTGCCAGACCCTCTGTCCCATGTAACAAACTTTCAGCAATGCTGTATGCAGACAATTCCATGTGCTTCTCTGAGCTTCAGCCAGTGCCAGGCTGGGACGACGACTGTACATCTACAAATGCGCTCAGGTTCCCACTAACCAATGTGAGAGCAGAAGGGCTCAATGCCCACCTCCCAGAGTCTGCCCTGTCAGCACTGTAACTTGGAACAACTTCCAGCCAACTATTTTTCTAACTGAAAAAGTTATTTTCAACTCAAAGCCAGAAACTTCACTCTAATACACATCTAAGCCAGGTTAACAGGAAAGATCATTTCCTCTAAGAGAAAAGGAAACATCCCAGTGGCCCAGAGGGAGTCAATCCCAGTAACTATATATTGCAATTTGGAAAAAATTAAGAGGAACCCAGTCGGGAGCGTTCCAGGCTCCACAAAGAGCAAAAAAGTGCTGCTGCACCCAGGAGAGGCTCAGAATTCTGTCCTGGGCATCCTGAGGGTAGAAGCAGGTGGCCCAGGTTCAACAGTCCAAAACCACTCTTCCAGAGGCAGGTGAACAGAGGCCTTTCGGTTGGCTTCTTACTTTCTACCACCCAGCAACATCTATTGTCAGTTCACTGTTTGACTTAGCTCATCTGGGATAACTCATCCTCCTCACTGGGCTGGATTTGGGTTCAGAACCCAGAGGAGTCCACTTTTCCATAAATAAAGCCAGGTGCTGATGGGATCAATGGCCTCACCAAACAGCCCTATGTTTAGATCACCCAGCAGAAAAGGCTGTCTTAACAGTTCCTGAGGATTCTACTTCTTACCTAGATTAAACAACTCATCTATGCCCTAAGTTTTGTGTAGGGAGAAAGCCAGGCACCTTGTTGTAACCAAATCTCTGAGGTCTGGCATGGGGAACCCTTGCAAACACTTGTTCCTGTCAGAGTGCAGTGCACCCTCTTCCACCAACCCCTTCACTCCCCATTCTCCTGGGTGTCTAAGAAAGTTAAAAGGGCAAAAGGAAAGGACAGCAGGAAGGAGGAGGGAGGGATCAGTTTTACAGGATCAGTAGCTGACTCACCCTGAGGGTGCAAATCTCAAATCCCGGAGACATAATGTGACCAACTCTGCTCAGGGGAACTGGAGGTCTTTTCACAAGTTAACCCCAAACTGAGTGCCCTCCAGTGGCCACCTAACCAGAACAAGTCACCAGCAGCCAGCTTGTCGAAACAAGGTCCCAGAACCAGGGTTCCCACCCCACCCACCTCTGCCCACCAGGCCCTAACCCCCCTGCCCCTGCTTCCCTCAACTGGGGGTGTGGGGGGGTGCATCCTGCTATGCTTGTTGGATATCCCATCAACCCAACCCACACCCAACCTGCAGGCTGGTGCTGGCTGGCTGCCCTCCAGCAGGACGTGACTGTCTGCCCAGTTGGAGGACGTCTGTCACTTGCCTTTGCAGTTGGAGGAAGCCGTGTCATCCTGGCTACATCCTGAGGTGACTCAGGGCTGGGGGCAGGCTGATACCCTATGCTGGGCTCAACCCTTGTAACAACATGGTGGTCACTCCCACCACCAGTTTCAGGCCACTGGCTTCCCCTTTTTTCCCTGCTTCCAGTCTCCCCGCTTCCAGGGTGCCTCATCCTTTCTCTAGACCACTAAATGGGACTTCAATCTATTCCCAGTCTTTACATCAGCCAGGAATGTCCCTGGAAATACTGACATGTTGCACATCTGACAGGCCCAAGACTGGCACCCTGAGTCTCCCTCTCAGCTGATGCCACTGCATGAATCACTTGGAAGTTGCCCTAAAGCCTCGCTTAGTCTCTTCTCCACAACCACTTGCTGACCCTGGCCTGCTGGCCTCAGACTCCCTGCAGCAGTCACCCTGGCTCCCTATCCCCCCTGCTTCTCCAACTGGGCTCCGATCCAGGTCCCTCAAATGTAGCCTCTAACAGAGAGAGGGATCCCCTGGCCACCTGGTGCTCGTCCCAGCCTGCACCTCTGGCTTCTCATAGTACCCTCCTCATATGTCCTGGGTGCCTTCCCACTTCTCAGCTGGGCCCACTCCTCTCCCCTCGCTTCACAAGAATGTAACCTCACGTCATGCTTGTCCTATGTAGCCAGCACATTCTCCTGAACAAATATTCAGGGTGGCATCCAGACCTATGGGCACCCAGATCTCTACCCACAGGTCTGCCCCTTCACTGGATGGAGAATGAAGGACACTCTTAGCCACAGGGGCTCTTACAACTCACAGCAGGTAAAAGAACTACTACATAAGAGATTTCAGTCCTTCATCGGAGGTAGTGAAGTTTCGGGATGGTTTGATAATGACCTCTTGGTCCCTCTGGAACAGAGCACCCAGATGGGAGGCCCAGAAAAGCAGCAGAATGCCACACCAGCCCCTGGACTCTGCTTCACAGGCCAAAGGAAACCTTGGTTTCCTCATCTAAAATGGGGGGGGGGGTGGACCATACTAACCCCCTCAATTCACTGCTACCTGCTCTTAAATCCTATGATTTTTAAGGTAACACTTTCAATTTCCTGAAACTGTAAGAAAGAGGAAACATGAGAGTGTGTGACTTATAAAAAGCAAAAGTAAATACCGGAGCAATACATCTTCCATTAGAAGCGAGCGGGGAGGCGGAGCAGGAGGGTGAGTCACTGTTTACTGCTCTGAGGAGCAGTTACGGAGTACGCTCCCAGCTGGCCAGGGCACCACTTCCCGTGTGGACTGGACCCTAGATCCAGAAAATCCACTTCAGAAACCTTTAGACTCAGGCAGGCCTTCTTCCAGGTGACCAGAGACTATAAACAAACTCTCCAGCTATCTGTGCACATGTTCTGGGTGGTGGACAAAGAATGGTCTGGAAAACGACCCCACACAGTGGCAGCCTCAGAGTGCAGGAGCAAGACTGGAATGCAGCAACCCCATACTCAGCAAGAGCCACTTTCCCAACTCACCCCGATTGGGCTCCCATTTTTAGCAACCACCTTGAAAGTAATCAACTCAGAAGTTGGAGCAGAGCCCTTAAAGGCCAGCTATGTTCAAGCACAAACGGCAAATGGGTTCCGGGGCGGAGCGTAACTCTGTGATTTTTATTTAGTAGACATTTCTTTTTGGAATGACCAGAGATCCAGTTTTTAGTTGTAACTAAACCCTCCCACTTATCCCTCACCGTGATCAAACTGGAACATCCCTACCAGGTTATACAGTGAGGAAAGTGTTCTTAAAGGTACCCACAATACAACAGGTTGCAAGTGTGCCCTACCCACTGGCTTGGCCCACCTTCAACTTCCTAGACCATAAACACCGGCTCAGGCTAAAACTTTCTTAACAGGTTCCACCCACCTGAAGACATTAGGCTTGAAGACACAATCTACCAAGATACTTTTACATATGGGCAAAAACTCAATGCCAATGACAGGGTAAGGGAAGGCCAGCCCCACTGGCATAGGAGCCCACTGATCCTAGCAGCCTTGCCCCACGCAATCTAGAGTTGCAGGCACTTCCCAGGCCAGGCAACCTGGCAAGAGAAGGTGGCCAAGTACTGGTCATCTGCTGAATGAATTGTTAGGGGGGAGATCCCATTTCTGCCTTGGCTATGAGAGCTGTGTGAAAGGCAAACAAGAGCATAATCATTAACACAAGGTGGGGGAGTACGAACTTCCAGCAACCCCAACATGAACTGCTCCACCAACTGGGCAAGTGTCACACTGTGAAAAAACACCACATCAGGCGGCAGGTGAGAATACTATGGAAGACGGAAGGCAAATAACTTGCTTTTCCTAAGGTAGACGTGGATTCTCATTTCCGAAATGTCCTACTCCAGGTAACAGTGTAGAAGCAGACTGACTGACACACTATTTCCTGACCTCTGACAATAAGAAGAACCGCATTCAGAGTTAGACGAAAACCCACTCACAGAAGAAAAAATGATAATCAGCAGTGAGCTTTGGGGATGGCGACACCCAACCCCTGGTCGCTCCGTCGGCAAGTCGTAAAGTGGTATCGGCCAGTCAGCCTCCTTTCCCCGCTCTGCCCCACCTTCCCCGAGCAGTGCAGACCCAGCCCGGCGCTCAGTAGTAGTGACCGCAGGGGCAAGATCTGGGCGTCGCCAGCAAGACTAGCACCGGCTGAGGACGCAGAGCCAGCGGCCAGGTGAGAGAGGCCCGAGGCGGTCCCGCGCTCCCTTGCACGTGGCGCTTTATTTTCGCCCCCGCCTTCCCGCCTCCTGCGGCCCTCTGGAGGCCCGAGGCCGCACTGAGGGCAGGACCATGGAGGGGGTGCCGCCCCACTCCCCGCTCTCCTGGGGGCACCGCCTCAGCCACACTCGGCGCTGGGCGGGGGGCGCGGGCCGGGAGGAAGACCTGCCCGCCCGGCGCGACCCGGACTCCCGCACCTCGGCGGCAGGTGCGCTGGCCGACCGAGTCTGGGAGTTCCGCCCGACTTTGCCGCGGGTCCGGCGGGGCGCGGCCGTGACTCAGCGGCGAGAACCTCGCGCCCCGCCACCCCCGCCCCCTCTGCCCCCTGACCCCGGCCCAGCCCCGCCGGCCGGCGACTCCTCACCTGGCGTAGCGCGGGGGGCGCGGCGGCTCCTCGCGAGCACGCGTTCTCCTCGCCTTCACTCTCGCGCTCCCTCCCGGCCGCCGCCGCCGCAGCCGCCGCCGCGCGCTCCGACTCCGACTTCTCGAAGAACAACAAGTCCCCCCACCGCCAGCCCGCCCGCCAGCCCGGCTCCCCAGCATCTGACACCGCTTCCGGGATTGGCGTCGGCGCGCGTCACTCGGCTCCACCCACTCCAGGCCCCGCCCCCCTCGCGCCACCACCCGGCGACCCCGCCGCCTCCCCGCCTATTGAGCGCGCCGCGCCGCCGCCCCGCCCACCGCACACATCATCGCCACTCCCACCCCGCCGCTCACCGGCCTGCTACCGCCCCGCCCACCGCATACACTTTTGTCCAGCCTACCCGAGTCCCGCCATCTCCAGGCTCACTGGGTGGGTTCCGCCCACCCAGCGCTATCGCCCCCGCCCGTAGGGTTTCCCCCTTCACAGGCCTAGGCCATCCCGCGTCCTCCCTCCTGCTCTGGTCCATAGCTTTGCACCTGGAGAATAGCGGCTGTGGGGACCGGGGCAGGACGCCGTGTCCCCAGCGCCCACCTGTGCAGAATCATCAGGCTGCTGCACCTGTGCTGGCGCGCACTGCCACCTCCGTGGGCACTGCCACCTCCGTGGGTGGGCTCCAGCAAGTATGGCCCCACAAATGGCGGCAGTGGCCTGCAGGCTGCAAAGGGCCTGGGGCACCCCTGTTTGCCCTCCAGGGCTTCCAGGCCCCGGAGGGGCAGACCCCACCTCTAAGCACCCCACAGAGCCCCCAAGCTCAGAGCCTTATTGAGGCCCCCACTTTTGTTCCCAGGGTTGGACCCACAGCAGGTCCAAGAGTGAGAAGGGACTCAGAAGGAGGCTACCCAGCGTGTGTTCTCTGAGGGACAGGGCTCCGGATGTGACCACTAGGAGCAGAGTGGTGTGGCTTCCCCATCAGAGCACCCGCGGACTGTGTCAGGGGCATAAGGAGCCCACGACAGAGAGGGTCCTCACATGCCCTGCTGGCAGGGACCCCCAGCTGTCTTTTGATTTCTCATTTTTGACTCAAAAATAGGTAACGAAAATGATTTCTCTTCCATAGGCAAATCAATAACATAAAATGGTTGTAAATGACTGACCCAGAGCCTTGGCGGCAAAGGATCTGGAGGTGGGCATCTCAAGCCCCAACTGCTGGATGCCAGGGAGACGCAAACACAAAAGCAAAAGCAGACACAAAATGGGCTGAAGGCTCTCCTGGCCTCAGAACTTGGCCTCCTCCTAGAAGGGGAGCTGTGTGTCCTGTCACCCACTAGTCAAAGTTGGAGAGGTGAGGGGTCCAAAATCACAGGGCTCAATTGCCCCCCACCCCACCCCCTAGCACAGGGAAGGGAAACCAAGCCTTTAACGGCTTCTGGACTCCTCCTTCAGAAATACTGAGTTCTGAACAAAGCAGGAAGCACACCCAGGCGCTGAGAGTGAGGCAAGCTCCCCTGCACCCGTTGTAAGGGGTTTTGCAGTTTCCGGGCCCAGAGGCCTTCGGAAGTATCCTGGGAAACATGGGAAAGTGCCAACAAATGTGTGGGGCTTCCGTTGGCTGTTAGCACCGCAGCAGCTGTGTTTAGGAGGCCACACGGGCTTCTAGCTGAGATACCTGGGCTTTCCTCTGAGCGACCCCCTCCCCTTGCCCTCCTGTGGCACACCTGCCTGTGCACTAGTCGGTGTGCTCACTGCTCACAACAACAGCTGCAGTAAACAAACGAACAGTGGCCTAGTCCCATCTCTCAGGACCTTTCTGTGATTTCCCCCTGGGATTCCAAGGTGCCTCCCCTTTGTGCTTGCCTGCGCCCAGTCATCAGATGCAAAGCTGCAGCTCTTCCAGTCTGCTCTGCAGGATTCCATCCAATGATAGGGCACAATTTCCTTTCTCATGTCCTCATTTCCCTTACTTGATTGTAGGTCTTTTGGTATTAACTTTGGTTACTAAAGCACTAACTATTCTCGTTAACTCAGAAAGCAGGATGTAGAAAGGTTGGCATTAGGCAGCATGGGAGATGGAGGTGACATTTAATGTGTGACTTTAGGCGGATAAGGGGGGCTTCTTGTCTCTCTGAGACTTAGTTTCCTCAACTTTGAAATGGATGGACCTGATAAGATAGAAGAACTTTTTTATACATGGTCTTGGGATAACGTTACCATTTAGGAAAAGGTTAAAGCAGGGTCCACAATTTATTCACATCACACAGTAGAACTATAGATTTCAGAGAAATAAAATTAACATTTTAAAAGGAAACCTAAGTGATGAAAACGTTCTGGACATAGGTAGTTCGGATGGTTGCAGAAGGATGTGATTGTACTTACTCCCACTAACTACATTTTAAAATGGTGACAGTGTTAAATATCACCTGAGATATATTTTACCACAATGAAAGTAAACTTAAAAAGCCATTTAAATAGCGTAGAAAACATGAGTAATATGCTTTACAACTTTGGAATAGGAAGGGTTTTTCTAAACATGATTAAAAATTCAGACAACATAATGAAAATTTGAAGGTAGAAATCACCATAAGCAAGGTCGTAACAAAGTATATGCTAGGAAAAATATTTGTAACCACATCACAAAGGACTCTCTCCTATATACTAAGGACTCTGAGATATATGAACAGGAACAAGCGATGAAAAGAGGCCAAGGATAAGAACAGAGTTCACAGAAGGAAATCTAATTGACAAACAGGACAAGCTGTTCATAGCAAGAGAAATGCACATTAAAATGACATTGCAATTCTGTTTCTTATCTACAGAATCCAAAAATCAGACCACATCCTCTGAGTACATTGCTGATAGGGTGAGGTGGAGCTGAGGTGTGCTGGGGGTACTTTGTTGGTGGGGGAGTTGTGGGGTACTTTGGCAGCTGGGGCATGCCGGGGGATCTGGGCGTTACTGTAGTGAATAGACGAGTAAGCTCCTGTGATGAGGGACCCCAAGGAGAGAATAATTTGTTGGGGTGTTTGTCCCTGCCAAGGAAGAATGGGGAGAAGAAACAGCCCATCATTAGGGTTTTCCCGGTGGGCATGGTTAAGGGCGGACAGGGTGAGCATAGCAATATAATTTCTCTATGCAAACATCTTTATTTTGACAGTCACCTTTGGACCACATAAATGTATTCAAAACTATATCATTTTAAAAAATGAAATAAAATAGAGGGAGGCATGCATGCCTCACTGGACTGTCTTTAGGGTTCCATTCCAAAGGGCATGAAGACCTGCTATCAGGACCTGCTTCCTGGTTGACCTTGACAAATGTTTCTTTTAGTGCTTTACGGTGAAGGGTACATATACTGCCCTTCTTTGGTCCTGGAAAGACTCCTTCTTTGGACCTGGGACTGGGAACTGACAGGACTAGGGAGAGGTTAACCTGGGGCCTGGGGGGGGGGGGGCAAGTCCATAACGCCAGACAGTATAGGCAGGGAGTACCAGAGAGACACCAGGGAAGGAAAGAGATGGGGCAAGGGCCTCCAGCTGTTACATCATCTGGTATCCCCACAGATACCCCAGCATCCCTGACCCCAAGAATGGTGGGAGTTTGGGACCTTAGGTAGATCAGACTTTGGGACATCCTGCTATGTCTCCCATAGGAGGGCTGAATGGAGTCAGGTGTCTGCACTCCACACTGTACGTGACAGTCTAGCAGATGGAGTTTTGCCGACTGGAGTTCACGCACAGTTGGCCATGCCCAGGGAGGCCCTGTCGATGACTGCCCTTTAAGCATTTGTGCAGGGATGCCAAGGAGACAGGCACTTGCCTGATGTAGCACTTACCTCTGCCTCTGATAGTCCCTGGCTCTCTGGCTTGGCTAGGCCAGAACTGCTCCTGGGAAAATTTTAGTAGGACTGAGAACTTTCCTGGAAGTGTGGATGTCTGGCCTGGATCCCTGCAGGCAATGGCAGTTGGGGATTGTCTGACTGGGGAACTTTTGCCTGTTGGTCTTCGCTGGCTTCAGGGTGAAGGAGATGGTAGATTCCTCTTGGGAAGGAGCCAGTCTTTAAGCCACTAGCTCATAGAAGGGGAAAAGATCCTCTTGACCTTTCAAATCAGAGAGGGGGAAAACAGAAGGCCCGGGAAGGGAGGCAGAATTTGGCTTCCCACGGCTGTCATTGGACAACTATGTGACCTTGGAGGGGTCCGACTGTGTCCCTAAATGGGAATAGGATTGACTTGAGAATCAAACAGAGGGAAGCTGTTCATAAAATGAAAGGGGTTCTCTCTCAGAGGAGAACCCTGACATCATGATAAAGATGATAATAATGTATCTATTTGTTATTAAACAATAAAGTTGAAACCCATTCAATTTGAGAGCAGTTCTACCAAGATCTCTAAAGAAAATATCTCCCCCCCCACATCCTGCCTCACTGCTCCTCCCATATTTACTAGGCACAGTCAATTCTCTGCAAAGCACGTTACCAGGTGAGGCTCCTGTTAATATTTTCATCCCGTGACCTCGGTCTACCCTCTGTGACAATTCACATCCACAGCTCCTCCCCACCCGGCACTGCACCCTGGGTGTCACAGAGATGCAATGAGATGACTTGATCATTTTCAGGTGCTGCATCTGTGACCAAGGGAATGAGAAAACCACCTGTTCAAGGCTACCAGTGTCCTGTACAGAGTGTTTTCATCCCTTTCTCGCTTAGAGAACAAGCCCTGTGAATTACAAAGGATGTGAGCTTGACGTGACAACAGCCAAGACCGTCCCCTTGCTCTTAGACACCTCCCCTGATGTCTCTGGGGCGAGGTAGCTATGTCCTCTTTCCTTCTTCCACCCCTGGAAACACTCCTTTGTTCTGCAATAAAAGGGACCATATCTCCCTGTGCAACTTGGAGACCCTCTAACACACATCTGGGGTGACTCTCAGTGGGGTGGTTTGGTCTCAGGGGATATGTGGCCCTATCTGGAAACGTTTTGCTTTGTTGTTGTTCAAGTTAAGGAAGAGGGTTGCAACTGGTAGCTAGTGAGTATGAGCCAGGAGTGATGCTAAGCATCGGCGACTCACAGGATACCCCATAAAATATAGAAGTATCCAATACCAAGTGCAAATAGTGTGTAGTTGGGAGATTTTGCTGTGAAGAAACACAAAGCCAGGAGTGACAGCCATCTTCCTGCCGCCCCCACCACCAAACAACAATGATATTTATAGTTGTGGAATTTGTGTCGATTTTCTGTGCCAAGCAACACTGGGCCAAGAACTCAGCATGCATTCATTAGACTCCGTTGAAGCACAAGACAGCTTTGTCATCTCAAGTTAAGAGGATCAACAAGAACCAAAACAACACCTGGATATCTGTGTGCAGGTGAAATCAGGTTCAAGGGAAAGGCCTGTGCACAAGTATTTATTCTGGCCCTTGGTAACCTCCGCAAACTGAAACAACCCACATACCCACCAACTGGCGGGTGTGGCTTGTCACCGGATGTTTGTGATTGGCAACAGGCCAATAGCCAAGTCACCGTTTCATCACTGTAGCATGCTGTATTTTCCAGAGAAGACTGTGACAATATCTTCCCATGAGAGGGAGAGTGTATGGTCTCTCTGCATGGACCCGACCAGAACTTTATGTCAGCCTTGACCAACTGAGGTCAATGGAAGTGCCATCAAATGTCATTAGTTTTAGGTCATGAAAGGAATCATTTGTTTTTTCCAAACAGCAAACAATTCTCTTGTTCTCCAACAACAAATGAGTATCCAAGAATTCAATTCACTTCCCACCTCTCAGGACTTCCCACCTCTCAGAGTCAGAGCACACCTAAGGTAAAGGCTCAACCCCATAAGACACTCCTGCTTCAGAAGCCAGTCTCAAGTCCTGGGTGCCCAGGCCACCAGCACTTCTGTCAGACTGACTTAAAAATCCAGGGGTACCCACAACCCCCACCACAGGTTAGAAAATTCACTGAAAGAGAACTAATCACTCATTTAAAAAAAAAGATTTATTTATTTATTTATGCATACAGAAATGGGGTACAGCCAGAGGTGCAGGGGCAACAAGAGGATTCACCAGAAACAGAGAGGGGAGCAGAACAGGCAGATGGATGAAGTACACTGCTGAGGGGAGCAGCGGGCGGGTCAGGAGAGGTCTGTGGTGCCATGTGGTAATCTCCCGGGCAGGCGGGGATCGAACTCGCACTGAAGTGGCCACAGCCCGGCTTAACTTCACAGTGCAGCGCTCCAACCCACTGCTCCACCAGGGAGGGCCTGAACTAATCACTCTTGATGATGAATCAGAGAAGGGGGCTGTGAACACAGCTATTTTATAAGGAGGATGCAAGGTCAAATGAAACAAAAAGAGAGAACAAATCACAGTGCTCAAGAAAGCATTATACTTGGGTTTAGTTTTAGCTTTTTTTTTTTTTTTTTGAATGATACAACTCAAGTACAGTAGGTGGAAGGAATGCATGGGGCAGGTAAGAGGAGAGGGACACTTAGCTTTTTTTCCTCCCAGGCACCATCGCTCATGCACATCAATGTTGAAAACTCTTCCAAGAGTTTTCATCAATGTTTTCACTAAGGAGGCTTGACCGCTGGTCACTGAACTCAATCTCCAGCACCCCCCAGCTTCCCCAGCACCAGGTCAAGGTGATGGTGGGTGAAGTAGGATTGAAAGTTTCAACCCTATAATCACTTGGTTGGTTCCTCTGGTAACCAGCCTGGAGGAGTCCAGAGCCCCACCCCAGTCACCTCATTAACATCAACTCAAGAATAGTTAAAACTCAACTCAAGAATAGTCAAAAGGAACTTGTTAGGAACCACCTTGGAATCCCCAAGGATTTTAGGAGTTCTGTGTCAGGAACCTGGGGTGAAGATCAATGTTTCCTCGTTATGTTGCATTTACAGCAATGCAGCTGTGTTGCAGGAGATTCTCTTGGGCACCTGCTTTCAGAACCTGGCATGTTATGGTTTATGTAAGTCACATGCAGGGGCTCCTGCTCAGGCCCTGGCCCAAGCCAGCACTGAGCATGAGTGACAGCAGGCAGGTTGCAGGGGTCTCCAAGCCCAGCTTCTGTCATCTGCAACTGCATGATAGGCTGTCGGCAAGTACCACCCAGCTGAACCCAGTCAATGCCAAACCATGAGTGATTTAGAGGAGCAACATTCTGCAACCCTGAAACATGTCTTTTTGGCAAAATACTGATTTTGGAGAGGAAAAGAAAGAATGAAAAGGAAATGTAAAGAAGTATCTTGGCTAACCTCAAGGAATTTCTTAATAAGATGAAAGTTACAGAAATTAGACTTACAATCAGGTCTTAAAGATTATGACCTTGCTTTTGAAGATTCTACTCTCATTGGGACCATAATATCAAGGATATCTTTAAGATTATAGTGGCTGGCCCTCACTGATGGCCAGCAGGTTAAAGCACAGCACTAAGAAGCTAAAGCTACCTCAGCATGAGTTCGATCCCCACCCACCCCAGAGGTGATCCACTTGGCACGGCAGACCTCTCCTGCCCCACCCACTGCTCCCCACAGCAATGTACTTCATCAATCTACCTGTTCTGCTCCCCACTCTGTCTCAGGTGAATCCTCTCACCACCACTGCATCTCTGGCCTGTACCCCAGTTCTGTATGCATAAATAAATAATAAAAAAAATTTAAAAAAAGATTACAGTGGCCACTAGGGAACTCTTGAGCTTCTAAAACATGGTGTGCTAAATTTAAAACCTCAGTTTAAAGAGGAAAGAAGCAAAAAGAAGTTTAATAATAGCATGTAAACCTCCTGTATACATGGGAGAGACTCAGTAATTGAGTAACTCACCCATGTGTCTTCAAGGGGACAACTTAAACAGCTAAGCTAGGCCAAGAGAGGTTGAGGCAAGAAAGCCATTTAGGGGGTTTACTACCAAGGAAGGTACAGTAAACATAGATATGCAGATTTAAATTCTGTCTTCTGTTCGAAAAGAGATAAAGAGATTAGCCTGTTAAAGCACAGCACTAAGAAGCTAGTCCCAGCCACTTCCACTTCTTGAGTTCGATTCCTGGCCCAGGAGGTAACCACACGGCACAGCAGACCTCTCCTGTCTTGCCCGCTGCTCCCCTCAGCAGTGTACTTCGTCCATCTGCTTGTTCTGTGCCCCATTCTGTCCTTGGTGAATCCTCTCGCCACCTCTGCACCTCTGGCCTTTACCCAGTTTTCTATGCATAAATATATAAACTTAAAAAAAAAAGAGACTAGCTTAAAGTAGAAGTTTAAAACAGAGACATTTAAAGTAAATGTCTTTTTTCTCCTAGAATCACCCAACTTCACAGCCCCTCCCATAATGAATGTAGTTCGAAGTGGCAGATTTTTGTTCTCCTACAGTGATCATAGCAAAGATCCTTGTAAATAAAACTGGTTTTAAATAATTGATAATACAACAAAGGCTGATTTGCCCTTGACACCAAAATATCTAGAAACTAAACCCTTCTCTCCATCCATTGGTCTTTCTTCCATCTGAGAAAGTCACATTGGACCAATCCAACCTGGGAAATTTGTCTCTGGCCATAATTGCTAAGCCAAGTCAGGACACAGGATGCAGTGTGAGTTTGTGGTAGCACTTCTCAGTGACAAACATGGACTAGTAACTGTGATTAGGACATGCTACAACATTTATTTATCTAAGTATTTATTTATTTATTTTTAAGAATAGACCATGAAGTTATTTTTAAATTTCAAACATAGTATGTGCTCTTTGTGGAAAATTTGAATAAGACCAAACAAGGAAACAAACTCCTCCCCACTGACCCTGACAATTTGGGGGACATTTTGATAATATGTTGGGACAGAGAGACAGAAGGTATGAAATCAGAAATGCACTAGACCTGCCAAAGGGACGCAGTTCTTGCGGCACTGCCCTTCCCCTGCCCTCCCCCTGCTGAGGACAGGAGAGAAGGCAGGGTGCAGGCTGGGGCCAGGACTAAGCTTCTTGGGCTGTTGTACTCAGGGAGAACGCTTGGTCTGGGAGGATAGACCCACCCCACTCAGGCCCTCTCAGCTCCACCTGGTGTTGGCTGGGACCTCCAGCCACCTGACTGCCTGCCCTCGATCACCTCAACCCTTCTCAGGACAAGTAACTGTCACAAGGCATCCCTGGGGACTTCTACCAGTCACCAAAACAAAGAAAGTCCACACCCCATCCTCAGCCTCAGTCATCCCAGGGAGACTTGCAATTTGGTGAGGTTCTGGCTGGGAGTGGAATTTCTAGGATTCATTACACCTGAGTTCTTTGGTGGAGGTGGCCAAGCATAGGGACCCATATTGGCTCCCCCTCCCCTACCCCCTACCCCAGCCTGAGGGTAGTGCCTGGTTCTTTGTATTTGACACATGTGTTCCGTCCCCTCCCTGCCAGCCTTCTAAAGGCACAGAAACCACATCAGAACAAGATGGGATGCATTTCTTAGCCCTGTTTGGTACCCCAAAACCAGAGGTGGGTACTGAGCTCTGCCTGGGTCCTGGAGCCAAGGGTACTCAATATTGGGACCTTCAGGTAGAAGTGGCTGAACCCTGGATGCCACACCTTCAAGGGCTGCTTGCCTGAGCCTCACGAACAGAAAGGGAAACAGGCCAGAGGGGCGGGGGCACAGCTGCCGGATGTCGCAACTCCTGCTCAGTCTTTTGCTCAGCATATGGGGGCCGGGGAGGAAATCCCTCTGAGCACCCACTTTCCTCCTGCTGCTCCTTGGGAGGAAGCTATCTGCACCCAGTTCTGCTTTCTCAGCACCTTTTTTCCCAAAGCTTTAGAATGAGAGACTGAGTCTCCCGGGGTCAGAGACCTTAGATGCCCCTCCCTGCTAGGCAGCCTTCCTGGTCCGGCTTGCTGTCTTCCCGTGAGGGAGACTCATTTCCTTATGAGCCGCCCATTCTATTTTCAGACAATTGTTGGAAAGCACTTCCCCACCTCCACCCCCAGCGGTGAGCTTCTGGCCTGAGTGTGCCTGGTAGAGGCTAAGCTATGGGCCCCAGGAAATTGCTTTAGACTCTAGGGCTGCCCAGGCACCAGCCCTGGGCACCAGCGGATGTGAAGTCATTTCACCTTCTCCCTGCCCGCCTCACTGCTGTGGCATCTTATTGCCAGATTCCAGTGTTGACGCCTCTGGTAAGAAGTTTCATTGGCAGAGGGACATTTCACAGCTTCCACCTGAGCAAAAATGGGGCTCCAGATTGCTCCCATACACCTAAGATATAGGCAATTGGAGGCCTAACAACCACTGACTCATGCCTTTGAGATCCTGACGGGGCCACTGGGGCTTCCAGTAAGGTGAAGAGGTTTCCAAATTAAGTGGACAAAGTAGTGGGGGGAACTAGCTCTGCAGGGCACCCTGTGGCCATAGCACAATGTGGGGTGCTGGGGAACACCACACCTAGGTTGGGCTGGGGACGCCTGATAGAAGCAGATTGACCTGGACCCCAGAAATCACCGCCCAAGTCCAAGCCAGTGCCACAGACAAAACAGCTGCTTCCTGGCCCCAAGGCAGTTAGACCACAGCAGCTGCAGACCTGCCTGCCTCCCCTGTTTCCCCTAGGGGTCAGGCAGGCTCTGCCCCAGGAGTTGAGAGATTGGGGAGGGGCCACTCCAATCTGCCCTCTGTGGCAGAGACCCTCCTTCTTCATTCAAAGTGCCCCATTGGGGCCCAGGCAGTAGCTCGTTAGTGTCCAGAGGTTGCCTGTTCTCAGCATGGCCCCTGGTCATAGCAAGGACCTGGGATTGTATGTCGGAGGCTTGAGCTTGCTCTACCTGACTCATCCCTTCAGGCTGAACCTAGCTCAACAGTATGGCTTTTCTGCATGAGAACAACCTTGAGTCGGGCCTTACACATCCTTCATTTCCCCAGCCCACATTTACTGGGCAAAACATGCAAGCCCTGGATCCAGCTGGAGATGGTGCTGCTGGTCACATAGGACAGTCATGGAGGAAGGCCACAAATGAAGAGACAAGTAACAGATTTCAGAGTGATAAGTGCTCCAAAAGGATGCTTATTTTCAGTGTCAGCCACTGTGGTGGGGCTTGGAGCCATGGTCCCAGGAGCAAGGGAAGAAGACATTGGAGCAAAGACCAGATTTGGGGAAGGGGAAATAGGAGGAAGAGAGACCCTCGAATGCAGAGTTGATGTGTTTTAGAAATAGTGCAAAGGCTGAGGAGAGGTGGTGGGCAGGAGGGGGCAGGGTAAAACAGGTCATGAGACGCAGGGGTTCTCCATGTGGAACTGTAGTGGGCTGAAGAGTGGCCCAAATACAGGCCCACCAGACCCTCAGGATGCACCTGATCTGAAAATAGGGCCTCCATGGAAGTAATTAAGGGTCTCAAGATGAGTACATCCTGGATTAGGGTGCTCATCTTGGATTGGGGAGAGCCTCAAACCCAGTGACAAGAAAAGAGAAGACACAGACAGAAGGATTCCGTGTGACCATGGAGACAGAGATGGGGTGACATACTCATGAGCCAAAGAATGTCAAGAGCCACTGGAAGACGGAAGGGCCAAGAAAGAACACTTACCTAGCGGCTTCCGGGGTGACCTCAGCAAACCATCCTGCGGCCGCCAGCATTATAAGAAGATATATGTCTGTGGGGTTTGTCACAATGGCAACAGGGAGCTCACACAGTGGGGTCTTACAGAGGGTGGAAAGCAACTAAATGCCAATAAACTTGATAATCTATAAGAAATAGATACAGTTTTAGAACAATACAATGTACCAAGACTGAACCAGGAAAAAACAGGTAACTTGAGTAAACTAATCACAGTTATGGAAGTTGAAAATGTAATTTAAGATCTTCTGAAAAGTACGATTCTAGGACCAACCACATATGACTTTACTAAACCAGACAAGGGCAACACACACACACACACACACACACACACACACACTAATAGGCCAAATATTCCCTGGTGAACATAGATGCAAAAATCTTAGCAAAATATTGACAAATGAATTCAACAACACATTGAAAGGATCAGACACCTTGCCAAGTGGGATTTATTCCAGGGTTGTAAGGATGGTTTGACATATGAAAAACAATTTGTGTAATATGTTGGGTCAACAAAAGGAAGGACAAAAATCCACATCATTATATCAATTGATGCAGAGAAAGTATTCAGCACCCATTTATGAGAAAGACTTAACAAAATGGTGATAGAGGAACATACTTCAATGTAACAATCCAACAGGTAATATCATACTCACTGGTGGAAAAACTGAAAGGCTTTCAGACCTCTCTGGTAATGCAAGGGTTAAGTCTCAGAGCTATCAAGCTAGCATCTCACCTACTGCAGCATGAGTTCTATCTTCAGCCAGGGAGGTGACCCACAAGGCGCAGCAGACCTCTTCTGTCTCACACACTGCTCCCTTCAGCAGTGTATCTCTGTAGATCTGCCTTTTCTGCTCCCCATTCTGTTTCTGGTGAATCCTTTCACCCCTCCCCCGATCCTCCAGCCTACACCCCAGCTCTTGTATGCACAAATAAACAAATAAATAAACTGAAAGCTTTTCCTTTAAGATCAGGAACAAGACAAGATTGCCCAGTCTCACCACTTCTATTTAACTTAGTATTAGAGATCTCAGCCAGAGTAATTAGACAAAAAGAAATAAAAAGGAACCTGATCGGAAAAGAAGTGAAGCTATCACTGTTTGCAGATTATATGATAATATTATATACAAAACCCTGAAGACACCATTAAATCACTAAAAAGAAACTAATAAAAACCATAAATGAGTATAATAAAGTGACAGACTATAAAATTGTATACAAAAATCTGTGGCACCACTATATGCAGATAATGAGCAAGAAGAAAAAGAAATTAAGAAACCAATCGTGTTTACAATCATATAGAAAATGAATTAGATAGGAAGAAATTTAATAGAGGAGGTATAAGATCCATACAACAAAAAACTACAAGCTGCTGTTAAAAGATACAGAAAAGGAGCTGGCAAGATATTCCATGTTCATATACAGGGAAAATTAACATAGTGAAAATGATCACCTTAGCAACAGCAACATACAGATTTAATGCAATCTCTATAAAAATGCCAATGAGATTTTTCCAAGGAAATAGAACAAAATAATATTAAAATTTATATGGAACAACAAAGGCCCTGAATAGCTAAAACATGCTCAAGAAAAAAGAAGAAAAATGGAGGCATAGACTTTAAGAACAGTGACCAGCAGTCAAAAAAGTAAGGGAGGGTAGGGGGAAGCAAGGAAGTGTTTGAAGGATAATGGCATCGTGTCAAAGAATGACAAGCCACTAGGTGTTATATTAATCTAGGATTTACTTAATCTAGGATAATTTGAGCATCAGATAAATACAGATGCTCCTAGACTTATAATGGGTTTACACCCCGATAACCCCATCCTAAGTTGAAAATATCATAAATCAAAAGTGCATTTAATAACACCTTATCTACTGAATAGCACAGCTTAACCTGGTCTATCTTAAGCACACCCAGAACAGTTCCATTCACCTACACTTGGGCAATTATCTTGAGTTTCATCTCAAAAGTAGTTTTTTTCCTCTTTGTCTTATTACCAGAAGAAAGAGACACAGTTGGTAGACATGACCAACATAAAAGCACAATATCAAAAAAACACTGACAACACAGCACAGTGTTTGTCCTCACACAGTGGCTGGCTAGGAACTGTGTTTGCATAAATCCACAATTCCATACTGATGGGAAAAAAATGAATGAGTAAATGGGGGTGAAGGGACAGACAGCCCTTTCTGATATTAGATGCCAGTTCCCAGAGATAGACGGAATAAGGGAAGAAGAAAAGTACCTTTGTCAATCATTTTCATAATTGATTAGCACATAAATCATTACGAAATATACAACTGAGTGAGCAAACAGTTGAGGCTTATTTAGGAACTACTTTCAGGTATTTAGGAGTTAAAGGAAACCTTCGGCAACTTGTTTTCAAATGGTTCAGGAAAATAACACAAATGGATTGCGAGAAAAGAGAAATAAAGATAGTAAAATGCTAACACTTGGGGATGGAGGGTGAAGGCTATCTGGGGATTCTTTGTGCTATTTTACATATTTTCTATAAGTTTGAAATTATGCCAAACAGTCCCCCCCCAAAAAAAAAACTAAGTGAAGTAAAACAACTCCCCTGTCCTTTTGCTCATAAGCCTGCAATTTGGGCAGGGGTTGGCAGGATTGGAGGGTTGGCAGGGTTTGGCAGGGTTAGCAGGGGCACTGTGTCTCTGCTCCACACTGTGTTAGGTGAGACAGCTTTCAAGAAGGTGTGCTCTGTGCCTGCCACATTGGTGGCAACCTGGGGCAGGAGATTCAAGCTCATGGCTTGAACTTCTAAGAGGGACCCTCCTCAGGGACAAGAAGTGAAAGCTGCCAGTTCATGTAGGTCTGAGTCCACAAGTTTTGCAGAACCAGGCTCACATCTGTAGTGATCTAGGGTCAAGCACCCTTAGAGACAAGATTCAAAGGGAGGCCTGAAGAGACTGTACCTCTTCAAGTGATGGAGTCTTAGAGAACTTTTGTAACCACATTTTAAAACTACACACCATACGTGCACTCCCTGGTGGTGCAACAGGTTAAAGCACAATACTACGAAGCTCTCTGCAGCTGCTGCAGCACGAGTTCGATCGCTGGCCAGGGAGGTGACCCTAATGGTGCAGCAGACCCCTCCAGTCTTGTCCACTGTTCCCCTCAGCAGTGTATTTCGTCAGTTTGCCTGTTCTGCTCACTGCTCTTTCTCTGGTGAATCCTTTCTCTGCTCCTGAACCTCTGACCTGTACCCCAGTTCTTTATGAATAGATAAATAAATCTTAAAAAAAAAAAAAAGTACACACCATCCAAGTGGTAACTACGCAAGGTGAAGGAAATGTTAATTAGCTCAATTGTGGTAATCATCTCACAAAGTATATGTATATCAGATCATCACTTTGTGCACCTTAAATGTATTATTTTTGTCAAATTACACTTCAGTAAAACTGGAAGAAAAACATTTTTCTGCTCAAAAAACTCTCCTTATAACTCATCCATCCACTCTTTTTTCAATTAACAGCTCTGAGCCAAAAGCTCAGCCTCCTTGGTGGTGCAAAGGGTGAAAGTGCAGCACTGTGAAGCTATCTTGCAGCTGCTGCTGTACAAGTTCAGTCTCTCGCCAGGGAGCTGACCCACATGGCACAGCAGAGCTCTCTTGTCTTGCCTGCTGCTCCTCTCAGCAGCATATTTCAGTCAGCCCACCTGTTCTGCTCCCCACTCTGTCTCTGGTGAATCCTCTCACTCCCCATACTCTGGCCTATATCCCAGCTCTTGTATGCATAAATCTTTAAAAAAAATAAAGTGGGCCCTTCCTGGTGGTGCAAGGGGCTAAAATGCAGCACTGCAAAGCTATCAGCAGCAGCTTCCCCACAAGTTCGATTCCTGCCCTGGAGCTGACCCACATGGCATGCAGACCTCTCCTGACCCGCCCGCTGCTCCCCTCAGCAGTGTACTTCATTGATCTGCTTCTCTTCTCCCCACTCTGTCTCTGGTGAATCCTCTCACCCCCCTGCAACTCTGGTCTGTACCACAGTTCTGTATGCATAAATAAGTTAAATTAAAACAACAACAACAACAACAACAAAGTGCACAATTCAGTGACTTTTAGTATATTCAATGTGTGACCATCACTAGGAAATTTCAGAATAATTTCATCACCCTGAAAAGAAACCCTATGCCCATCAAGCTTTCACCAACTCCTTTCCCCCCATCCTTTCTCCCAGGCCCTGTCAAATACTTATCAGCTTTCTGTTCTATGGCATTACTATTCTGGGCTTTTCATATAACAGGATCACACAGTACAATAGGCGGTCTTTTATGTGAGTGAGAGTGAACAACAGTTGTCCTTTGCGCTGAGCTTCATGTTTTCCAAGTTCCCTCATGCTGTAACATGTGTCTGTGCTTCATTCCTCTTCAGGGCTGAATTATATTCCACCTCAGGTATTGGCCACTTTTTTTTTTTTAAGATTTATTTATGTTTTTTTGAAAAGATTTATTTATGTATGTTTGTGCATACAAAAACTGGTGTACTGGCCAGAGGTGGGGGGTGGTGTCGAGAGAATTCCCCAGAGAGCAGGGAGCAGAGCAGGCAGATGCACTGAAACACCACTGCTGAGGGGAGCAGTGGGCAGGTCAGGAGAGGCCTACCAGGTCATGTGGGTCACCTCCCTGGCTGGGATTGAACTTGTGCTGCAGTGGCTGTGGGTGGATAGCTTCATAGTGTAGCACTTTAACTGGTTGCGCCACCAGGGAGGGCCTGGCTACATTTCTTTATCCAGTCATCTGTTACAACACCTGTCCCTTGTGAACATGATTCTGTGGCTGCTCACCTGATGAGGATTTCAGCTTTCTTTTTTTAGAGATTCATTTATTTATGCATACAGAACTAGGGTATAGGCCAGAGGTATGGGGTGTAAGAGGATTCACCAGAGACAGAGTGGGGAGCAGAACAGGCAGATTGACTGAAGTACACTGCTGAGGGGAGCAGTGGGTGGGTCAGGAGAGGTCTGCCATACCATGTGGGTTAACTCCCTGGCCAGGGATTGAACTTGTGCTGCAGAGGCTGCAAATAGCTTCATAGAGCTGTGCTCTAATCGATGGCCCAAGGCTTTCTATTTTCTTGGGCACACCCATAGGAATGGACTCAACTCACTGGGTTTAGATGTATGAGAAATGTTCAAACTTGTCCACAGGGGCTACCCATCATTGCCAGCACTGGTGTGTTGTCTGGGCCACGTCCTCATGGGGCCAAATAGGTCATGCAGCAATGCCTGGGTGTTAAGTCAACAGATGCCCTGAGCTCTTATTCTGCCTGCACCAAGGGTCAATGTGAACCTTCCCTGTTCTCCAAGATGCTCCCACTCATGAGAGTGTCTTTCATGCACATGGCAGCCCAGCACTGGAGTCCTGGGGATTCCCACTAGCGAAGGACTGAAGGTTTGAGGGGCAGGGCAAGGAAAAAGTTCCCACACACTGGGAAGGTGTGGTCTAGGCTCTCAGACCTTTGTCTGGCGAAGGAGGACTCAAGGCCATCTGCTCTGAGACTTCTGCTCTGAGTATCTTGTCCACCTGCACTGAGAAACTTGGGCTCCTGTTTCCCCTTTCCCAGTGGATTTCATTCTTGTTGAAGCTACTCTTTCTCATAGGTAGATCCCACTGCCTTACCCTATCTTTACATGGTAGAGAGGAGAGAGGCAAAGACAGTGAGCAAAGGCCCCAATCCCTTTAAAAAGGCACTAAGCTTATCACGAGATTCCACCCTCACAACCTAATCATCTCTGCAAGGATTTACCTCTGAACACCATCCCATGGGTGTTAGGACTCAATATATACATTTGGGGGTAGAGGGTTGGGGTTAGAAACCTTTGGCTCTTGCAGGTAGGGTGGTCTCTTCTATCTGCTGGACCGCAGTTCCTCCTGCTCTCAGCTCTGTGACCCCATTGGCCCCTCATTTCTCCAAGGGACCTGAGACAAGTTATGGGAGCTTTGACCAGCTTGGCCTCAGTTTTGTATCCAGGGCTATAGGGGTCCAGATTTCTGAGCTCTGTGGAGCCAAATAGCAGTCAGTCATCCCTCCAGCTCTAGGGAGCTGGGTTGAGGCCTTGCTTTACCTCCTCTGATCTGAAAGGTCCCCTTCTCCCTCAAGAGCTATTGCAGAACTTTGGTTATCTGGGGATAAGGGTGCAGCCTTACTCAGTAACTTGGGTAGGTCAAGTGAAGCATGCATAGGGAAGGTTTGATTTGGGCAGATGGATAGAGCCCCAAGCCCTTGGTAGATTTTACAGGCCTTTAATGCTCTCTCAGGGAACATGGTACACAAGCATACCACGCAGGGAGGCAGGCCTAGGCTGGACAGGGGGTGCTGGGATGCAGCAGGCAAATGAGCCCCCAAGCTCCCAGGCCCCATGGATCTCTGCGCTCTTTCTCTGGCCTCTCTCTCTCATGCCATCTCATGGTCTCACCTCGGCGTAGTTGTAGTCCCGTGGCTTCCAGCCTCTTGGCACAGTTGTGAGTACTAACACATGTACACACTCATGCTCTCTGAGCCCCGGTGTCCACGTCCCTTGATCCAGGCATCCACGCTAACAGTGGGAGGGTGTAAAAAATCCTGATTTTTAACTTCATTTATCCTCCAGTAGGTCACTGCCTCCCCGACCTCTGTTCCTCTCCCCGATGAAAGCAGTGGCTGGCCTGACACCTCCCAGGACATCTGCCTGCCTCCTGGCCTGTGGCTCATGGTTTGGGGAAGGAGAATCTGTGCAGCACTAAGAACAGCCTGTGGGAAGGGCCCTGGGGTATGTCCCTATGGGGTTTCTGATTTAGATCCTTGCATGGCCCCTAGAAAGGTGGTCCTAGTGCCACCTTCTTCTCATTAGTGCCCCTACCAGGCTTGCTGGGGTACACAGTTCTGGTAGTTACTGAGTAAAATCCAATTCATAGCTTACTAACGTCCAGCAGTGACAGTCTTCCTCCCACAGTAGCTGTGGTTGACGGTTCCTCGTCACTTAATATGCTAGCAGTGCACTGATTTTCTTACATGCATCACCTCTCACTTCACATTGGGGCGATCCCACTTTGTAGGGAACCATCAGGGTTGCTCTCAATGGAAGTTACCAAGCCTGAAAAGTGGTGGGACTGTGTAGCAAGGCGGTTACACCAGGTCCTTATTCTTGGTGATAATCTGGGAATCAGAAGCAGCAGCCCAAAGCCTTGGATGGTGCAAAGACTCCTGAGGTGAGGAGGGAGGAAGGGAAGTGACCCCACTGAAAGACTGGTGAAGTCCCTTGCTATTCTAGAGTCTTGGTTTGTAAGATCACAGCAATCCACAGTGCAGGTGAAAAGACAGATTCAGATGCACATCTTTGATCCAGCATTTGATGAGATTCCCGGGCCGCCAAGCCCTCGTGATGTAGGCCGCAGCTGGCAAGTCTTTCTTGATTTTGGCCAGTCTTTGCTATTCCCTCCCTCCTAGCCCTCCACTACCATGGACCTGCCACGGGATGGGGAAACGGGGGAGCAGGACTGAAACTCCAACCCGTGTGGCTTAGAGTCCCGATGGCTGAGTGTACACATCCACGTAAATAACGTCCGTCTCATGTGCGACAAGATCGGCCTCTCCTGCAAAGACGAGAGTGACCACAGCCATTTCCCTGGTTACCGGAACCTTAAGGGAACTGGGTCCTGCCGGCCTCCGGCCGTCGGGGGGCGCTGCAGACAGCGCGCAGGCACGTTCCCCGGCCCCCACCCCGCGCTGTTTTGCTTCCGGTGGTTGCAGAATTTGGGGCCTGAAGGTAGCGATGTTAGTTTCCAGTTCCGGGGTGGCAGAGGCGGCGGCCGGGAGCCAACCGCGATGGGCGGGAGGTGAGTGGGGTATGGATGCCCGAGTACTCTGAGCCCCTTTGCCTGCCCGCTCCGTGATTTTAAGCGGGTCCGGCCCGGGGCTCGGAGGCCCCTTTTGGGAACCACTGCGCTGACAGTCCGGCCCAACTTGCTGCCAGGCCACAGTCCCCAGACCCCCTCTCCCCGACACCCCTCTCCTCGCCCGTCCCCTTACATTCTGCTCTCCCCACCCGAACCTCGAGAACCCCAGATCCCTAAACCCCTAAACCTACAGGCTCCCCGTTCCCCCTGGCCTGTTGAGGCCAGAGGCCTTAAGATGTCGAATCAGTGGCATCTCTGTGTCAGGCCTCAGACCCCGGAATTCTAGGCCCCAGGGTGCCCGGACCCCCAGGCTGCCTCCCCCTAAACCCCCATGTTTTCAACCTCAGAGCACCCGCATACCTCCCGCGGGGGTAAAGGGACACATGAATGCGTTACTGAATGAAGGTTGACTCGGTGCTGGTCTCGGCAGGTGAAACATCAGTGAGGAGCGGTGCGGTGCGCGGGAAGGGACAGGATGAATCGGGCCAAGCCCACCACGGTCCGCAGGCCCAGTACTGCGACCAAGCCTTCAGGTGTGTATCTTCCCCCCGTGGTGTGCAGGCAGGGCGCTTCGGGGCTTTCTGGTCTCACTCCTGACCAGAGGACGCCGTTTCTAGGAATGGACCTGGAAACGGAGTGTTGGCCCTAGGTGGCTTTGGGAGTCCCTGGGGAGGTTCACCCCAGGGTGATGGTTATCTCTTTTCAGACTGTATCTGAGCGGGAGGCAGGTGGCTGCACATCGCAGTGATTCAGTCGTGGCTCTGCCAGGTGCCAGCTCCGTCGCCTCATTTTCCAGCTTGTGCCTCATTTTCCTCAATTCCAAAGAGTAATGGTGCCCATCAGAAACTCGATGACGGTTAAGCAAACTGGCACAAGTTAAGGAGGCCTTGCTTGTGGCAAGCGCTGTGTGGCTGTTCTAGCTCTGCTGTTGATGTGCAGGAAAGGCTGGTCTTTTGCCTTCCCTCACCTTGTTTAATCATCTCTGAGGTGATAGGTTGGAGTCAGTCTCCATCATCCTTTCCACCTTGGCTGAATTGAAAACCGACAGACTTGTCTGCTTCCCTTCTCTGCAGGACACCCTCCACCGGGAGACTTCATTGCTCTAGGCTCGAAGGGTCAGGCCAATGAATCAAAGACGGCCTCTACTCTACTGAAGCCTGCCCCCTCCGGGCTGCCTTCAGAGCGCAAGCGGGATGCTGCAGCTGCCTTGGCTGGTGCCTCAGCCCTGACAGGCCTCACCAAACGCCCCAAGCTCTCCTCCACCCCTCCTCTGAGTGCCCTGGGACGCTTGGCTGAGGCTGCGGTGGCAGAAAAACGAGCTATCTCTCCCTCGATTAAGGAGCCGTCTGTGGTCCCCATTGAAGGTAAAGTCAGTTCCTGGCCCTCTCCAGAGAATGTACCTCATAGCTTGGCAGGCTGTTAGGGCTTTGGTAAGTGCCTCTTCCAAACTTGGCATCATCATGGAGTTCCGTGGAGACGGAGTAGAGTCATCTGTGAGTTTGTTCTTGGAAGCTTCTGCAGGTGCCTCTGCTCAACTGTGATGAAGATAGAGAAGTACAGTGTGACCCAGGGTGAGAGGATGGTTGGGGTACAGCGCTGGGTCTGGGACTGCTGCCACAGGGCAGGGACAGGCTTTGACAGTGGCACGTCCCTCCAGTAACCTCATGAACTTTGTGGAGGTTGGAATGAAGTAGCACTCAGGTCTTAACCGGTTACGGCGATGTAAGCTATAGCGTGTGCCAGGGCTTCAGCAACTAGAAGCTGCTGTGGGGTTGTAGTTTATGGGTGTCTTTGTTCCCCATTTCTGCCCTCATCTGGAGAGGAGCTGGTGGAAACGGATGCATTCCTGGGAACTGCTAGCAGCTGTCCTTTGGCGGCTTTGTCCAGTTCATTTGACATGTTGTTGAGCGCTTCCTCTTTGACAGGCTCTTTTTTGAGCATTGGGGTTAAAACGGCAACTGTGATAGACCCAGTCCTAGTTCTGAGGGATTGCATGTTCTGGTGGGCTCCCTTCTACTTGTGATGAGGGCATTTGGCTTCCCTTCATCCTCTCTTCCCAGTGAGGCGTTTATTGGTCTCCTTTTCATTTTAGTTAAAAGGGTATTACAACAATATTAAAGAGAAATACAAAAACTCAGTTGTAGTTTCTTTGTTTACACTAGTTTTTCATCCTGTACGCAGCTGAAATTGCTCCTACTTTACCGCATTTTCTTCCACTGATTACTTTTGATGGCTCCACCATAGGTGGGACATACCAGATCCAGAAGTTGAAGGTTCTCACATGATGGCATTGGGGGTAGAACAGGGTAATAGGAGGTTGAGCAGGATTTTGAAAGGCAGACAAAGATGTTGAAGAAGTAGAAGTAGAGCTGGGCATTCTGGGGGTGAAACTGTGTCCAGGGAACAGGCTAGGTGTGGGCAGCGTGCAGTGACCAGAAGCCAGGCTGGGTGCTGGGGCAGGTGCTGAACTGGGTTCATTTGGCGGTAGGAAGCCCTGGGTTGGCAGAGCAGAGGACAACTCTGGTGTTTTGTGTTGGTGGCCACAGACCTTGGGTTGAAGGGCTCTCACTTGGTGACAGGTAAAAGCCTTTGTCGGAGAGGCCCCAGCTTGGGCCACGTTCTTTCGGTTATTTGCTGTGCTTCATTTTTAGTATCACCGTCCTTAAGGTTTTGGGAAGATTAAACAAGATATAGTGTGATAAGTGAATACTAAACAGTACAGTGCTTCACAGACATTTTCAACATGATAAAGAAAAGACTTAGATTTGGTTAGTTTTAGTCTGGCATTTGGAGTCTTGTGTAGCCTGGGGCCTTTGGTAGTTTCAGTCTATTGTCTGCCTATTCCTCTCTTCGTAGGGAAGTATTCAGTAAATATCAGTTTTTCTGTCCTTGGTACAGTTAAGTTAAAAACCAGTAACAACACTCTCTCCACATGTTTGGATATTTAAAAACAATCTTGAAAAACTTGGGTCAAGAAGAAAACGGTATAGGTTCGGAAATCTCTAGACTTGGACAGTGATACATAAAGAGCAGTGTGATACAACAGAGTATACCTGTGTGTGGGGGAGCACAGAGAAGCAGGTGTTTCTTGTTATGGAGGGTGAGTGGGCTAAGGTCTGCCTGAAGGAGGACCCTACATTAAACCAAAGAAAGTGGGAGGAAGGAAAAACGGAAAATCAGAGCAGAGGTTAACACCACAGGGAAGAGGCTGAAAACCCAAAGTGCGTTCTTTGTGAAGACTTAACGACTCCTAGAAAGAGAGGGAGAAGCAGCATGAGCTGCATTAGAGAGACAGTCAAGGACCCTGGCATGATTACAAGAGAAAGGGAAGCTTACAAATGGCATTGTTCTGATTAATTTGAAGACTTAGCTAAAAATGGACCAAGCTGTAAAAAAAATAATGTGTTGCAGTGACCTGGAGCGACAGGTCAGCACACAGGCCACATGCTCTGTCCTGTGCAGCCCATAATTCTCTCGGTCACTTCAAGTAGTGGCAACCCCTGCCCTCTTCCCACCCCAGCTGTCACGTCTGGTCCTTGGAGACTGGTCGGCTGTGGCACAGCTGGGACCTGCTTCTGGGATCTACCAGTTTGCTTGTTGACCTATGGCTTCGAGGGTGTCCTCAGGCAGCCTCTGCTCTGGCTGCCGCTCTGATCCGGCCCTCCCTGTGCTGGCCAGTCCCACCCACAGTGCTGCTGGATGAGATCGAAGCTGCTGAGTTGGAAGGCAATGACGACAGGATCGAGGGAGTGCTGTGTGGGGCTGTGAAGCAGCTGAAGGTCACCCGAGCCAAGCCCGACAGCACCCTGTATCTGAGTCTCATGTACCTGGCCAAAATCAAACCCAACATTTTTGCCACAGAAGGTGTCATCGAGGTGAGGACTGGGTGTCCCCTTCCTCTGTCCTGAGAGGAGGATGGGAATTGTGCACAGACCCTTGGCTCTGTGTCTTCTCCCTGCTAGGTGACCTCTGCTGGGGGCATGCTGGCTTTGCCCTTTGGGTAGGCGAGGGCTCCCTTGCTTATCTGTTCCATTCCTTGCAGGCTCTGTGTAGCCTCCTTCGGCGAGACGCCTCTATCAACTTCAAGGCCAAGGGGAACAGCCTGGTATCTGTGCTGGCCTGTAACCTCCTTATGGCTGCCTATGAGGAGGACGAGAACTGGCCTGAGATTTTTGTCAAGGTGTGTCTTCCTCTCCTGAGAGCCTTGGTGAGGTCACTGCACTGGATCAGAGAGGGGGCGGGCAGCTATCTGGACCGCAGGGAGGGTCAGCAGCAACTGAGTGTGTTCTCTCCAGAGGACTGTCACTTGTTTCTCCTGTACTGGTTACTGAAGGGTCCTCCTGAGAGCCCCCGTCCTGGGCAGCTGGGGTTGTTTGGGGAAACATTCATTTTGTACCTTATCTCAGCCCAGCTTGGAGAAAGGCAGGAGGGAGCCACCGGGGCTGGAGGTGTGGTCTGTCATCCATGCAGGTGTACATCGAAGACTCCCTGGGGGAGAGGATCTGGGTGGACAGCCCACACTGCAAGACGTTCGTCGACAATATCCAGACAGCATTCAACACCAAGATGCCCCCCAAGAGCATGCTCCTTCAGGGGGAGGTGGGGCGCAGTGGAGGGGAGCTGAGTGCAGGTGAGAGATTTGGGGCGGGTTGGAGAGAGGGTGGGATTGCCAATGTGAAGGGGAGAGCGGGGCTCACCCCTTGCCTGGGAGCCTGGTGTTGATGTTGTTGCTCATGACGTGGGTGCTCACGCGGTGCTGGCTCTGCAGGGAACAGTCCTCACCCCTCCCTCACTGAGGAGGAAGACAGCCAGACGGAGCTGCTGATCGCCGAGGAGAAGCTCAGTCCTGAGCAGGAGGGCCAGCTCATGCCCAGGTAGGTCTGCCTCACTCCCCTGGGCAGCGTGAGCATGGCTGGGAGGCAGGTGGGGGGCCTCTTTGCCTGCCTGCCCCCTTCTTCCCTCCTTTCTTCTTGCTTTGACCCCCGCTGGCCTAGGTATGATGAGCTCACGGAGAGTGTGGAGGAGTATGTTCTGGACATGCTCCGGGACCAGCTCAACCGGCGCCAGCCCATTGACAATGTCTCACGGAACCTCCTGCGGCTCCTCACCTCCACCTGCGGGTACAAGGAAGTGCGGCTCATGACAGTGCAGAAGCTGGAGATGTGGCTGCAGAACCCCAAGGTGAACGCAGGGGTGTACTGTGCTCTGTGGGGTGCATGGGGTCACCCTTTGATCCTGGGGGTGCTGGGGCTGTCAGCCCAGGCTGCAAGGTGCATGGGTCATCCTGGCCCCCCAACCTCAGCTCACCAGGCCGGCGCAGGACCTGCTGATGTCTGTCTGCATGAACTGCAATACCCACGGCTCCGAGGACATGGATGTTATTTCCCACCTGATCAAAATCCGTCTTAAGCCCAAAGTCCTCCTCAATCACTACATGCTCTGTGTCAGGTGCGGCCCAGGCAGGGAGGCCGTGGAGGCTGGTGGGTGACCCTCTCCCGTGCCAACTGTCCGTTTGCTTGGCTTGTGTTCAGGGAGCTGCTGAACGCGCACAAGGACAACCTTGGCACCACCATCAAGTTTGTGATTTTCAATGAACTCTCCAATGCCCGGAACCCAAACAACATGCAGATCCTCTACACTGTGTTGCAGCACAGCTCAGAGCTGGCACCCAAGGTAGGCCGCCCAGCTCCGTGCCTGGCCCCGTGCGGCGCGAGCGTACTGCCGCCCAGGCGCTCCTGCTCCGGTGACTGGGAGCAGCCCCTGGTCGAGGGGACAGTCTCAAGCCGAAGAGACCGCCAGCGGCGCTCAGGTTGGGGCATGTGCAGCATCTGCGGTGCCAGGTGTCTGGGCGCAGCGGGCAGTGTGTTGCTGTGTGGTAGAGGGACTTGGAAGCTGGTGACAGGCTGTGCCCCACAGAGCTTCTGAAGCACTTGAATTTGGCTGCTCCCCCATGAAACATGACATCTTTTTTGAAAGCTAAAGTTCAGAAGCAGCACTGAGCCCTTCATAATCTCCCGGTTTTCAGACTGAGTCAGGTCTAGCCTTTCTGAGTGGCTCTTTCCTCAGTGAAGCAGGTGTCTGCCCCCTGTACTTGCCCAGCTCTAAGTGTGAGTCCCTTTGGCTTCAGGGTTCTTCCTGAAGAGAGCAGCGGGTCTGTGTTTAACATCGGCTCTCAGGCGACCCAGCTGTGTGTGACACCAGGGTAGACAGGGCCTCTCGGTCTGCCCTCTGTCATCGTGAGGCCCAGTGGTTGGTTAATGTTGCCCAGTTTGAGCTGCGGCTGGGTGGGAGCTAAGCCAGTGTATTTCTCCCTGGAGCTTTGGGGCCTGGATTGGAGTGCACACCTTCCCAAAACCAGTGTTCATCTGTGCCCATATTTCACAAGGACTCGCTCTCCTGTGCCAGCTGCCCAAAGTTAAGTAAGATTGTAGTTCCTGCTGTCTGTGGAGGGCTGTTGTTCAGGCACAGTCTGTCTGAGGTGTGTGGCAGACAATAGTCAAGTGCTCAAGTGCCTGCCTGTGTGTTTGGGGATTTTTCTGGAGAGTCTAGGAGAACTTTGTGCAGGGCCTCTGATGGCAGGCCTGGGACAGGATGGAAGGCACAGTCCCTGCAGCTCAACTAACTCTGCTCTTTGTGCCCTAGTTCCTGGCCATGGTGTTCCAGGACCTGCTGACCAACAAGGACGACTACCTCCGTGCCTCCCGGGCCCTGCTCCGGGAGATCATCAAGCAGACCAAGCATGAGATCAACTTCCAGGCCTTCTGCCTTGGACTCATGCAAGAGCGCAAGGAGCCCCAGTACCTGGACATGGAGTTCAAGGTGTTTGGCCTTCTCCCCCCATGACCGGGTGGTGGTGTGCAGGCTTTCCTCCCCTCTGGTCACACAATTGTGGTTGACACCTTCCCCTGCCGTTTGCATTGTGCAGAGCTATGTGGTTGGTGCCCTGGTACACGACAGTCAACCCCGAAGGGAAGGTGGGCTCGATTCTGTTTGAGGGTTGAGGGGGCGCTGCTTGGTGCCCCCGAGGGGATCGGCGACCTCCAGGCTGGTGTGGAGGTGGGGGCACAGTTGTTGCCAGCGTTTCTGAGGGAGCTGAGGAGATGGCCTGAGTAGGGAGGCAGCATGGACAGATACATTAACGGAGGGGTAGGCATTTGCTCTGGAGACTTCAGAATGTGAAGGGCTGGGGTGATGACACCACAAAGGCGTGGGCGCAGGTCATGGAGTATCCTGAATGCCACGCCGATGCGTTGGCAGGGTCTGCTGTGGTGGTCTGCTTCTGGAGTGGGTGGACTGTTGACCGCACCTCCTTTCTGTGGCCTCACCAAACTTTGCTCCTTCTTAGCCCTGTCCTGGCACTGTGGTGGTCTCTCTGTAGACTCACATCCTCCTGTTCTGGCCATTTGTCTGTTGGGGAGCTGAGAAAGCCACTGTCTAGGTGTAGACCTTTCCAGAACACCAACCCTACTGTGTTTGCAGGAGCGGTTTGTGGTGCACATCACAGACGTCCTGGCTGTATCCATGATGCTGGGCATCACAGCCCAGGTGAAGGAGGCCGGCATTGCCTGGGACAAAGGAGAGAAGAAAAGTAAGGATCTGGAATAGGCTCTGCTCTGCTCAGACCAGGGGGAATGTCTGGCAGCAGTAGGCTCCCGGGGCTCCAGGTCTGCCCCACCTGCTGCCCCTTCTCCCCCAGAACTCAGAGATCAGACAGGGAAATGACGCAGTTCCTAAAGGCTAAGGAGTCTCTACCTGTCTGTCCCTGCCCTGCTGTCTGGGCTAGAGCGCTGCTCCTGGCCCAGCCCTGTGTGCTGATGGAGCGTATGTTCATCTGAGTTCTGGCGCCTTCTGTGGGGCATTTCAGACTTGGTGTCCCTTCAGCCACGGGTAGCAAGAAGAAAGGACCTGCTGCTGAAATTGGCCTGTTTGTGCAGTTTCTCACCCTGGCTGCAGGGCCGTTCCCTAGCTGGCTAGCGTGAAGGACTTGGGGTTTCTTTTCTCCTCCCTATTACTCCTTGTAGCATTCGTGTTTCTCCCTGCCTGTTCGTGGCCCCGGACCAGCCCCCTGGCGCGGTGTGCACAGCATACCGTTCAGCCTGCCTGTCTGTCTGTCCCTTTCAGACCTAGAGGTGCTGCGCTCCTTCCAGAACCAGATCGCGGCGATCCAGCGGGACGCTGTTTGGTGGCTCCACACCGTCGTCCCCTCTATCAGCAAACTTGCCCCCAAGGACTATGTGCACTGGTATGGCCCCCACTGCCTCTGCGTGGATGGCTTTGGGGAAGCACAAGCGGTCACTTCCCTGTGCTGCTCGCGATGAGTGAAGGGGCTTGCGAGCCAGGCCTGTCACCTCTGGGTCTGAGCATCAGCCTCTGAAGAGCCAGGTGCCAGTGTCCTGCCGTGGGACGCTGGGTTGTCCTGTATGGGTGTCAGAATCCCAAGTAGTCTTCCTTGGGTGGGTGGGGGGTGAGAGGTGGGGTCCTCTTGCTGGGGTGTCCCTTCTTTAAACAGCTTTTGTGCCACCTCCCTGAAGAGGATAGCTGTGCTGGGGGCTTGATGGCTGGGAATTAGGTGGTTCTGCTTCAGAACTCACTGCTTCTGAGTTTGTGGAGCCCGCTTCTGGGGACAGGGTGGAGGGTGCCTAGATCCCTGCTCCCTAACAGCCTTCTCCACCTCCCCAGCCTTCACAAGGTACTCTTCACAGAGCAGCCCGAGACCTACTACAAGTGGGACAACTGGCCACCCGAGAGTGACCGCAAGTGAGCACTTGTCGCCGCTGGCCCCTGTGCCCGTGTGATACCATGGGGTGTCGCCAAACCACATGTGCCTCTCCTTGCTTCCAGATAGCCATACATATCTTCCTGCCTCCCCAGCCTGGGGCCACACTGGCCCTGCCCTCTAGAAGATTGTTCCCGTCTCTCTCACCTTGGGGTCCCACTGCCAACCTTTTTGCTCACCTCTGCCCTCCTCGTACTGCTGTTTCGGGTTTTGGTGGTGACACTTTGCTTATTCCTGGTTCTGAGCCTCCAGAGGCCAGCACCCTCTCTGGGACTGCAGAACCTCATTCTTGAAAGCGTTAAAACAAGCACTAAGCACTCTTGGGGCTCTCCCTGGTGGCACAATGAGCACCACATTATGAAGTTCTCCGAAGCCACTGCAGCACGAGTTTGACCCCCAGCCAGGGAAGTGACCCACATGGCACGGCAGACCTCTCCTGACCCACCCTCTGCTCCCCTCAGCAGTGTACTTTGTCGCTCTGCCTATTCTTCCCCCCACTCTGTCTCTGGTGAATCCTCTCACCCACCATACCTCTTGCCTGTACCCCAGTTCTGTAAGCATAAATAAATCTTAAAAACAAAACAAAAAACAAGCGCCCAGGGGAGTAGGCAGGTGCTGCCCTCACTCAGCCAGCTGAAGCTTGGCACTGTGGCCCAGTCCTGCCTAGGAGGCGCCTGTTGGCTTGGGGTACCCTACTGAACCAGCCTCTCCTGCCGCCCACAGCTTCTTTCTGCGCCTCTGCTCAGAGGTGCCCATCCTGGAAGACACACTTATGCGAATCCTGGTCATTGGACTGTCCCGGGAGCTCCCACTCGGCCCTGCGGATGCCATGGAGCTGGCTGACCACCTGGTGAAGCGAGCTGCGGCCGTGCAGGCTGATGGTAAGATTCCCTGAGGGCTTTGCCTGGCTCGCTTTCCTGCAGACCTCGGCCCTCTCTGTGCCGTTTTCTGCCTCCAACTAACCTGTGGCATTGAGAATTGGGCTGTTGCCTTGTTCCCCCATGTTTCTCCATGTGGTTGAACTAGGGCAGGACATGACTGTTTCCTTTTTAAAGGCCCCCTCACCCCCCACCCCATGACATTAAGTAGAGCACTGCTGCATTTAGGTCACTGTCCCAGCTGGTGGGCCAGGACCTGAGCTCTTAGCCTGGTGGACAAGACCCAGTTTGATCAGAGCTTACCGGCCCTTGACCTTAGCTGTGTGGGTGACTATACAATACTCCTGCATTCTCAAGATCTGCTCTTCCCTGGCTGTGCTTCTCTCCCTGACGAAGAGGCTCTCGAAAGCCTAGCTCAGATGCCACAAAGTGAAAACTTGCTTCAGTTCCCCAGAACAGATTGGTAGCTACCGCCACCTCCCGTGAGGTGTGCTGGTTGCACGTCATCTGCATCCTGACTTGTTGTGGGGTTCAGTCTCCCGAATCCTGCCCCTCAACTTTGGGAGAGCACATCCCCAGTCACGTTGCTCTCTGGCATCTCTTGGCTCCAGATTCTGATGCCCACTGAATGAATCTGATGGGCTTCTGTGCATTTGTGTGGTCACTGCTGTAGATGTGGAAGTTTTGAAGGTGGAGAGGATCCAGCTGATCGATGCTGTGCTGAACCTGTGTACCTACCACCATCCGGAGAATATTCAGCTCCCCCCAGGGTAAGCACGTCCCACTGACAGTGTTTCCTACCCCCACCCGTTCCCTGCTCCCTGACCCCCTGGTAGCTCTAGAGAGCCTGTCTCTAGATGTCCATGAGGCCTGGCCAGTCAGTGGCTGGCCCAGGGCTCTGCCCCACCATTGCTGGTTCAGGGAGCTCACCCCATTCTCTCTTCAGTGTCTCATGGTTCTCTCTGTGTTTAGTAATGTGCACGCTGCATTTTTTAGATAGGTATATGCTCAGTTTTCTTACCCACTTTTTTTTGAGATGCTAAATTTTGAAATGGGAAGCTTGAAAACAACATATCAATACTGTTTTGGCTCTTCTGGATTCTTGTATTTCTATATAAATGTTAGGGTGAGCTTGTCAATTTCCTGAAGAACTGGGATTTTGAAGGGGAATGTATTGAGTATATAGATCAGTTTGGGAAGTCTTACTTTGTTATCAAGATTAAATATAATCTGTGAATGTGAGATATCTTCCATTCATTTAGATCTTTAATTTCTTTCAAGAATATTTTGTACTTGGTAAATTTTGCATTTTTTTCTTTTAAGCTTATACCTGAGTACTTGATGCTGTTGTGTGTCATAAGTTTATTTCTGCATTTCTTGTTTTGAGTTGCTAGCAAGCCTGGTGTTTCCCAGCTTGATGTTTTTCACTTGGCAGCCTCTTTACACGGGTTTCCACGTCAGTGTGAGAGAAAGGAATTGAATTCCTCATTCTCTAATAACTGTCTTCTGTTTCATTATCTGGCAGGATCATACCTAACTGCAGTAGCAACATAGGGGATTTTCATATATTATCACAACTACATACTGGTGGCTAGCTGGGTTTTCTGATATAAAAATGAGATTGAGAGCTAGTTGGAAACAAACATTTGTTGCTGTAATTGCCTTTGTTCCCATTTTGTAGATGCAAACAGTTAGAAAGGTAAGTGCCTGTTCAGGGCCTCAGAGCTGGAATGTGGGCCTGGCAGTGCCCTGTGCTGGGCTCTGAGCACATCTTGGTTATGGTGTGTGTCCTACCTGGGCACATGTGTCATGGGGAGAAGAGGTATTGCTGAGGCATAGAGGAGGACAGTGTGATCTTAATAAAGCAGAGATTGAAGTGTCTCTGTGCTCCTGTCTCCTGGCCTTGGGTTAATGTAATCATTGTCACGCCTGAGCTTGGCCAGGCGTGTGCATCAGTGCCCTTGCGTTTCAGGTACCAGCCTCCCAATCTCGCCATCTCCACCCTCTACTGGAAGGCTTGGCCCTTGCTGCTGGTTGTTGCTGCCTTCAACCCGGAGAACATTGGTGAGCCTCCTTGGCTGCCTTGTGGGTGCTGATCATTCTTTTGGGGCGTCTTGTTTGTCAGGACAGAAGATGGGACAGGTTGGGACAGGATTAAGAGCTTAGAAGAGGCTGGGTGGATCTTGGGCTCGGCCTGGTGCCAGAGGGTGGGGCGGGGGGGTGCGCTGTGCTTAGACTGCCACCTGACATCTCCCTGCTCCTAGGCCTCGCCGCTTGGGAGGAGTACCCCACACTGAAGATGCTCATGGAGATGGTGATGACAAAGTAAGGCTGCTTGCCTGCTGTCGGCCGGGACAGTCCCCACACGGGCAGAGCCTGGCCCTTGCTGGGAACAAGACCCAGTGATGGGGCTCGGCTCTGCTGTGCTGCTTCTTGGTTTTCCTTTACTTGTGGGCTTGAGCATTTGAGTCTGTTTTGGGAGCTTTAGTCTCCTTTCTCTGGCTTGCTGGGTGGGGCCAAGAAAGGAACTGAAGCACCTTGGCATCTTCCGGGCTTCTGGGCTATCATGGCTGCACTTGTATCAGGGACAAGCCAGAGAGAAAGATTTGTGACACTGAGGGAGGGCCCAGGGAGGGCTCGATGTAATAGAGGCAAGAGATCAGGGCCACATGGGGTTAACAGATGCACATGTGAGCACTGCCCAGATTAGTAGTGGGAAAACTTCCTGTGTACCTATGGGTATGGAGCTCGGCCATCACCTGAGTGCCAGTGCGAACTGGTGTGACTGCACCCGTGCACACCTGCCCTTGTTCCGGAACTAGACACAAAGGCAGCTGGGCTCCAGCTGGGTGATGTGTCTATATGTAGCATGCTCCAGTGCCAGCCATGTCCAGTCTAGCTGTGCGCCTCTGAGGGGGACTGCAGAGGGTGTTAGTGTGTGTGTGTGAGAGGCTGTGGCCTGTCGGGACTGGCCACGTGTGTGCACGCATGTTGGGAACCACTACCTCTAGCCCAGGGCTGAAGTGGCTGTTCCCTTCACACCTCTGTCCTGTGGCTAATGCTGTGACTGACCGTGGTGCCTTAAGAACACAGCTGAGATGAAAGGACATCTTGGGAAGACATTGGTTTTTTTAATCTGGAGGGGACAATGAAAGCCTTCATCTTGGTTTGGGGCTGTCCTCTGGTCCTTTCTGAAGAGAGAATCTGGGAGTGGTTCGGGGGGAGACTGAAAGAGAGGAAGTCCTGAGCATATGAACTCTGGGTCTAGGAATTGACCTTTTGGAAGGACAGTGGGTGACTGGGCGGGGCTGGACTCTCACAGGCCTTCTGTAGACAGCCTTTGGCCCTGTGGGCTTTCTGATGTGCCTGACAGCTCAAGCTGTGCACTGCAGCCACAGCCAGGATTTTGCATTTTGACCTTTCTTGACTATATTATCCGCGAGCCAGCCTCCAACAGGGTGTGGTGACAGGTGCTTATCTTTTGGTTTCCAGTAATTACTCCTATCCACCATGCACTCTGACTGATGAAGAGACCCGGACAGAGATGATTAATCGGGAACTGCAGATCTCTCAGCGTGAGAAGCAGGAGATCCTAGCCTTTGAGGGACATCTGGCAGCTGCTTCCACCAAACAAACCATCACTGAGAGCAGCAGCCTTCTTCTGTCTCAGCTTACCAGTCTGGATCCCCAGTAAGCCGATCCCAACCCCCAACCCCTGTACATAAGGCCTTAAGCCTGAGGTGGCTGGTGGTGGGTGGGGTGGGGACAGCTTACCCCTTGTCATACCTGCTGCTGTTACTGGACGCTGCACTCACGCACCGACATACTCATGTCCTGTGGGGTTTCAGAGGGCCCCCTCGGAGGCCACCTCCCCACATCCTAGACCAAGTGAAAGGCCTCAATCAGTCCCTCCGCCTTGGGCACCTGCTGTGTCGGAGCCGAAATCCAGACTTCCTCCTCAACATCATCCAGAGGCAGGTGAGACCTGTGGCTCTGCAGAAAGGATTCAGCCGGGCTGGCGACCTTGCAGAAGCTTCCATGGGCTCTGCCCTTCAATGAAATTGTGGCCGGAGGGAGCAGAGTAGATGTGAGGGTTGAATGGGCCTAGCTTGCAGGTGTGCAGATACCTGTGCTCAGGGTGCGGTTGCTCCGGGTGTGTGGACGCAGGGAGGAGGGCTGCAGCAGGGCTCCGCAGGTTTCATCTGAAGAAGCCGAGCGTCGTTGTCGCTACCTAGGCCTCCTCGCAGTCCATGCCCTGGCTGGCCGACCTGGTCCAGTCGAGCGAGGGCTCCCTGGACGTGCTGCCTGTGCAGTGTCTGTGTGAGTTCCTGCTGCATGATGCTGCGGATGACTCCACTTCAGGAGAAGAGGAGGAGGAGGGCGAGAGCAAAGAGCGGAAGGCCAAGAAGCGGCAGGTCAGCAGTCCCCCGCCCCCGCCGCACCCTCAGGCCCTCCTGGCTTTCCCTCAAGGCCCCCTTGTCCCTGCAGAGGCAGCAGAAGCAGCGACAGCTGCTGGGCCGCCTGCAAGACCTGTTGCTGGGCCCGAAGGCTGACAAGCAGACCACGTGTGAGGTGCTGGACTACTTCCTGCGGCGCCTGGGCTCCTCCCAGGTGGCGTCCCGTGTGCTGGCCATGAAGGTGAGTAGGCCACCGAGTCCAGCGTGTTCCGCTGCTGTGTAGTCCTGTGTGTACAGTGAGCCTGACACACAGCCAGACTTTCTTGCTGACTGTTGTCATCTGTGAGGAGAACCTGACAGGAACCGAGCCCTTCTCCCTCGTGCGGTGTGGCTTCCGTGGGTGATGGGAGGAGGCGTCCCCAGTCACTTCGCGTCTTGCAGGTGCTGAGCAGTAGCTCCCTAAAGAGCCACTTCAGCGCCACTGTCTTCAACCCTGGTGGCTGACAGGATACAGGATCTTTATTGACCGGGCAGCTTCCCCATCCCTGGGCTCTGCAGGGTGGGCTCTGCCCCGCCCACCAAGATCCAGATGTGGACTCTGGCAGAAGCTTGATGTGTAAGGCCCCCTGCCACACGTCTGCTTGCAGGGCTTGTCCCTTGTGCTCTCAGAAGGCAGCCTTCGGGACGGGGAAGAGAAGGAGCCCCCAATGGAGGAGGATTCCAGGGACGCAGAGACGCTGCAGGGCTACCAGTGGCTGCTGAGAGACCTGCCCAGGCTGCCTCTGTTCGATAGCGTCAGGACCACCACTGCCTTGGCACTGCAGCAGGTGAGGGCACTGAGCCGGGAGGCACACTGCCCTCTGGGCACAGAGCGGCTCACACGGCCCCTTCCCTAGGCCATCCACATGGAGACTGACCCACAGACCATCAGCGCCTACCTGGTGTACCTGTCCCAGCACACGCCTGTGGAGGAGCAAAGCCAGCACAGCGACCTGGCCCTGGTGAGGGGAGCAAGCTGACTGGCCTGGGTGAGGGTGGGAGGCGGGAGCAGGCTCACAAAATGGTGGCACATGGGGCTGGGCGTGGGGACACCAGGCGCTGGCTTACTCTGCAGTGTCATTTCTAGTCAGATTAGGTGTCATGGGAGGGAGAACTAGGTCCCAGCAGTGCTATAGTAACTGTCGTGGCCTCCCGGGCCAGTTTACCTTTGTGACTGCCTCTGGGGGCGTGGGAGGTGTGATTTCACTGCATCCAAAGTGAGGGTGTAGGGGGCTCAGGCTTCTGGCCAGTCCAGGTGTGATACTGAGCAGGTATTCTGTGTTGCTGGTTCCTGTGGAGAGGGGGACACTGGACCTGGGGTACCATCCACTTATCCCTCTGGTCTGCTTTTTCTGGCCAACTTTCTTTCTTTTTTTTGAAGATTTATTTATTCATTCATATAGAACTGGGGTACAGGCCAGAGATGTGGAGGGTGAGAGAATTCACCAGGGACAGAGCGGGGAGCAGAACAGGCAGATTGACGAAGTACACTGCTGAAGGGAGCAGCGGGAGGGTCAGGAGAGGTCTGCCTCTCCATGGGGATCTCCTCCGGGGCAGGCGGGGATCGAACTCATGTGGAAGTGGCTTTAGCTTCTTGGGCAGTGCTTTAACCCGCTGCGCCACCAGGGAGGGCCGTGGCCAACTTTCTTTTGACCTTGCTTTTGTGGTAGCTGGTTCCCCACTCACAGGGACTCTGCATTCCTGGGGCCCCTGGTCTTTGGGATGAGTAAAGGGGTAGATGGGGCTAAGCAGGCGAGCTGGATGGAGTATGTAGGGTTCTCGTAAAGCCTGGCTTCTTTGCTGAGGAGCTGTCAGTGAAAACAGCCCAGGGTCCTGGCCCAGCAGGCCGTCCTCCCAGAGGTGTTCTTCCAGAGGCTGAGAAACTTGGCATCCACCTCTTTAGATGGCCTCCCCCTTGAGCCTTGAGAAATGTATTCTATTGCTCATAGGGTGAAACCGTGCTTTGTGCACGCTTCTCTCCACGCGAGGCCTGCAGCAGCATCCTCTTACTTTTAGCGCTTCTACCTCTCCAGGGACTCCTGCTACTCCTGGTGTTTGATTGACCCCGTGTGTCTGAGGGGTCTGGGCCTGGGGGCCCCCTTCCCTCTGTCGTAGCCTGTTGTTTGCTGTTGAGTCTCCACCCCAGTTGGGTGTGTGGTTGTGCTAAGCCTTGTAGCATCGGGGATGGCCTCTTGGTGTTTCTCAGGGTGGGGCTGGCCAAGGAGAAGCCCGCCTGCCTGTCCCTGGGGAACCCCTGCCACCTTTCTCTTGTTGCCCCTAGGACGTGGCCCGCCTCATTGTGGAGCGCTCCACGATCATGTCCCACCTGTTCTCCAAGCGCTCCTGCAGCGCCGAGTCGGATGCAGTGCTGGCCGCGCTGCTGTCTATCTTCTCACGCTACGTGAGGCGCATGCGCAAGAGCAAGGAGGGGGAGGAGGTCTACAGCTGGGTAAGCTGCGCCCCGGCCCTGAGCCCCTGCTCAGAGTCCCCACTGCTGTCTGTCGCTCACCCCCTTCTACCTAACAGTCGGAGTCTCAGGATCAGGTATTCCTGCGCTGGACAAGTGGGGAGACGGCTACCATGCACATCCTGGTGGTCCACGCCATGGTCATCCTCCTGACGTTGGGGCCGCCGCGCGGTGAGCAGCCTGTAGGCCGAGTGGGCCAGTTCCTGGGCCCGTCTTGGGCAGGGCGTGCCGAGCGAGGCAGGCGTGGCTTTGGGCGGATCCCAGCTCCCGGCCTCTTTGCTGTAAGGTGGAGAGACCCAGTCCTTTCCTTGCTAGTCTGAGAGATTTCAGGGAATCACAAGAGCTCCTTGGTGTGAGGGGTCCTCAAAAGCTGCGAGGCCCAGAAAATGGCAGGCCTGTGATGAGAGCCTGGTTCTTGTTGACTCTTCACTCCCCCACCCACACTCCTGTCATGAATGCCCTGGGTGGCACCGGATACCTTTCTGTGCAGTTCCTCCTGCTCAGCCCAACCAGGGAAACTTGGTTTCTGGGGGAGATGGGGACTCACAATAGTGAGCTCCTGGTCTTCCCAGGCCCTGGTGTGTGGCCATCGACTCATTGGCTGTGGGCTGGATTCTAACCCAGCTGACCACTTGAACTGCTCTTGGTATTTGAAATCGAGGGAGGGGACAGGACCCCTTGCTGGGCCCTGTGGGCAGTGTTGGGAATGGTGTCCCTGCCAGGAATGCAGGTGAAGATGATGCCCAGGGAAGGAGGTTGCTCTTCGGAAGCACGGGCAGTCCCAAGCCTGTCGGCAGTGAGGGGGCTGGCCTTACCCTGTGTGCACGCAGGGGTGAACTTTGTAGAGCCTGAGGTGGGAGGGGGCAGGTTCCGCCAGGCCCACAGCTCAGGTTCCTAGCCACACACAGTCCTGGGCAGTCTGGATTTCAGGCAGGCAGCCAGCTTTATTTCCTCAGCTATGAGGTGGGGATTGTGCAGCAGTTGTGAGGTTTAGTTGAGGTATGAGAAGCCATTTCTGCTGCTTACTTTGACATCTTTCCTGAAGCTGGTGACAGTGAGTTCCAGGCTCTGTTGGACATCTGGTTCCCAGAGAAGAAGCCGCTGCCCACAGCCTTCCTGGTGGACACATCAGAGGAGGCGCTGCTGCTGCCCGACTGGCTGAAACTGCGTATGATCCGCTCAGAGGTCCCTCGCCTGGTGGACGCTGGTAGGCCTGGGCGAGGGAGGGCCCTGATGGGGTATGCGGACAGTGCATCTCTGCTGTGGGCCAAGTGTTGCAGAAGACAGAATACTACCTGGTAGTGAGTTTCCGGGTCCTCTAGTGGTTCCTGGACATTAATCACTCAGCAAATGTTTGAGCTCTTGGTGTGTGTGAGGCTCCAGGCTGGACTCTAAGCATGCACTAGCACCTGTGCTAAACTCTTCCATTCAGGCAGAAGTTTCCAAGTGAGAAGTCACCACTAGAGAAGGGTGGGTGAAACTTTTGGGAGTGGGGAGGAGGCATGGGCTGGGGCTTCTGAATGATTCTGGAAAGATGGAGCACTTGGGGTCCTGCAGTGAGGCAGGCATACCTCAGGGGTTGGCTCAGAAACCTGTCAGGAGGCACCCGGGCAGAGCAGAGGAAGCTGGGGCAGTTTGATAAGCAGTGGAGTTAGCTCAGGTGGCACAGTGAGGGGCACATTCAAAGGGATCTGGGCTCTTCGTAAGTTGCGAGGGTCTGTTCGTGGTTCTGAGGCGCTCAGAGCCTGGAGAAGAGATCCGCCCCATAGAGCAGGGCGGAAGCAGGCCTTGTACTGGGCAGTGTGCTTGAGTCTCCCGCACATCCATCCACGAGCTGCACTTCAGAGCTGGCTTCTGGGGTGGTTCCAGGGAGACTCCGGAAGCCCCCTCCGGCCAGGATTGCAAAGCAGTGGTTGCTCAGCGTGTGTTTCCCTCAGCCCTGCAAGACCTAGAGCCCCAGCAGCTGCTGCTCTTCGTGCAGTCCTTTGGGATCCCTGTGTCCAGCATGAGCAAACTCCTCCAGTACCTGGACCAGGCTGTGGCCCATGATCCCCAGACCCTGGAGCAGAACATCATGGACAAGAGTAAGAACCGAGAGTTCTCAGGACTCTGTAGATCCTGGTACAACTCTCTGGGACCTGGCGGGTCTGCACCAAGGTTGGGAGGGGGCTGGGACATACTAGTGACAGTTTCGAGCAGGGGTGGGGCTGGGCTGGGCAGGGCTGACAGGTCAGGGCCGCCCTTCGGGTTAGGGACTGTTGGTTCTGTGTGCTCACTGACCCTTTGCTGAGTGCCCTGGTATCAGTGCTCTTAGTCGCTTTCTAGGACAGTAGGATTACCATGGAGTCCCAGCTCATTTCTGCAGGATGGGAGCACATTTCCCTGTGTCAAGCTGTTGCTGTTTTGCAGATTACATGGCTCACTTGGTGGAGGTCCAGCATGAGAGAGGGGCATCTGGGGGCCAGACTTTTCACTCCCTGCTCACAGCCTCCCTGCCATCCCGGCGAGGTAACCCTGGGCCCATCCACCTGCACCCATTCACGGCACACGCTGTCAGTGGGCCCTGCTGGACTGTGTCCCTGCCCCTCTTGGAGAGGCCTTGCTCTTAGTAAGCCTCAGCCTGAGTGAGGCCTGTGTCCGTAGGGTGCTGAATCCTCCGCGGGTCTGCCAGCTGGTCTTTTAGGTGATGGGCCCTGGGCAAAACTAGCCTTGGTTTATGGAAGCTGCCAGGACGAGTTGCTAACTTTTTGCTTGTTTTCCTTTTTCTGAAGACAGTGCAGAGACACCAAAACCCAAAAGCAGCCCAGAACAGCCCGCGGGCCAGGGCCGGATCCTGGCTGTGACTCAGGTGCGGGTGCTCGGCCCAGATGACGACCTGGCCAGCATATTCCTGCAGGTACTGCCACCTCTGTTGTGGAACTGCCCTCTCCACTAGCAGGACACCCCAAGGGTCATCCAGTTCTTCCTGATTGAAAGGGCGGTTACCCTAAAATGCCATATCCAGGTTGAGGGAGGATTCCCTAGCCATCTCGGTTTTCTTCTCCAAGTTAAGTGACTGGCCAAGCTTCTTGATCTCTCTGCCTCGAATTCTTTTTTTTTTTTTTAAAGATTTATTTATTTGTGCATACAGAACTGGGGTACAGGCCAGAGGCTCAGGGGCGGCGAGAGGCTTCACCAGAGACAGAGTGGGCAGCAGAACAGGCAGATTGACAAAGTACACTGCTGAGGGGAGCAGCGGACGGGGTCAGGAGAGGTCTGCCACGCCATGTGGTCACCTCCGGGGCAGGCAGGAATCGAACTCATGCGGAAGTGGCTTTAGCTTCTCAGTGCTGTGCTTTAACCCACTGCGACACCAGGGAGGGCCACTGCCTTGAATTCTTCACCCATAAATCTTCAGGTTGGTTGTACAGAACAGTTGAGGCAAGACATGTTCTGTGTTGAGAGCAGCACTTTCTGGTGGCTCTCAGAGACGCCGTCTCCCAACACTGCCCTTCCTGCATGCCAGCCTAGCGTGCCAGCCTGAGACCGGCCTTTGTAGGACTGCCTCTAACAGTCTCTTCCAGAATTATGGAAAACGAGCAGGCACACCTCTGCTCATGCACGCAGCCCTCCTGGCCAGGGCTGCTGACCACACGTGCCTTCTGTCACTGTAGCAGGGAGGGACGTGCGCTGACTGCTTGCCCTCTGGAGCATGCAGAGCGCTGGTTCTCTCGGTCTCGCCACCCCACAGAGGACCCTAAACCCTGCTTTCACTCCTTGCTGCTGGCTTTGCCTCTGAGGACATGCGTGAACCCCTGTGCCATCACCCTCCTTACATGAGCCACTTGTGCAGAACGTCTTGCGCCCAGATCTGTGTGTTCACGCTCTTCTCACTCACAAGTATCATTTCCTAAGTGGAGAAGCCAAGCTCAGGGCCTGTGGGACTCACCCAGACTCATCCCGAGAAGGAGTCCTTTGCAGGACCCTGCACCCACGTCCTCCCTGGGGATCACCATAGGACTGGTCGTGGGGGACAGCGGCTGCTCCTGCGGCCTGTGGTCCCCTGCCATGCCTGCGGCCCAGGTCGGCCCTCGAAGGGGTGGGTCGCCGTGCTCTGGCCTTGCAGAGACGAGGCTGGGCTCGCCTCCGCCAAGCCCACTCCTGACTGTCCCCTGCTGTGCTCCAGGTCTTCCCTCTGAGCCCTGGCCCACGATGGCAGAGCTCCAGTGCCCGCCCTGTTGCCCTCGCACTGCAGCAGGCACTGGGCCAGGAGCTGGCCCACGCCCGTCAGGGAAGTGCCGAGGTGCAGGGCGTCGCAATGCGCCTCCTGCAGGCCATTGCCACCCTGCTGAACTCTCCGCACGGCGGGGCCCTGGTGATGGCCATGCAGCGGACCCACTTCCTTGCTTGCCCACTGATGCGCCTGCTCTGCCAGTACCAGGTAGGTGTGGGGGCGGGGTGGGGGTGCATCTGCAGCAGACCCCCGCATCTGGGGTGGACACAGTGGAGGGGTTGGTCTGTGCTGGATTGCAGGGCGATGCAGGCCTCCGTCAGTTCCACCCCTGCAGCCATTTTCCCTGCCAGAGCACAGGCCATGCTGCTGCTCTGGACCCACCTGCCCCTGAGTGAGTGTAGACTTGTACCATGCTTGTCCCCACAGCGCACTGTGCCCCAGGATACCACCTTCTCCTCGCTCTTCCTTAAAGTGCTCATGCAGACCCTACAGTGGCTGGACGGCCCTGCTGTGGAGGGCGGGCCCCTGCAGGCCCAGCTCAAGCTATTTGCCGCCCAGTACTCGTCCAGACGCAGGATCAGTGATGGTGAGGGATGGTGGGGGTGAGGTGGGGAGGCAGCCCTGCCATCCTTCAGAATGGTGGCCTCGGGAGCACAGAGGGATCCACTGGTACTTGGATCTGTGCTCCCTGGGGTGGCATGGGGTGTGTGGTGAACATTTTGGCAGCTAGGGTTTGGGGAGACTCCTAGGGAAGAAGGCATCCTGTGGGCAGTCGGGCACTCTCTGCATGTCAGGCTGATGGGTGGTGTGTGGGGTCAGGACCAGACCTGTCAAGGGTGCGAGTCACCTGGACACTCTCCTCAGTGCGGAGCGGATTCCTACACCTGGCGGAGGCCCTGACATTCCGTGGGGACCCAGAGGCGGTCAGCTCTACCATCCGGGCAGTCATCACCACTCTCAAGTCTGGGCAGATGTGTGGCGTGGAACCAGAGCTTATTGGCAAAGGTACCTCAGTGGTTCCGGCACTGAACAAAGGCTTCTGGCAGAGGTTCCTCTCTTAGGTGCTCCCACCTAGGGCCTTTGAAGGAAGACCTGCTGTCCTCCAGGCAGTGCCCCCAGCCAAGTGAGCACCCCTATACAGGCTTCCAGCCTTGCCTGGACTCTCCTGTTGGGGTGTTGCACAGCGCTCACATCCACGCTGCCCGAATAGCCCTGTGGCTGCCTTCCTTCCTGAGCCCCTCACTGCTGGCCACTTCTGGCTGGGTGCCAGGGCACCTCTGGCTATAGAGGTGGGGGTCCAGTGTCTGTTCTCAGGTGGTGTGAGGGCCTGTCTCCATTCCCCCCGCACCCCGCCATGCCCTTCTGTCTTCTGTAGTCCTCCAGGGCCTGATCGAGGTGAGGTCACCTTACCTGGAGGAGCTGCTGACAGCACTCTTCACTGCTACCTCTGCATTCCCGGCCTCCAGGCCCATCATGGTGGTGAGCTCCCTGCTGCTGCAGGAGAAGGAACCCCCAGCGTCTGGGGAGCAGGATGCTAAAGCTTGCAGGTGAGCTGGCAGGGCAGTGGCCTAGTGAGCAGCCACGACTGGCCATCTCTGAGCCCATCCTGCCTTCCCTTCAGCCCAGAGGCCTTGCGGCTTGGACCCTGCTCGGGTCTGCTTGTCGACTGGCTAGAGATGCTGGACCCAGAGGTGGTGGGCAGCTGCCCGGACCTGCAGCAGCGGCTCCTGTTCTCCCGGAGCAAGGTGAGCTGTGGACTGGCTGGCGTGGGCCTGGGTGGGGCTGGGTGGGGCTGGGTGCTGGGCTCCTGCAGGTCAGGTTGCTTGACAACATGGCCAGCAGCCACTGGGAAAGGACATCTCAGTACTGGAGCAGGCAGGTCAGAGTGTGGCTGGCACTTTGTGGACCCGAGGGGTCCACATGGCACCACAGTGAACAGGGAGAGTGGCACCTGCTACTTCTCACAAGACATCGGTTCTTCTGAGTGTTGGAGCTCTGCAGAGAGGGGCCGCAAGTGCCCCCATGTTGTGGTGCCCCCATTAATTCCTGTGGAGATGATTGGAAACTGCCGACCGGGTCACCAGTGAGGAGCTGTTGTCCTTGCTTGCCCTTGCCCGGTGCTTGCCAGTCTGCATTTCTGTGAGCAGGGCTCACTGGCCCCTTCCTAAGTCTTCAGTGCTGCTGTGGCCAGCAGCTGTCTTTGGAGAGGGCGCCCAGGATTCTGGGAGTCGGCGCAGCTGGCTCTGGCTTCTTCTGTCGGCTTTGCTGTTAGGTTCCCCCGTCTCTAGGAATTGGGTTCACTCAGCCCACACACAGTATGCTGAACACCTGGCTGGACTCACCTGGTAAATGGGCAGAGTGCCAGGTCTTTCTCAAAATACCCCATTCCCCTCCTTTCTGCAGTCTGAGTAGGGAGCTGTCCTGTGACATGCTCCACAGGCCGACTGGCCACCCCAGTGGTGATCATCTGGGTTTCTTCCTCCTCCAGGGTAAAGGTCATCCTGGCCCCCAGGTACCATCTTTCCGACCCTACCTCTTGGCCCTCCTCACACACCAGTCCAACTGGTCCACCTTGCACCAGTGTATCCGCATCCTTCTGGGCAGGAACCGGGAGCAGAGGTGAGCACACACCCATCCTGGCCCCGCCCAACCCCTGGGGGCGGAGGTAAGTCTCAGACAGCTGTGGGCTCTGTCCTGAAGACTGGGGCACCCCACCCACTACCCTTCCCCCAGCTTCCGCTGGCTCCTGGGGCTCACTGGGTGTCCTGCTGGTGCTCTTGCTCAGCCCTAAGCTGGATTTTTCAGGGCACCTGTGTTGGCCAAGACCCTCACTCTACACTGGCATGCTGGGAAGGGCACAGAGCTCATCTGGCCAGAATGCCCCTGCTCTGGGTGACTACCAGGCAGATGTCAGGTGCCAGAACGGTCTGTTTTCCTGGGATTATATGAATGACTTGTTCACGCAGAGCAGCAAAGCTCCAAATGCTTCTCTTCCTGGAGGCCTAGCCCAGAGGGCGGTCAGGACTGATGTATTGCTGGTGTAAGATGTGGCACAGCAGGACAGGGTGGCACACATCCGGCGGTTGACCTGTACCCTTCACCAGAGAAGGGCTCATGTCCTTTTTGTCACCAGGGAGCTTCTCGCCCCGACTTCCCTGGTGTGTTTCCCGCCTCTGCTTCCTGTGCCCAGGAACCTGTAGGCTCTCGTGCTCCGTCAGCACTCTCTGCTTGCTTGTAGGTTTGACCCGTCAGCCTCTCTGGATTTCCTCTGGGCCTGCATCCATGTTCCTCGGATCTGGCAGGGAAGGGACCAGCGCACCCCTCAGGCAGGTTGGGCGTGTGCCGGCCCTGCAGGGTGGGGTGACTGTGGGCAGCCCTTCCCTTCCGGGCTGACTACAGGCACCAATTGCAGAAGCGGCGGGAGGAACTGGTGCTGCGGGTCCAGGCCCCAGAGCTCATTGGCCTGGTGGAGCTGATGTTGGCAGAGGCAGAGGTTAGGAGCCAGGACATGGACACTGCCGCTGGCAGCCTCCTCCAGGCCCGACTGCCCCTGCTGCTTAGTTGCTGCCGTGGGGACGACGAGAGTGTCCAAAAGGTGACAGCACACCTGACAAGCTGCATCCAGCAGCGGGGTGACAGGTGAGTGTGCAGGTGCACCCCCAGGACCTTCTTCACTTTGTTGCCTTGCTGATGTGAGCAACAGACACCCCTCCTGTGCTCCCCAGAGGAAGAAGCCCTGGCCCTGGGCTTTGGCTCCTCTCTGCAGCAGGGTGCCACCCTTGCCTCCTCTGGAAGCCCACTTCCCAGCTCCCTGGCGTGCGCAGCCGTGGTGGGGGTAGCCTCCGCCGGGCCCAGCACGCCGGCCCAGCCTCCACACCCTAGTGCGGTCTCGTTACAGCATGCTGGGAAGGCACTGCCAAGACCTGCTCCTGCAGCTGTACCTGCAGCGGCCTGAGCTCCGTGTGCCGCTGCCTGAGGTCCTGCTGCACGGGGAGGGCGCCACAGGCAGCAGCGTCTGCAAGGTGAGGACCGATGAGGAGGAGCTTGGTGCCTTCGGTGTTTTGCTGTTGAGGTGGAAACCCACGTGAGGGATAAAGAAAGTGTTTAGATTTTAAAATGAAACAAGTCTGGCGAGCAGCTGTGGCATTGGGCAGCCACAGGCAGTTGTTCTCATGCTGCCTGAAGGCAGATCCTCCTTCCACCCCACTCCCAGTCAGCATGTTCAGCGTCGGTATTTGTGTTGAAAAGTTGATACTTTGGATACTGCTGGAGGTTGTCTGGGAGCTGCCCTTTTGGACCTGCAGAAGCACCTAGAAATCATTGAGGGGACGATTTCTCTGAGTCACTGCATAGCCACGATAGTCCTTGGGGCTGGGGGGGTCTTGCTCACACAGGGCGCTGTTGAGTCAGACTGAACCCCTTAGCACACTCAGTGTGTGGCGGGTGCTCCCCTCTTCCCGCAGCTGGACAGTCTCATTCACCGCTTCATCACCCTCCTTGCGGACACCAGTGACTCCCGGTCATCAGAGAACCGAGTAGCAGACGCCAACATGGCCTGTCGGAAGCTGGCTGTGGCCCACCCCATCCTGCTGCTTAGGTACCGCCTGCAGCCCCGGCACTGACTGCTCGGGAGATTCCATGAAGCAGCTCTGGAGGCAGAGGGCCCACCTACCCCAAACCCTCCCTGGAGTCAGCACTCTGACTCTGTCTGTGCTCCAGATGTTCCTGTGAGAACATGTCTTGGGCTCTCACCTGACATGTGGAGATGCAGCAGTAGCCTCATGAGAAGGCCTGCTCTGCTAACTCAGCTGAGCCTTGTGGGGAGGAGCCCGATCCCAGGAGAAAGGGTCGGTGAGTCCCCACCTCCTTGTAGACGCAGAGGTTGTAGACTCAGGTGGTCAGGGTTGTCAGAATTCAGGACCTGCAGCCTCAGCATCACCTGGAGCTGGTTAAAGGTGCAGCACTGACTTACCAAGTCAAATGGGTATTTGGGTAAGCTCCAGGGTGCTTTTCAAGACAGGTGAGAATTTCTCATGGGTTGAAGGTGTTGGATCTGTGGGATTCTAGTGGTCAGGTGTTCTCATCGAGTGCTGTTATGCTGTTGCCAGGCACTTGCCCATGATCGCTGCACTCCTGCATGGCCGCACCCACCTCAACTTCCAGGAGTTTCGGCAGCAGAATCACCTGACCTTCTTCCTGCATGTGCTGGGCGTCCTGGAGCTGCTGCAGCCGCAGGTGTTCCAGAGCGAGCACCAGGGGGCGCTGTGGGACTGCCTGCTCTCCTTCATCCGCCTGCTGGTGGTGCGTGCTTATCCCAGCATCTGGTCCTCTGGAGGGAGAGCCAAGACCTCCACCCTGCTGATGCAACAGCCAGGACCCAACCACAGGGACCCTGGGTCCTAGGTCTCTTCCCACTCTGAAGTCTCCCGTTTCAGTCTCTGCTGTCACTGCCGGGCCACATGTGAGCTTTCCTACCAGACATGGTGGGAATGTCTCCCTCTCTGCTGAGAGCCGGCTGCTGGCCGAGGACAGACATGGTATGGGACTTCCAGGGCCCTTGGGAGCCTGCAGGACAGTGGAGTCCTGGGCCTGCATCGAGGTAGGGCCAAACTACTGGCTCGTGGCATTGGTGGCATAGTGGCGAGTATAGCTGCCTTCCAAACTACCATCCAGTAGTTTCTGCCACCAACCCTGGGGCCCAGCTCTCCCCCTTGGGAAGATCTGTCTGGGAGAACCCCACACACTTCAGAAGTTGCACTCCAGCCTCTCAGGACCCACGCTGTCCTGTGGTTCTGTGCGCCTTTGGTCCTTGAGGCCCTCTTGGCACTGCTTTAGTGGCCTCTTCTCTGCCCTGCGCTCACAAGGGATAAGGGCATGTTGGACCTCTTTGAAACTCTTAGCGCACTGCATAGTGGCCAACGGGTGGTCATTTTAGTATCCACAGTCCCTTTATGAGGGTGCAGGCTAGCCACCTGCGGCAGGACAGGGGCCCCTGGTGTCGCTGCTTGGGCACTGAAGCACTGCGCGCTTCTCGTGCAGAACTACAGGAAGTCCTCCCGTCTCCTGGCTCCCTTCATCAGCAAGTTCGTGCAGTTTACCCACAAGTATATCACCTGCAATGCCCCCGCGGCTGTCTCCTTCCTGCAGAAGCACTCCGATGCGCTCCAGTGAGTGTGTGTCGGTGATGGGCTGTGGGGCTCCCTGAGGCAGGGGGTGGCTGCCCAGAATGATGCTGTCTGGGACCCAGGGGCAACAGGGGTGCCATGGTTCTGGGTCTATACCAGGCTCGTGAGAGCTGCCGGCCGCCTGAGCATCCTGGTCACCTCCCCACGCCCTTTGCTCTGCCGGTCGCTTTCTCACAGACCTGTGTTCTTCCTAGTGACCTGTCCTTTGACAGCAGTGACCTGGTGATGTTGAAGTCCCTCCTTGCTGGGCTGAGCCTTCCCAGCAGGGATGGCAGGGCCGACAGAGGCCTGGACGAGGATGGTGAGGGTGAGTGGGGCCAGGGGTTTTGTGGGGAAGGGGTGGCAGGTCAGGCTGCTCCCCACAGCGTGGCCAGCTCTCGGGCCCATCCTAGCTGTTTCTGTGGCATCTTTGGCCCTCAGGTCTCTAGCACTATATGGCGCGCTGACCTGTGGGTCTTTCATGGCTGTGTGATGACATTTGTGTTGCACGTGACTCGGTCATCATGCAGGCACTCAGGTGCCTTTACTGAGCACTGGCTGTGTGGGGTATTTCTCCTTTGCCCCAGACCTGGGGTGGGGGGAGGTGTGGGGGGGTGGGTGGACTCCACACTCACAGTGTGCAGGTGAGTGTAGGAGGAGAAGACCACAGGCAAGACTCAGGGTGGCGGCCCCCGGCCTGCCAGGCGGCCCCGGCAAGCTCACTGTCTTCCTGTCTTGCTGTGCGTGCGCGGTGCCCGGCACTGTGCTCAGCCTGCTGTGTGTGCCTCGGGGCTTGCTCAGCACCCTCAGCCCTGGAGCCTAGAGCCTGGTGTTGAGTGTTCAGCACACTCTTCCTGATGAATCTCTCGGCCTTTTGTGGATGGGCTGCTTCTGGGGTGTACCAGCCTTTTCCAGCCCATGACACTGGCTTGCTGTCTTCCAGACGAGAGCGCGACTGGTTCCCTCCCCCTGGTCAGTGTCTCCCTGTTCACCCCTCTCACTGCAGCTGAGATGGCCCCCTACATGAAGAGGTTGTCCCGGGGCCAGACTGTTGAGGGTGAGTTTGGGAGTTGGATCTCCCCCAAGTCGGCCACCCCTGTGATTGGTGGTCAGCTCCATTCTGCCCCTGTGGGTCCTGTAGAGGCCAGCATGGGAGGGGCTGGGCTGTTTACTCCGTGAGGGAGTTAGGCAGAGAGGGTGTTAGAGGAAGAGGCAGAGGTGGGCCACTCTGCTGGTCAGTGGGACTGAGCAGTTGGGAAGAACTGGAAGGAGGGCCTGGTGGTGGCGGGGGCGCTGCAGGAAGGCTAAGGTTTTGGTGACCAGGTGGAACTGGGCTTACTCAGTGGTGCATGGAAGCCCCCGAGTGGCTCACCGAGGGCCATCCCCTCTCACTAAGATAAGTGAGTGAGACTGGGCAGCCCCCTGGCAGGAGGGGTGAGACTGTTATTTCCCAAGTGAGACTTCAGGGTGGCCCTGGGCAGTTCTCGGGGAGCAGGGTACAAAGGAGCAAGCCTGGTCTCCCAGGCTGACTGGAGAAGGTCCCGGGTATGCCTTGCTAGCAGCCTCCTGGTTGCCCAGCGCCCCTGCTTGGGCCTCATAGCGCAGTGGTATTGAAAACCAGCAGCACTCCAGCGCTTCCCATCCTGAGGCGTTTGGGCACCCCTGGGCTTTACCAAACACAAAGGACAGTGTAGAAGGTTCTAGGAGGCACAGGCTCAGTGTTCTGATGGGCCACGCTGCACCTGGAGAACCGGGGGTACCAGTGGTGCCCTGGAATTCTGCCCCTGCCTAGCAAGTGTTTAATGAGGGCAGCAGCTGAGCTGCTCTGCCAGGTTTTGTCCCCAGTGCTTGGTCCTCCTGCAGCTTGGCTATTTGGGACACATGTTTGCCCCCAAACCAGCAGCTGTGGTCTGGCCCTGATGTCTTCCTGCCTGTCGTAGATCTGCTGGAGGTTCTGAGCGACGTAGATGAGATGTCCCGGCGGAGACCTGAGATCCTGGGCTTCTTCTCGGTGAGGGAGTGAGGGCTGTGGGGGCAGATGCCCATCTCCTGGCCCTGTCCATCTCCTCTCTTGCCTTGTGAGTGGAGAAACTGGACAGTGTGTCACAGACTGTGGTGGAAAAGCCCACAAGGGGCTTTTGCAGCGAAGGTTGAAGGTGGACCTGGCCCAGCTGCTCAGAGGAGCAGGAGACAAAGCTCGGCCACCCCTCTGCTGGGCTAACACTGTACACAAGTGCTTCCTGCCACAGTTTTATGGTCCCAAACCAGTCCAGTGATGGGGGCTGGAGGCTTGGGGGATGGGGCCCCTGCTGGCCTTTGCCGCCAACCATATGCCCCAGCCAGAAGGCTGGGGTTCAGCCCGTCTGCCATAGGAAGATAGGAAGTTGCCTGGTAACAGCCCCGCCCCGCCTTACAGACCAGCCTGCAGCGCCTGATGAGCTCGGCCGAGGAGTCCTGCCGCAACCTGGCCTTCAGCCTGGCCCTGCGCTCCATCCAGAACAACCCCAGGTAGGTCGAGTGGTGCCCGCCGCACCCCCGCTTGTGTCCTGAAGCTCTGTGGACTGAGGCCCATATGCTGGCCTCCTCGGGGCCCTTGGCCAGAACTCCGGGCACATCTACTTGCCCTGTCCAGCTGGGTTTGGCCATCTGGGGCATAGGACAGAGGTGTCCAACTCTGGTGAACCTCTTGACAGCATCGCTGCCGACTTCTTGCCCACGTTCATGTACTGCCTGGGTAGCCGCGACTTTGAAGTGGTGCAGACAGCCCTCAGGAACCTGCCAGAGTACACCCTTCTCTGCCAAGGTCAGTCCCCTCTGGTCCCCGTAGCCCTTCAGGGAAAACCCTGGTCCCAGCCTCAGAGTTGCCCTTTGGCTGCTGTTCTGGAGACCCCGCGTGTGGTCACCACAGCCCCATCTCCCCCACAGAGCACGCGGCGGTGTTGCTGCACCGGGCCTTCCTGGTGGGCATGTACGGCCAGGTGGACACCAGCGCCCAGATCTCCGAGGCCCTGAGGGTCCTGCACATGGAAGCTGTAATGTGAGCCCTCACAGCCTGACGCCGCACCAACCCAGTTCCTCAGTTGGCCCTCTGGGTCTCTGGTACCAGCCCAGGAGGCTCTGGCCACCGGTGGCCTCCAAGAGGGGAGACAGGTGCCCAGTGACCCGAAGACTGGAGGGGGTAGCACTCAGCGCATGACCAGTGGCTCTGAGTCAGCAGCTGGCATGGGGCATGCCCAGAGGCTCCATGCCGGCAGAGTGGCAGTGATACACCCCGGCTAGGGGCGCTAATGTCCCAAAGAGTCGTGTTAAAGGGCTGCTCATAAATGAATTTATCTTGTCTACCTGTGTGGTTTGCCTCCCGAGGTACCTGGGAGTACGTGGGCCCTGGAGGTGGATACCTGCTCCGCTCCTCATAGACACATGGGGTCTGTTTGGAGCCTGCTTGCACACGTGGTCTCAGTCCCTCCTGCTGGCCTGCCACACTTCTGAGAAGCAGGAGAGGGAAGTGTCCCTCCCTGGGCCCCCAGTTCTGTTCTCTGCCTGTGAGGTTGAGCAGGAGCCATGAGGCCTGATTAGGTTCCCAAGGAAGTGAGGGACAGGTCCTGAGGGGGTTACCCACAGAGCAGCCTTCAGGGCCTGGACAGACCAGTCTCCTACCACCCTAAAGGACTGACGGAGTCTGGAAACCCGCACTGGAGGCTTTGTACCTAGGCCCACCTCAGGGTGCTCATTAAAGCACGATGGGCTCAAAACAATCCCATCTACAAGAGGGGTGCACAGTAGGTGTCCCCAAGGTTAACTTTAGGGGTGCTAGTGTGAGGACTCTGCCTGAGAACCTCTCATGGGACTGCTGACAGGGCAGTGCCCCCAGGAAGTGAACCTCTTTGTGGGTCCTTACCCCCTTCAGTCTCCACTTTAGTACTTTTTCCAGGCCTGCTACCTCATTTGAATTGGGGTTAAGGCCATCACTAGGCCGCCCACACATGTTGGTGTCATCCTCACCCCATGCCCTTGTTCCGGCCCAGCACTCAGGGGCTCTCCCCTGACAGCCCAGGCCTCCACCTCCTTAACCAGGCTCTTAGTTATCCCCCAGGCAGGGTTCTCCACTAGCCCAGCTCCTGCTCAGCTGGGGCCACCAGGGGGCACTGTAGCTAAAAATCAACCCAGGTCCTTCCAGAAAGCAGCACTAGAAAGTCCTGCTGGCGCTGCTGCACATCCAGACTGAGCCTTGGGAGGCGGTGGGATTCGCCTCCCTTTCTGTGACTGTGGGGGTGTGCCCGTTGCCCCAGAGGCTGGAGCCATTCTCTGCATCCTGAGCACAGCCTTACCTGGCGTGGGGGTGTTGGCCCACACTCCCTAGCCTCAGTGGGGAGCAGACAGGTGCTCATTGTTCTCCTTAACCCTTCCTCATGGGCACCCCGTGTCCACACCCCGCACACACACCCACACACACCTCCTGCCCCGCCCAGCCCTTGGCATGTTCTGCCGGCCAGTGGGGACTACTAGCCCCGCTGTCCCCTTTGCACCATGTCACTTAGACAGTACTAGGGCGCTGCCCACCTGGGCTTGGTAACAGCTGCCGGCACACCTGTGTGCCCCCCACATGCTCCTTTCCCAGAGCTCAGAGCTATGGGCAGGTGTGTGCCCATGGTAAGGCTGTAAGCACAGGCCCCCTGCAATCCAGAAAAGTGAGAACGACTGGGCCTGAGGCGGGCTGGGGGAGTTGCGAGAGGGCACTTGGACCGATTTCCCATCTGCTCCTTCTCGACATGGGGGCCGAGGCTGGAGGCAGCCAGAAGGCTGCGCATGGCCTGAACCCTGCCCAGCCTCAGCCTCCTTGTATCACAAACAGCAGCTTCCACCTTTTACTTCAGCCAAAGGGGGTGGGGGTGGGGCATGCCTCGGTGAGATAAGGGGATTCCAACACGCTGAAGTGCTGTTTTACCTCCATACAGACAGAGACGCATCCTGCCCAGGAAGGCAGATGCAGGCAGCTGTCGTGTGTTCACCGCCTAGGTGGACAGCCCTGCACAGGCACCTACAAATGCACGTGCGGGGTTCAGATGCCCCCTTACCTGGCCCATCGACTGGTTTGGGAAGGGGGCTGGGATGGGGCCGGAAAGGTCGCTCAGCAGCTGCCTCTGGACCTGTGCGTGACCCTGGGCAGCTGAATAGCTCTCTGGGCTTCAGTTTCTCCTGTTAGAGGAGCCGTGCTCACCCACCTGATGAAATGGAAGTTGTCTAAGCCGAGGCATCTGTGTGAATAGCTGGCCTGTCTCCTGAGCAATGGAGGGCAGGGCCTGTCAGGTTCACACACCCCAGGCAGCTAATGCTACACCTAGAGCTCTACTTGGTGACTCGCAGTTGGGGTACCATAGGGTAGATGGTCACTGCACTGAGCCTTGACATAGCCCTTGGGGTACGGCCTGGCTGCCTACTGCTGCCAGGCTGGAACCTGAGCCACCGAAGAAGGTTCATGGAGACCTGACCCAACTGGGAACTGAGAAAGTATTCTGGTCCAAATAAGGTGCTGGCCCCAGGATGGACAAACAGGATGCCCATGGGCCGGACCACCAGAGTCCCGCAGTGAGCCATTCCCTGGCCTCGCTGATTGACTTCCCTTTCACCCCTGGCTCCTCCCCACAGAACCGTGGGCCAGAGCCTGAGGCCCAGGAAGCCAGGTATGGACAGGTCACCTGACCATAGATTCTAGAGTCTGCTTCCAGCAGTGCGCGTGGTAGGAAGCTCTCTGTCATAAGGGTCAGTGGGACCAGGAAGGCTGCAGGGCTCAACTTGAGTCCTGCCCCAGGCCCCAAACTGCCTTTACTCAGTCAAAGGGCAGCCAATCATGGCTTCCTTCATCAAGTGGTGAGGTGCAAGACCAGGTAAGATGTCGCCATAGTGATGAGTTCACCTGCTTTCCTGCAGCCTCATAAACAAACCTGGATTCACTTTCAGTTCTGGAAAGGGGTGGACTTTGACCTGCAAACAGGCCAGACAGCCTGTGACTGGGCAGAGAGCCGAGAGATTCAGAAAGCCTAGGGCCTGGTACCTCTGGTCTCCCCTGCAGTGTCCCATGGTCATTCTGGGAGGACTGGCTTAGGGCCTCATCTCACTGGAACCCAGAGAGGTGCCCAAGGCCATGGGCAGGAGCTGCTCAGGGGTCAGGAACCACCCCCTCTACCACCACCGCATTCCCACCCTGTTTCCTCAGAGCAGTTTAGATCAGGTAGAGGTGGCGATACTTAAGGTGTTTGAGCAGAAGATGGTAAGGCTGGAGATTGTCCCTGGGGAAATGACCTTTTAGCAACACTCGGGGGACTACAGGCACATCGAGGTTCTCACTGGTCCAAACTGGTGCCGGGCCTAGACCCAGGCTGATACCCAGAGGTTGGATCCCACAAGTCCTTTGCCTGTGGGAGGCAGGTAGGGTAGTTCAAAAAGTGGAATATCAGTGGGTGTTGATGGGTGAATAGGAGTTTCCCAGGTGAGGACTCAGCTCATGGCCTAGGCGGGGGCACAGGATTCTCATCTGCCATCATGTGTGGTGGTGACCCCACAGGCTTGGTTTCCCATCCGTGTCCTTGTATAGCCTGGCCTGAAGTGACTGCAGGGCTCAGCAGGGAGTAAGGGCTGGGCGCCATACATTTGTCTGGTGAGTGGCCTGCTGCTGGCTGCTCCGGGTAGGTGAAGCAGGCCACAGGAGGAAGTCTGAGGTGGCTAGCTGCACATACATTCCCAGCAAGGTTTGCATACACGACCCTTCCTTCCCCCACCCCCGCCTACCTGTGGTCACGTATCTGCAGCTGGGAAGGGGGGCTGGATTAGGCAGGGCTTTGGCTGCAGAGTCCAGGGCCTCACTGCCCACTGGTGGAGGAAGCAACTGCCAATACCATCAGCTTCTTAGGGGCTTCCAAGGGTGCTGAATAGGAGCTGGAGTGCTGTAAAGGGGCATTAGGGTCCCAAAATGAACATGACAGACAGGAGCCTACAGGCTGGAGTGTCAGCCAGGACAGCCTTTGAGATGGAAAAACAGTGGTGGAGGGGCTACAGATCAGAGGCCAGAGTGTGGGATGCCTCTAATCATGGGTCCCCTAACTGGCTCCTCCTACCCCTCATACCCCTTCCCTGAATCTTGGAGTTCTACCCCCTGGAATCCTCCAGTCCAGTTTCCTTTAAGATGGGGGGCAGCTTTGACCACTCACTCCCACCCCTGGAATGGGTACCACTAGAGACAGACACACAGGACTCTGATGCTGGCTTGATACTCTGTCTGAGGCCTGGGACACATCATTCTCCATAAGCTGTGGCCACATAAAATGGGTGTGATTGAGCCTCAGGGTGACTGTGACTTGCATCTGATACACAAAGTGCTCAATGAAAGGTGTCTGGCGCTATTCTGTGAACAGAGAGGTGCTGTGATGTGGCCAAGGACACACAGCACCAGAGGACTGGGCTTCCATCTGCCCTGGTCCCGCTGCCTGGTCACCCCCGCCATGATGTGTTTGCTAGCAGCTCAAAGGGCCAGCCCCCATTACAAGGGGTTCCTATAAATGGCATGAGGAGGATTAATAATGTATTTATAACACATCGTCGTGGTAGCCGAAAATGATCTATAAATGTGCGGTAAATGTTTTATAATGTTTTTGTAACCCGTTATAAATGATAAATGGCAGACTATAGATGCTGGATCAAATATTTATAATGCATTGTGTGCGACGTTGGGCTGCTACAGTTCAGGAAAGCCATTAATAATAAAGTGGATGGAAATGTAAAAGTTACCGACATGCCCAGCAAAGCCATTTATAATGAAATGTAAAATTTGGCTGTTGGAAGCAACCAACAAGCCCCAGCCTGAGCACTGGCCAGGTTCTCCCAGAGCCTGAGAAGGAGCAGGGGCATGAATTATTTGTGAGGTGTTCAGACAAAAACATATACTATCCATAGTATGCCATATAAATATGCTATTAATATACTCAGGGCAACATGCATTATTCATCAGGTCTAATTAATTAATGGGTGGGCCCCTTAAATTGGGGTGTCACTCTTCCAGCTCCCTCTCCTGCTTGAAGCCATAGAGTGGCCTTGGCTGCCTGAGTGAGCTGTTGGCTGACCCGACTGTGGCCTTGCAAGTTGGGGAGAAGTGGAGCTGGTATCTTGAGAGCCTGCTGAAGGCTCTGGCTCCAGCCCCCACACGGCACTCGTGGCCTCTGGGCTCCCTCCCACCCTGAAGACATCATGGCTCATTTTGTTTGGAGTTTGAGTTTCCATACACCTGACAAAGGAAACAGAGTCACAAGATGGATTACTCACAGACCTGGGCCGTGGCAGTGGGATGCATGAGCGGGGGGAGGGCAGCCTGCATCCCCGGTCCCAGCCAGGCCGCAGGTGCCTGTTACTTTAGCATCAGGGTAGAGGTCTTTAGCGTTTCGCAGGCTCAACTCCAGGTGCTGATTTTAAAAGGTATGGGTGGGGAGCAGGGGTTGGAGAAGCAAAGCAGGAACTTTAGATCTTAGTCCTAAAGTCAAGTTCTTATCTCTTTTAAGTCCAGTCTCAGGGTGTGAGCGGGCTGCCAGCACTGTTAAAATGCTTAGGTAGCAACTCAAAAAACAAAAGTTGTTTTCTCATCACAATTCCTTGGACTTTCGGTTGTGAACTTACCTTAGACCCATCCTCACCCCCTCTGGCTCCAGCCACTGGTTCCTCCCCCCCCCCAGGGAAGGGGGTGGGGGCTGCCTCCACCCTGCCCACTTCCCCCCTTGAGCACCTCCCTCCTACAGCGGCTGCCACCCTGGGTCCACCTGTCTGGCTCCTGCCTTGTGGAACTCTCGTTTGGTGAGACGCTCCTGCAGCAGGAGCTCTGTGGGCACGTTGGTTTGGGGACCCTCCTTGTGTTGTGGCTGCCCGCTTGGAGTCCAGGCAGTGGGGAGAGGGCTCTGAGAAGTCCTTTAGGGCCCGTGCCCAGGGACTTACCTGCCCGGCTTCTCTCCTCCCCCATTTCCCTTTGTCCCGATGGCCTTAGACACTCCAGGGTCTGCTTTGTTCTGGCAAGTGCCTTTGACCCTGCCTGGCCCATCCCCTTTGGTCAAATCAGTGCTGGGCCTGACCCACACGTGTTCTAATGTGGCGCTCAGTCCCTGCCACCTGACTCCTAGGGACCGGTCACATCTTCAGGAGTTACTCAAGCTGAAACTGGCTTTTTGGAGTAAAGCTAGCCCTGCCTCTGGTCCTGTCTCCCTCAAGCCCCAACACTGTTCCTGCTTCCCAGATGGGCTAAGCATCCCCACCTCCTAACCATCGTCACTGAGAGGGTCAGCACAGGAGCTGGAAGGAAAGTGAAACTGCTTGGTCTGAAAGTCCTGCCCCAGATCAGAGCCACCCTCGGGCAGGACATTAGCTTGCCTGACCCAGGATTCTCTGCCTGCCCCTTAGAACCTGCTTCTTGAACAGCACAGTCCAGGCCTCAGCTCATGTTCCTGTGTCAGTCAGGTTAAGCATGCTAGCTGCAATGACAAACTGAGCCCAGCCCACTTCGCTTCTCACCCTGAGAGCAACCCAGATGTTCCTGAGGCCTGCTGCCTGGCCCTGCAGTGTCTGGGTTCCTCCACCGGTGGCCCCATCATCCAGAAGTTCTGTCACATCCAGCCAGTAGATGGGGCGATGGCAGTGGACCCATCCCTTCCAGAGCTTAGCCACGTGGCCCCACCTGCCTGCAGGGGAGGCTGGAAGATTTGGTACAAGTAGAGCAAACAGTGAATGCAAATGTCCTGAGACAGGAGTATAGCGAGCAGGTCCCAAGGGCAGTGGGATGGGGGGTTGGGAGAGGGAAGGCTGGGGGTGGGGGGTGCATCACAAGGACTGTGCTTTCCTTGTGAGTGGGGTGGGGGCTAGGGACGGGTTGGAGCAAGGTGGCATGCTCTCACTCCTGTTCTAGTGATTCCATGTCATATTGAGAACAGTGGGGACCAGGCCGGAGAGTGTGGTTGAAAGGCTCACACGTGGCCACAGAGGTGGACATTGTGGCCAGTTTCCTGCCAGATCTGATTTGGCCAGTGAGGACGGGGTGCCCCTAGGCTTGTGCCAGAACAGCTGGTGAGAGGGTTGTTGTTGTGACCTGTTGGGGCTGGTGGATAAGGAGGATTTTATTTTTTATATTAAACATTTTATTGAAGTAGAACACGCAGACCAACAGAAGGCCTTTCATTTTCTTCCTTTTGCGGTTTCTGAATTTTATACCATAAATATGGACTGCTTTGTTCATGGGAAACTTATTAGAGCTTTTTCCAGCAACCCCCCCACCGCACCCCCAGCCTGCATTGTTGCAGAAGTCTGAAGACACTTTAGCAGCCTGGGACTCTCACTGGTCCCTCAGTCGTGGGCCCAAGCGTGAGCACATGACTGCATCTATCGAGTGCCTATTGTGTGCCAGGCCACTGGGCAACCCTTGGCAGGGGGGCGGGGTTTGGGGGAGGGTGAGTTGTTTCATATCTTTGCTTATAAGGAAATGAATGCCAAGAGAAGGAAGGCGGTTATGAAGGCCACACAGTAAGGCAGTGGGTAGCTAGTGGACCCTCCTGGAGCTTCTCCCTCACCCCAGACTCCTCTCCAAATCAGGGTCACCAAATGGCATTGCAGGAAGCTGGTGGTGTTGGGTGCCAAATCGCCCCACTGGGTGGGAAGCAAAGTGGGAATTGGGGAAGGATAGGGTTTTCTCATGTCTGAGATACCACTGCTCCAGCCCTTGGTCATCCATGCCCAGGCAGGACCCACCCTTGGGAATGCACAGGTGAAGAGCTTCTAGGTCTGATGAGAGAAGGCAGAATCCACAAAGCAGCCCCTGGGGAGAGTTGAGGCCAGATGGAACCCCAGGACCATGTGTCTATGGCGCTTTGATAGCTCCTTGACTGGCCCCAGGTTCTTGGGGATGACCAGTAGCTGACGATAGGCCACCAGCAGCACAGGCTCTGAGGCAGAGGGGAGGGTGAAGCCTGGCATTTCAGGGAGTCCAGGATACAAGGAACTGGAACTTTAATCACTGAGCCTCAAAGGACCAGCAGGGAGTGGCTGGTCTGACTGACTTTCTGGAAGGATCCCTGGGCTGCTGGGTAGGGTGGACAGTGGTGGCTGCAGGGCAGGAGGGAGTGGCATAGTGTTCAGAGTTGAGTGAAGGTGCCTGGACCTTCTTGGACAGGAGCAGGGGACACACTGTGATGGGGAACACACCACAAATGCTGCTCCCAAGTCACTGTCTCCAGGGGAGGCCATGTGGCTCAGACTACAGCTGTACCTGCTAAAAACCAAAGCTCAGCAACTCCCTCCCCCCACAGCTCTTCCTTTCAAGGGTGGTGGGTCCCCAACCCTGTCTGCCCCTCATTCATCCCTGTGTGTCTTCTCCCCTACCCCTGTCTGCCTTTTTTGCTAGCTACTGCTCCAGGGAGAGGGAGTCAAGAAAACCAGGTGGTTTCTGGTTCTGGGACCAGCTATCAGTCCTGGCAAGACACCACCCTTTGTCTTCTTGCTGGGAAGCTCCAGCAGGCCAGGGCAGTAGCCTGGCGGGCTGCAATCCCAGGCTATGGGGGCTCCCAGCTTGGATGCCCCTTTTGCACAGGCCTCACCTACACTGTTGGGTGGGTGCAGCTATACCTCAGGGCCCAGCTGCAGGAAAGAGCAGGGGTGGCTTTGGGATAGAAGAGCAGTTTCTGTTCCTTCAAATGGGCACAGAGAAGCCGCCCTGCCAGGAGCTACTCATGGGAAAACACCTTTGTCTTGTCTGGACAAGCCCTGGGTTTTGTGGCCAGCCTGGTGGGGTCCTCTCATATATCTGGTGTCAGTGTTTCCAGTTTTGTCTGTCCATGTCCATGCCATAGCTAGAGAGCCACAAGAATGTGGAGGGGAGCTGGCCATTGAGGGCCCAGCAGAGGGACTCAGCCTTGATGAGGGGTTAGTTTTGCAGGTGTTCACAGCGGAACTCTGGGAAATATCACTACAGCCCGAGGCCCAGCTGGGCCCAGGGGCAGCCTGGGTGGACAGTTCCTGGAGGGGAGATTCCTGGCGGGCACTACACCCACTCCAGCTAGGCTACACCACAGCACTGCCCCTTCCCTGGACTCACTGCCTCTGTGAATCAGGAGTGCCCCCTGAGTTGCCCAGTACACCGGGCATGAGGGCTCCCATAGGGAGATCCTTTGAAAGCCCAGAAATGCGTGGGCATCCCTCCCATGTTCTCAGGAGGCCTGGGGAGGCCAGGCTACCTCCACCCTTTCCTGGCAGCTACTATAGCCTCAGTCTACAGAGTAGTCTTTTCTAACCACTTCTCCGCGAGGGTGGTGTGGGGCTTTGGAAAGACACATCCAAAGTCAAAACAGACCAGTGGCGGTCAAGAACCCAAGGCTAGCGTGGCCCTTCCGCAGCCTGGACGCCGGGAGGTAGGAGGAGGGCGGGGCCGGGGCCCTGGAGTATAGGCTGGGTTTTGCCCAGGGCCCGGCCGAAGGTGGAGCCCGTCCGGGGGCGGGCACCGGGGCGGGAATTTTCCTGAGAGCAGGGTCTGTCGGGGAAGGGGCCATCCGGGGACCGTACACTGCCCGGGCCGTTACTAGTCGGGAGCGGGACCTGGGACGCACAGTGACCAGCCGGGGCTTAGTCTTTAGAGGCGGGGGGTGGGGTGTGTGTGGGGGCGGGGGCCGGTGGGGGCGGCTTAATTTACGGGGGCGGGGCTTTCCGGAGGTGAGTCCTCGCTGGGGGCGGAGACTGGGCGGAGCCGTGGCCTGTCAGGGGCGGGCCTGGACGGGGGCGGGGCCGGGCCGGCGGACTTCGGCCGCACTCTCCCGGGTTCCTCTGTTCCAGGCGCGCCGTCCCCCGGGCTCCGGCGGGCTGGTCTCCCGGTCCGTGCAGGGGTCCGCTAGGGCGAGCGGAGCAGCAGTCCCAGGAAAGCGTTGCTGGGAGTGCCCGCGCTCCGCTGGATCCGCTACCGTCTGGGTGGGCACCGCTATCCTCATGGCCGCCATCAAAGCACTGCAGGACTGGTGCCGGCAGCAATGCGAAGGCTACCGGGACGTGAGCATCACCAACATGACCACGTCGTTCCGCGACGGCCTGGCCTTCTGCGCCATTCTGCACCGCCACCGGCCCGACCTTATGTGAGTACCCTCCATGCCCTGTGCGCCCCGCTCCTGGGCTCCGACAGGGAAACTGAGGCCCAGACCTGCTTTGGAAGGGGGGAAAGGGGAGCAGTGGGAACTTCAGGACTGCTGAGGTGAAGTGGAAGATCTGTGTCCCGGAAGGCAGTTCCCAGTGGCCTCAGTTTGCCTATCCACCAAGTGGAGCTGGACCCCAGCCAGGATATCTGGCCACCCCCACTGGTTTTGTCAGCCCTGATTCAGCCAGCATCCTGGGCCACAGCCACGGCCACCCTCTCCCCCTTCCGTTTTCCTGGGAAAGAGCTCTCCCGGCTGCCTTTCTGAGTCCTCTGAGACTTCTGCTCCCCTGGACCTGCTCCCCAAATCGGGGGCTTAAGTGGTACTACCCTGGCCCTAACCTGACCAGGCGTCTTTAGGAATTCAGTGCAGGGTCACTCTGGGGGAAGCCAAAGTAGAGCAGAAGCATCAGATGCTCCAGGTCCTGCAGGTCAAATTTCCCACCCTTGAGTGATAGGGGAGATGGAGGCTGGGCCGGCACCTCTGGGAGCCATAGGAGGGAGGGAGGAGGCTAGGTTCTCTACCTCCCAGTTGGGTCTTGGACCCGTGCCTGGGGGAGCTGGCCTGGTCTTGTTGCTGCATCCTGGTCTAACACTGGACCGTTCTGTTGGTTATTCACTCAGCAAATGCTCTTTGGCTGAGTGACTTGGCTGGGACGGCACTCTGCCTCACCCTGTGTGAAGTTGCTGCAAGGGAGGGTGCCTGGGCCGAGTGGACAGAGGCTTAGGCAGTGTGTCCTGGGCAGACCAGCCCAGGACACATTCTGGAGAAAGCATGATGTTTCAGACATTCTTTTGAGGAGTCACAAGTAGATACTGGGACAGGTCGAGTGTGTGTTTGAGAGGGAGTGGCCAGAGGCAGCACCTTCTACGTACTGATCTTTGCCAGGCCTCTTACTGTACAGATGGGGAAATGGAGGCCCAGTGAGGAAACACCCTTGTTTAGGTCACAGAGTATGTCCCAGGCAGAGCCAGTGCTGGCGCTTAGGCTCCTCCCTTGTAGCCATTGTCCCCAGTGTCCCCTGTACCACCAGGCTCTGGCCTGCTAAACTGTGCACTCTACAAGGAAGGTAATCTTGAGAAAGGGCCTGCACATTTCCTCCCTGCACTGAGGTTATGAAATACATTTGTGGAGCCTCCTGGGGAGTCCCCATGTGCCACCCGGGCAGCAGCCTCTCTTCCTGCTCAAACTATGTATTGACGTCACTCTTATATAGCGAAAGTGTTGGGGCAGAGTGTGCTTCCACTTTGAACTCCCACACCTGAACTTTGGAAGTAGGCTGGGGATTTGGGGATCAGGAGAGAGGCTTACAGCAGAGGTTGGCAAGCTCAGCCTCAGCCCGATGCGCCAAGGGTCCAGGTAAGGCTGATTGGGGTCAGAGCCAGGCTGCCTAGGCAGGGCTGGCGTGAGATTGGAGGGGAGGCTGGTGCTGCTGTCTGCTGGCCCTGGAGCCCCGGGATGTCAGCATGGGTGGAACTGGAGATTTGGGGCCTTTCCGAGTCCCCGGGGCTTCCATTCGCTCCCAGCTCGCTGGGTTAGAGGCCCTACCTGGGTATGCTCCGTGAGCATGCCTGTCCCAGCACGCACTGCCGGCAGGGAGCACAGGTGTGCACACATGGGCGTGTACATGTTTGGCACAAAGCGGTATCCCATAGTCGATCATTAACTGTTATTTAGTGCCTACTATGTACTCATGTACTCAGCACTGTCTACTCTGCAAGGTACCTGGGCTCCTGTCTCAGGAAGACCTACGCACAGAGACAGTGAACAGATACATGAAGCTCAGGTAACTCCAGAGAGTAGTGAGGCCCGGGATGTGGAGGAAGCTGGGAGGAAGAAGAGGTCCTCCACTCCACAGTTATACGGACATCCAGTTTTCTTATTTTCTGTTGACTTGGTTATTGTCTGCCTGCCCCCACTGGACTTTCAGCTTCACCCCCCCAGGGCGGGGTATCTCTTCTGTTCACTGCTGTATCTTCGGTGAGGAATGGTGTCTGGCACATGACAGGTGACCTAGAGATCTACAGACAAGGGTTTGCTTTTGGGGTTCAGTAGGTATGGTAGGGGTTTAGCCATTGTCATTCAGGTAGGGCTCTGCGGGAAGCTGAGGAAAGGCCATGTGAGATGGTGTCAGATTGGAGTGTTGTAGACACTAACCACGAAACACCTGGAGTCAGCAGAAGCTGGTGAGAAAATAACAGATCTCCCCCAAAGCCTCCAGAGGGAGCAGCCACCTTGATGATAGATCTCTGGCCTACAGAACTGGGAGAAATGGGGTGTTTAAACAACAGTTTAGAAGCCCTGGCCCCCTTGGCGGTCATCTGTTACAGGGTGGGAGAAAGCCACCACAGGATTCATGTGCGGCAGGGCAGAGGAAGATCTTGGTAGATGTCAGCTGACCAAATACCATGAGTGTAACTGGGGGTGTGTCCACCTGCCCAAGCCCTGTCTTGGTGCCAGTGTTTGTACCTCAACATCTCCCATCCCTAGGCTCCTGCAGTGCCTCTGGGCAAGTTGGGCACTGGAGGGGGGGGGTCTCACCAGCAAGCCCTGCTGAACCCCGGTGGTGTAGGAAAGGGAGGACATGTGGTGAGGGACAGGCACAGAGAGACTGTCTTCTTGGGGAACCCCGAGGTCAGCCTTGGGGTGAGACCCAGCCGACAATACTCTCGACCTGTGAAGAATGCAGCAGGGAAGTGGACATCCTGTCTCTGTGTCTCTTAGCTTTGCCATCAGGAAGTCCTTCCCTTTGTCTCCTCTCAATCCTTCCTGCTGCATACGGAGGAGACTTTTCCTTTTGGCCCGAGGTGGAGAGTAGCTGTGAAGGGTGGACACTAAGTCAGCCAGCTGGGAGATGCCTAGTCCTGCCTGTCTTCAAGGAGTTCATCAAAGGCCTTGTCCTGGGAGATGGGTATGACCCAGCTGGCGTGAATAGCCAACTGAAGGTCAGGGTCAGCAGAGAGTATGGTCAGGAGGAGCCAACCTTCCCAGGCCGACCTGCTCCTGCCTGCCCCCTGGCTGTGGGTTCTGCAGGGAGGTCTCAAGGGTACTGGCACAGGGGAGGTACTCACCCCAGTGACATCCATTGAGCTTAGATGCCCAGTGCCTCTGGGCAGTGAAGCTGTCAGGGCGGAGCCTCTGCAGTGTGGAAGCTCCTTCCTTCCTGGGCCTGGGAAGCACAGTGTTTCCAGCCTGAGGCCAGCCTGGCGGGAGCCCTTCCCAGCTGGCAGAATGGGTGTGGGGTGAGGCCTTTTCCCCAGGCTCACTGCAGAAGGAAGGGCGATTGAGTCAGTGGTTGTTTCTAGGTGCTGTGGGGGAGCCAGGAGTATGGTGTCAGGAATTGGGGCTCTGCTGGGCCACCCTACTCTGTCCTGTGGTGGGGGAACCTGATCTTTTTTTTTTTTTTTTTAAGATTTATTTATTTGGGCGTAGAGAACTGGGGTACAGGCCAGAGTGCAGGGGCGGTGAGAGGATTCACCAGGGACAGAGTGGGAAGCAGAACAGGCTGACTGATGAAGTACACTGCTGAGGGGAGCAGCGAGCAGGTCAGGAGAGGTCTGCCTCGCCTTGTGGGTCAGCTCCGGGGCAGGTGGAATCGAACTCATGCTGAAGTGACTTTAGCTTCTTAGTGCTGTGCTGTAACCCACTGGGCACCAGGGAGGGCCCAGGAACCTGATCGTTTTTAAGGTCCCTGAGACTTCTAAGACTGTGGCAAGGCTGGCAGCTCCCTGACTGCACTGGGAGACTCGCCTGTTGTTGGGGAGTCAGGAGAAGCTCACACCCTGAGCTCCACCCTGAGACTCAGAGGCAATGCTGCCTCCCTTCCTGGGCCAGAGCGGCCAGGCTGACCTCTCCTCCCATGCTGGCTCGGGGTTAGCAGGAAGCTGCCTGGGGACAGAAGCCTTCTGTTCCTGGTCTGAGGCCCTGCTGCCAACTTCCAGCCACACTGCCAAGGAGGGGGCTGTCAGCTGCTCCCAGAGGGGCAGCCCAGTGCCCATTGCTCCCCATAAAGCCTCTCAGACCCACTCCGGGGCTCGGGGTCTTCTCCAGCCTGGGGGAGGCCTGCAGCCGGGCAGTTCACTTGACCTCCTGGTGATGAGAAGGTGGGGGCCCCGAGACCTGACCTGACCTGACCTGTCCCTCGGTGCCTTCTGCGCCCCACCTCTCCCTGGGCTCTTCTAGGTATGTCTGCCTTGATATGTTTCCCTTAAGACCCATCACTTCTGGGAGCGGTCTGTCCTATGTGGCCCCCACTCTTGCCTCTCTGTTTCAGTCTTGGTTCTTAGCCTCTGTTTTTCTGTTTCCCCTTCCCCCCTGCCCCCACTCCACAGTTCCCCTTCCCAGTTGGATTAGCTCCAGATGTGCAGGAGCTGCTGGGAAGAAGGGCTGGCTTCAAGCTCTTTCCCTTCTCACAGCCCCTCCCACTCCATGCCCACCCCCTGCAGCTGTATTTGGTTCCAGGAAATAAACAGTATGAGGTCAGCTCTCCAGGAATTTGGAAAGGGGGTACACATTCCCCAGAGCCCCGAAGGCGCCGGGGCAGGAGGATGGCTGACTGGAGCAAATGCAGTTAACAGTGGTCAGTCGTGGCCAGTGGGAGGTAGGCAGGGAGGGGCCTGGAGGCCTCAGCTCTCAGTCATGCCGGGTGGCTGGGTCCATGTTGGCGTGGAGACAGCTGACTGATGGGCAAAATGCACGACAGACAAGCAGACCCATGCTTTCATTCATTCGCCGTGTAGAAAGAAGAAATGAACGCTCCAGAAGCCCCCTCCGTCAGCAAGCCCTGGACGAACTGGCTCATTAAGGAGCATTTATAGAGTATGTGCTGTATGGGCCCATCCCATGGCAGGTACCTCTGAGTCCTTCCAGAACATACTTGGTTTTAAATTATGAGCATTTGGCTAAAAAAAAAAAAAAAGATACTCTTGGGCCAGGGCCCACCTCCCTGAATGACAGCTGCTCACCAACCAAACGGTGCATTTTGTGCATTTAGTGCATTTAAAGCGGGTGCATTTTGGTCCGAAAAGGCCTTAGCAGGCTGGTCACCTTCTCTGGCTCGCCAAAATAAGGCTGTCAAGTCATGAAGCTTGACCAACGAAGTGCCACAGAGGGGTGGCTGCAACACCAGAAATGCACCTTCTCGCCTTCAGGACCGAGATTCCAGGTCAGGGCTTGCATCTTGGTTTCTTTTGAGCTGTGAGGGAAATTGGCCCCAGGACCTCTCCTGGGCTTGCAAAACAGCCATCCTCTCTGCACACCGTTGCTGCCAACTTTCCTTTTTCATAAGGACACCATCACATTGCCTGCAGGCCCACCTAGTGACCTCATTTTAACCTTGATAACCTTGCTTCCAAATAAGGTCATATTCTGAGGTCCCGTGGGACTCCGACAGATCTTTTTTGGAAAACAATTCAACTCACCAGACCATGGGGGTTCCCCGCTGCTGGAGGAAAACTGGTCATGCTTCCTGAGAGGGATGGGTGGGTCACTGCTTGGTGTTTTGAAGGGCTTTACAGAGCAGCCTTGTCCCCATGCCTCCGGGCACATGAGTTCATTTCTTGGTCAGCAAAAGAGAGAGCAGTGTCCACTCAGGGACTGGTGGGGTGCCTCTGGGTACAGGACTGGCGGGGTGCCCTAGGATGTGGAGAACAGCATGCTGGGAGGGGCAAGCCTGGTCCAGGACGGGTGTGGTGGCATGAGATCAGCCAGGGTGGCGGTGATGGGGGCTCAGGGAAGCAGCATGGACTTGGTTCTAAGGGGCAGCGGTTCTTGAACTTGTGGAGGGGACATTGCAAGCCCCTCACCTGCAGATCTTTGACCTGCTCAGCTGTTGTGGGGTGCTCTGGTTCACCTGGGAAACTGGGGTGCCATGGTCCACGTGGGATCTGAGATGCTTTCTCTGAGTCTGGAGGAAGAGAGTGCCCTAAGGGCAGATGACTGGCCTCAATCCCAGGACGGAACTGCTGCAGCCCCATGGGTTGGATGAGGCGAGTGCTGGGGCAGAGGCCCCCCTTCCTCTGTTTGGAGACAAAACAGAACTTGTTTTCTTGCCCTCCCACTGCTGGGGCATCTTGCTGAGGACATGGCCAGCCATTTGGTCAGTGACCCCAGGCAGGTCTGGAGAAGAGATTGAGTGTTCAAAGAGACGGGCTGGGGGTGGGAGGGAAGACGGAGGGGCCAGCATGACTGAGGGTCCCCTAGAACTTTGAATGGAAACCTGGTCTTGGGGTGTGGATGCCTATGGGGACAAATCCCGGATGGTGGGTGTTGAGGCCGTGTTGGTCTAAGGCCTTGCCTAGCCTGGGTGCCAGCCCCACCCTTCCTGTTCCTCCTCTTCACTTGTCCACCTGGAGACAGATCTGTTCACCATCCTGCTCTGTGCTCCCGGGTGGTCTCAGCATCTGGAACATGTTACCTGGGAGGTGGTCCAAGCGGAAACAGTGAGGTTTCCTGGAGAGCCTTGGGGGTGGGGGGGGGTGGGGGCAGGAGGAGGGGTTGGCTCCTCAGGAGGAGAGCCATAGTTCTCACCTCCCCGGCATCCACTGTGAGACAGTGGGGGGAGGGTGCTGTCCCCACCTCAGTTTCCTCATCGGGGTAATAGGCTCCCAGACTCATGGGGATCAGGGAGGCAGGGGCTGGGAGCCAGGGCCGCCAGGCCAGGTGGCTCCAGGCTCAGCTCCCTTCTCCTGCTCTTGCAGTCAGGGCTCCAGTTCATCTGAAGCCAAGGTGGTCTCTGATGGGAAACACAGGCCTCAAGAGGAGAGGGCTCATCGGGGCTCAGGCAGTGTGGCCTGGGTGTCTTAGGCTGAGCTTTCTCCCTTGCCCTGAGCCTCCAGAACAATCCCGTGCACACTGAAGTGGTAACACAGGACTGACAGATCAGCCGTCCTCACATGCCTGCCTGCCCCGGTGTCAGGGTGGGCTAGGTGCCTGCTGGGGTGCCTGCCATCTTTTCTGCCCAGTGTCCTCCAGGTGTGGGATGGCTGTGATGTGCTGGGGCATGTCCACGAGGCCCCACACCACCCTGGAGCTGCCATGGGACTTCTCCCCAAGGGGAGGAAGTGCTTTTGTCCTCTGTAGGAAGTCCTTCACCCGGCCAGGTCTGGCCCCTGCACCAAGGTCAAATGTGTGTGTGTATGTGTTTGTGTACATGTGTGTATTTGTGGGGGTGGGAGGAAGGGAGGAGTGGGGGTGTGTGGTGGTTGGGGGACACTGTCATATTCTCAGGCCCAAGGGTCTGCTTGATCAGGAGAGATGGCACGGAGGTTGCTTAATGCCTTCCCCTGAATGGCCAAATCTCCGCCACCTGGACACCAGGCCCTGGCCCTCTGTCTCCACCAGTATGACCTTGGCCGTCATGGAGCTGCTCTGGGCCTCAGTTTCCTTCTCTGTGAGGTGCAGGCATTGATACTACCTGTGGGGTGATCACTGAGTGGAAACTCATAAAGAGCTGAGGACAGCAGCACTCTCGGGCTGTTGGAGAGATAATGACGGGTGCAGTGGGTGGGATGGAGCCTTGGCCTGCATGCTCCGGGCAGCATGCCCGGCTGGCCTCGGGGAGCTTTGTTCTTGCGTTGTGGCTCTGCCCCTGCCCTGGGAATCTCATGTCCTTCCTGTGTTCTCCTCCCCAGGACAGTGGCCTTACCCAGCAGCCCGGAGCTCCTTGGGGCTTGCAAGGGCAGCCTGCTCTGAGCTGAGCCCTGGCTGGGCCACCTGGCTGGCTGCTTTGCCTCTCTGGGCCTGCTGCCGACGCCTCAGGTTGGGGCAGATGCAGCAGGAATGGCTGGGTCTCTGTAGGCCACGAGAGTGAGGGCTGAGGCTGAGGTGACTGAAGCGGTGGTGGCTTCAGGTGTGCTGGGCAGCCTCCCTGCAGCCAGAGACCTGGCGTGCGATCTAAGTGTCCCTGCTTGGGCAAGATGGCCCAAGACGCCTCAGACCCTTCCCTGTGAATTGCTTCAGACGCTGGTATTTTTGTTTTCCAGAGACTACAATTCTCTCAAGAAGGAGAACATTTACGAGAACAACAATCTGGTGAGTGTCCTCTGCCCATAGTGTGTGTGCTGGGGCCATATGGTCCATAGCCATCCTGAGCTGGGTGGCCCCAGTTCTCCAGAAATATCCTTTCATCTTATAGCCCAGGCCCTGCTGGCACCTGCTTTCTTGGCAGGGGAGGGCATGTTCCAAGCAGAGGAGGGTCCAGAGGTGGCTTTGGGAGGGCAGGCTCCTGGGTGGCCCTGGGTGGGTCTGGGATGGGCGCCAAGCTGTTGCCCTCCTGGATTGTGAACACAGTATTTCTGGGCCCGCTGTTGGGCTGGACTGGATTCCAGTCCTGCCCTGCGTCCTGCTTCAAGACCGTCCCTGCTTTCTTGCTGAAAATCAGCTCCAGTGTCCCTTGTGGGCTGATGCATCAAATGTGATGTGCCCTCAAGTTGGCCAGGCGTTCTGCGTGCCCTTGCTATGCGCCTGGCCCTGTCCTGGCCCGGGGTCCGGTGCTGAGCAGGACATGTGACCCTGTCCCCCAGACCTGGGACTCCAGCTGGCCATAGCCGGTATACACAGCATGGCCAAGCCTGCGTGCCCACGTTGGTGGCCGTGTGGGCAAATGGAACTTAAGTTTGATTTAATTAAGGTAAGGCAAAGTGACAAGGTCAGTTCCTCAGCTGCACTGACCACATTTCAAACAGTCATACCTATAGGTGGACTTTTGGGGATAGAACACGTCCGTGGTCACAGAAAGTTCTGTTGTGGTGACACATGTGGGAAACTGTGGTGTTGGCTTGCGTGACCATTTGAGGAACGGCCTGGCTAAGGAGACGTGAAGTGAGGGCAGGGAACCCCGGGCATCTGAAAGAGGGGTGCGCCCGGTAGCAGGACCTGGACAGGCCGAGTCCCCCAGGCTGGAGAGCACCAGGCTTATAGGAGAAGCAGGTGGTGTGCCGGGAAGTAGGGGAGGAGGGGCAGGCGTGGTGTGGGCAGACTTTGGCTTCTCTGAATGGTGTGCGCCATGAACTCCTGGCTTTACAGGATCTGTGCCAGGAGGGGTGGGAGGCAAGGGGGGATTGCCAGAGCGGCTCCATTTTGAAAAGGAGTCAAAGGTGCTGAGGCTTTGGTCTGAGGGTGGGGCTTGGTGGCTGTTGGGTGGGGGCTACAGGCCTGGGAGGGCCCAGGTCCCCCACCTGGATGCATGGAGACCAAGGTGTTGCCATAGAACATCCTGTGGAGGTTGAATGCAGTTGGAGTCGCAATCCTGGAATTTGGGGAAAGGCTCAAGTAGAGATTAGGGAACTGTCAGATTAGGGATGGGTATTTAAAGGCAGGAGACTTCTGGGCTGTCAAAGCTGGGAAAGGTGAGGAAAGGTGTCCTGCCAGACACTCCACGACACCCCAGTACAGAGGGGCAGCCAGGGAGAGGAGAACCATAGACGCCACCAGACCCGAGAAGGACACTCGTTTTCTGGCCAGGGGAGGACCTGTCCCCTGGAGAAATCCGCCCTAGGCCATAGAAGGTTCCCTGTCCGCCAGGACTGTTGGGTACAGGGGTGAACAGGAGTCCCTGTGTACACCTGTTCCAAAGGTGACATGGATTGAGCTTTCAGAATGAATAGCCTCAGATGGGGTGCGCCCCCCCCATCTCCGGGATCTGGCACTGGGGCACGGCTGTTGGAACTGGTTCCCCAAGTACCTTCGATCTCATATGACGGGGTCTGACCGCCATTGTGCAGCTGGGTAACTTGAGGCGAGGGAGGTCCTGCAGGCTGGCGGAGCTTGAACTGTGAACCTGGAGCTTTCTGAGTTCTAGTCGGGTTTCTCTCGGGTTGAGCGGGTGGCCTGTCTGAGCAGGGTGGGGTGGGTGTGGAGAGAAGCTGACTGCTGCCCTGCCCCCAGGCTTTCCGTGTGGCTGAGGACCAGTTGGGCATCCCTGCCCTGCTGGACGCGGAGGACATGGTTGCCCTGAAGGTGCCTGACCGGCTGAGCATCCTCACCTATGTGTCTCAGTACTACAACTACTTCCATGGACGCTCCCCCAGTAAGTTGAGGGCTCCAGGGCAGGTGCTGGAGACCACCCAGTGGCCACTACCCCTGGCCATTATGACCCTCCCTCTGCACGCCCTCCCTCTCTGCCATCTGCTCCCTCTCAGCCATGCCCAGCGCTGCTTGCTGCCAGAGGTGCATGCCTGCTCATGGAGCACCGAGGGAGGCTTTCGAGGCGCTGCACGGGGACTCCCTGCCCCACCCCAGTGCTGCTGCTTCTCCCAGGGGATGAGGGGCCCTCCCGTACTCTGCAAGGACCCCTAGTCCTCCCATCTGCCTGCTTGGAGCAGGCTCAGCCCAGCCCCTCTCCCCTGCAGCCCTCTCTGGGCCGCACAGAGGGTCTGTGCCCACCCCTCTTGCCTTGGGTAGCTCAACAGGCCAGGTGCAGGTCTGGTTCCAGATGCTCCCCCAGAGTGGGCGGCCTCCACTAGCAGGGAGGAAGGTCAGGGCCAGGGATTCCATTCCAGCGGCTTTAAGTATGCCACTCGGCTCCTTCTTCCCCACCCCCCACATTCCTCTCACCCTGACCTTAGAAATCCCGGAATCATTCTGGACAGAGGGCCAGCCCCGCCTGTAGAGTCCCCATTTCCTGACCCAGAGCAGGGATCTGGCAGAGGCCTCGGCTGGGAGTGTGCCACCCCCTCCCCAGCTCCCAGCCCGCAGGAGCTGCCCATCCCCACTCTGCCCAGGATTCAGCCCTCCTCCTGGGCTTGGGATCCAAGGGTGGCCCCAGACACTTTCAGAGTCTGCACACAGGGCCTCGGCCGGGCTCCTGACCTGAGTGTCTCTTTGCAGTCGGCGGCTTGCATGGTGTGAAGAGGCCCTCGACCAGCCCTGAAGAGGAACCTTCTGGAAAGAAGACCATATCCCAGCCTTGCCGGCCCTCTCCCCCTCCAGCCCGAGCGCAGCCCCTAACTCCAGTCAGAACAAACCCCATTGTGCAGCAGAAGAAGGGGGGCGCAGAAGGTTCTCCCCTAAAGGCTGTAAGCATCCCAGCACTGGCCTTCCTTTGGTTCTGGGAGTTTCCCCCAAGTCTCACAGAGCAGGGCCGGCCCCCTAACCACAAACCTAGGGCGGGGGTCCCCAATAGCTTCAGCCGCTATTTATCAGGAGCCTTCCTTTAACCCTGCAGGGTTGGGACCTGACCCCCGTTGCATAGATGGGGAAGCAGGGAGGTTGCCCTGGCCAGTGGAACTTGAGTCTTGGACCCACACATTTTTGGGGCTCCAGGAGGGTCTCTCCCTCCCAGGTGGGGCAGGGGAAACTTGGGGTCCCTTCTCTTAGACCAACCCTATGAATGACAGCACCCCTACTTTTCAGAAGTAGAGGATGAGGACCCTTGATAACTGGTAGTTGGGCGCCCCCTGCTGCCCCTACATGGGGCGCCCCAGGGTGTTTGGCATTGGCTTGAGTTTGGGGAAGAGGGAGTGCAGGCACCTGCCTGCTAGCACTGCTCTGGGTCCCTAAAGCCAGCTCCCAGCTCCCTTCCCGGGCTTCAAGTTGGATGACCCTTGAGGCTGCTCCTCTGGGGTTCAGGGTCCAGTCTTAAAGTCCCTGCTGGGGGCACCGTCAGGAGGGTGGGCTGGGGCAGCACGAAGGCCCAGACACTCAGCTGGCCCCTCCCAGGGCCTGGCCTCGGTGGGCGGCTCTGTCAGCAGCACCTGTGGAGTCTGCGGGGAGCACGTGCACCTGGTGCAGCGGCACCTGGCGGATGGGCAGGTCTACCACCGCAGCTGCTTCAGGTAGGCCCCTCACAGCAGCCCCCCCCCACGTCACCTCCCAAAGCCCCCTGGTAAAGTCCAGCTGCTCGAGGACACCCCCTTTGAGGTGTATCCTGTGTCCTCCTTTGCTCTGACTTGCCCCTTCTTGGTGGGGTTCTTCACTCTGACCGCGCCCACAGCCTGGGCCCCTGAAGGGTAGGCCCAGGGGTACCCTCATGGTTATTCCTAATACTTGGCAAGCCTTAGCATCCTCTGGGGTATCCGGCTCCCTAATTGGTTGGGTCTGACGGTGGTGCAGGTGTACGGCAGACCCTGCACAAATCAGCTTCCCCGTGCTGGTTCTCTGCTGCTGCAGGTGTAAGCTGTGTTCTAACACGCTGCACTCAGGGGGCTACAGGCCCACAGGAGAGCCTGGTGTCTTCATCTGCAACCACCACCCCCCCAAAGCTACCTCTGCAAGCCCCAAGTTGCCAGGCTCAGCCTCCAGACGGCCCGAGGCCACCCCTACAGACTCCAGGACCCCCAGCACCCCATGGAAGGTGAACGGGAAGAGAGACCCAGAGCCGAAGGCCAGGTTCCCGGCCCGGGAGCCATCAGTGGGCAACTCAACTGCCAAAGGCTTCTATCCAGCTGCGACTGACCCGCCAGCCAACACCTCCTCACGCATCCATGTGGGAAGCCCGCCTGAGCTCAGGCTCTCCTCGGGCACCGTGGGCGGCAAAGCCAGCATGCATGTGACCAACAGCTCCCCAACAGGATGGTCATCGCCAGCACAGGACACGGCAGCAGTGAGTCCCCGACCTGCCACGACCCCAAGTGCTCTGGACACTCGCCCAGCCACGACACAAGGCCGGGCAGCCCCCCAGACCAAGTTTGGGTCAAGTTTAGTGTCTCCAGGCCCAGCGGATGCCTCAACCTGGACCACATCAGCCTCTAAGACGCAGCAGGCCCGGGAGAAGTTCTTGCAGATGACCGGAGTGTCTCCTAGCCCTGGTGCAGACGGCAGGGTCCCAGCACCAGCGGACCAGGCCTCCCCGGACAGCAGCAAGGAACAGGCACTGAGCTTCCTTAGGAGGGCCCTTCCAGGGTCCTCAGAGGCTGGCAGGTGGGTGGGGAGGGGTGCGGACTGAGGTCGCAGCCTCACCAGCCGCTGGGGTCACCAGAGGGGGAAAGGTTGGGGTGTCTGGGGACAGTTTCCAGGCTCTGCCTCCATCTGGCTATGTGATGTTGGGGCTGTGCTCCCTAGCTCGTTTCCTCTGGAAAACGGGGAGAGTGTGTGGTGGTGGGGGAGGGGGACACAGAAAGCCACTGCTGTGTGTCCTCGGCTGCAGGTGCGGTGAGTCCGCCGCACCCTCGGCCCTGTCTGCGGGCCAGGTTACAGACAGGGTGACGCACTGGCGCAGTGAGTCGGCTTGACCTCGCAGGGGTGACCCTCCCCCGCCACGGCCCCGTGGCCACCCAGCGCCTCTGCTCCCCAGACACAGCAGATGCCGCCACAGAGGTCCCTGAGTTGGTGTCCTGGGCCTGGGTGGCCAAAGCACCGAGGCTGAAATAACAGACGTTCATGCCCTCCCAGTTCTAGGTCAGAAGTCTGAGAGGAGGTGTCGGCGAGCACACTCCCTGCGAGGGCTCGGAGGGACCTCTCCTGCCTTTTCCTCCTTCGGGGCGCCTGGCTTGCCTTGGCTTGTGGTCGCATCCTCCGTCTCTGCCTCTGTGCTCACACGGCCTCCCCGTGTCTGCTTTTCTGTCTTTTGTGAGGACGCCGCCATTGGACTTAGGGCCGCCCTAGTCCAGAATGACCTCACCTTACCTTGACTACACCCGCAAAGACCTTATTTCCAAATGAGGTCACACTCTGAACTTCTGGGTGGACATGCACTTTGGGGGGACAGCACCCCACTACATCTACCTAGCGAGTAAGGAGATTCCAAGCCAGGCTGGCTGTGCCCCTTGTCTGTGGGGGAGGGGTCCTTCCTCTAAGAGCAGCCTGACCCCACTGTATCAGTGGCTGGTGCTCATGGAGGGCCTAGGGCCGGGAAGAGGGGCCCACCCTGTCACACTGGCTCTGGGGTAGCTAGGGCACCTGGGAGCTGAGGTCATGGCTTATGGGCGCTTCAGGGAGTGCCCCCTGGAGCAGTGTGTCTGGCTGGGTGGGCCCAGTTCTCCTGGGAACCCAGCACAGTCATCCTGGGACAGTGGGGGGGGGGGCGGAGAGACATGGATTCTACCAGAGGGGAAGGGCCCCCAGAGGGCTGCCCTGGCTGCAGGAAGTGTCTGGTGCTCCTGCTTTGGGCCCTGGCTGTGAGCAGCCCACCCTTACATGTGTGCACCTGGAGGGGGCCAGGGTGACCAAAGATAGGTACCTTGTGGGGATCCCAGGAGTGTGATTTAGAGCAGGGTTAGGGAGGCCTGTGGTTCTGGGCAGTGCCTCTGCTATGCAGTCTCAGGTGCTTCTAGCCAGATGGGTGGGAGAGGAGGGCGCTGGGGCGCTGGGGATGCAGTTCCTACCTGTACACTCCATGCATAGTCTGTTTGGGGGATATTTTAGTCTCAGGCAACATTGGAGTTAAGCAGGAGAATACAATCTACTGCCAATACTTGGAAGCCAGTTCCTTGGAGACAGCCTGTCTCCCTCCAGAGGGTGGGCACTGGGGACAGCTGCCAGGAGGCTTCTGTCCGGGGCCATGGTGGGAGGGATCCTGGACCCATTAGTGCCTGATGCCTGATTTTTCACCCACAGGCCCTTCCCAGCTTCCTCCCCTGCTCAGAATTCTCATTCCAGAACTGACGGGCCACGAGCAAGTCCTGCAGCCAAGGTGTCACAGTCGCTGTCTCCCCAGGCCCCTCGCCCCACTGTGAAGACTGAGCCACCGGCCCCTGTGAGAGCCGGCACCTCCTCACAGGGACCCACACCACCCGAGACAGGCAGGAAGAGCTCGGCTCTGTCCTCAGGAGTCGGCTGGGCAGGCGCAGGCTCCAAGCTGAAGCCAGAGGTCCCGTTGGCAAAGGGTCAGAGCCTGCTAATGCGGGGTGGGGGAAGGTCTGTGGCTCTATACTTTCACTAAGAGGTGCCTGTGTGTCGTGGCCACTCTGCTCCCCAGCCTACTTTTCTGCAGCAGTTTGCTGCTTCACAGTGTGACTCTGGGGTCCCCCTCCATGTCTGTCACTCGCCACAGTGCTTGGGAGCATTCCCTGCTTCTTGGTCTCCCCTGTCTGCCTGGCCTCTGTTTGTGGTGGCAGTTATCCCATGGGGTGGCAGGACTTCACCCCCCACCCCCAGCTTGCACTTCTTGTTGGATGCCCCTTGGCCAGCCCCCCCACAGCCATGGGCCTGGCGACTATGCCAGGAGGCACTCTGTGCTCCAGAATCGCCTGCCCTGAGCCGGTGTCCCTGTGCTCCAAGGGCCTCACATTTCCTTGGATCCCGCTGGGCCATGCCTCTCTGATCCACAGCCCCATGCTCCAGGGCTGTAAGCTTTTCTGCAGTGCTGTGGAGCTGGCTTTTTCCTGGGGACCCGGAGTGCCTCTTCGGGGTGCCTGTGACTCTACTGAGTTGAGAACATACCACACAAAGCATTCTCCCTTTGGGTCTTTCCCTTGGCTGAGTCAGGAAGGCTTTAGACAGGCCTCTGCTGCCCAGCTGTTTATCCACAGCGACATGAACAGTCACTGTCCAGTGGGCTCAACTCCCCACACACTCACGCACTTGGTAGCAGGGGGAGTCGAGGCCCAGAGAGGGTGAGTGATGCCCCCGGCACACACAGCATGGGTCGCTGGGTTGGTGGTGGCGGTGCTTGAAGGAGTGCTTGCAAGAAGATAGGAAGGTGAAGTCCAGCCTTTCCAACATACGCCCTTCCCTGGACCCAGCACATATGAACTGTCTCTGCCCTCCACCCAGGTCCCAGCGCCAGTCCCCCGGAAGAGCATGTGGATGCGCCAGCAGGGTGGAGGGCCCGCCTGAAGCCTGTGGATAAGAAACACTCCAACAGGAGGTGAAGGGCCGTGGGTGGTCAGGGCTTTGGCCAGAGCACGGCTGTGCCGGGGGTTGTTCCACACAAGCACCTGAGCAGAAGCCTGCAGCCGGGTTGCGCAGGGCCTGGCGCATAGTCGCCCCCCCCCCCAACGTGCCACATGTGAGGGACAGCATGCACGGTGTGCATGTATTCCAGCTGCAGGAGCGGAAGCTGTGAGACACTACAGGCCAGGGGATGGGGGCAGCTCACATCTACCCAGTCACAGTGCTGGTTGGGGGAGCTCACACTGGCTGAGTGACATAGACCACATGCCCTGGTGTAACCAGAATGTCAGGAGGTGCAGCCGCAGGGAGGGGCCATCAGTGTCTCAAGACCCTCACTCTGGGCAGCAGGCATGCGCCCACCAGGCCTGACCCTGGAGCGGGGGCTGGGCCCGCCCCTCACTGTGGCTTGGCGGCAGGGAAGGGGGGACTCCCTCCAGAAACTGCTCAGGATGGGAGGCAGAGAGAACCACTAGCTTCTTGGGGAGGAGGCCATACTCGGAGGCTGCTGCACGTTCACTGGGCTAGCTAGGCAGAGCACTGCCCATGTGCACCGTGGCCAAGTTGGACCTGGGTGGGTAGTGGGGTTGCAAATGGGCATGGGGGTGTCTGGGCCTATGGGGTGCCCAGGCGTGCCTCAGCTGTGACTTTCTGAGCCTATGCTCATGCCGTGGAGCTGGGTGCACAGGTAACACCCCACACTCTAGGGGGTCCTGGGCTCACCCCACAATCCCTGAGGGCACGGCGGGTTCCGTTCCTCACATGGGTGTGGGGGTGGCCTGTCCCACTCTTGGCTGACCTCTGGTCCTCCATCCAGGGCACTGGAGCTGAAGGATCCCTTGCCAAAGGAAGGCGATGCACCCCAGATGGTGTCAGGGGGCTCCAAGGGGAGCATCTCTGTCACCCTGACACCACCACAGTCGGCCAGTCTCTCAGGTACTGTTGGACAGGCACCCAGGGGCTCCAGATGCCCTCCAGGTGCCCTGGGCCTGGACAGTCCTCTGCTCTGGGGGCAAGTATCCCAGGGGGTGGGACCTGTACAGACACCCTCTCTGGGAGGCGGGGGGACGGGGGGGGAGGGAAGAGTGTCCTGCTCAGCCAGAGGATCTGGTCCTGGTTGGGTAGTGTGTGTGTATGTGGTGGGTGTGGTGCGTGTGTGTGTATGTGGTGGGTGTGGTGCGTGTGTGTGTGGTGTGTGTGGTGTGCGTTTCCCTCTGACTGGGATCACCATTCTGCTCCCCTGGGTGGTCGTGCCCAGTGGGCAGAACAAGAGCAGGGGCTATGAGGACCGTGTTGCTCTGGCGGGAGGGTGGCTCAGGGTGGCAGTGGCTGACCTGTGGCTCTCTTCTGCCCATGGCCAGTGTCATCCTCATCTCCGTCCCAGTCCCTGTCCCACCGCAAGAAGCTGACTGTCCCTGCCAACTTGGATATTTCCGGTGACCGGCTTCTGCCCAAGCCCTCGGGGCAGCAAGCCGGGGGCTGGAGGGAGGAGAAGTCCCATTCTTGGGGTGATCCAGGTTGGCCCGGCCACACTGGCCCCTGCTTGTTTTGGGGTTGGGAGAAAGAGGACTCTTGTGGTGGTGGTTTGGAGGGAGAGTAGGAGCTTATCAGGCCCAGGTTGAGGGAAAGCCTGCCTGGGCAGTGAACAGGATGTGCATTCATGGAGATGGCCGCCCTTCAAATTTTAGATGCTGCAAGAGGGCTGGAGGAGCACACTGTAAGCTCAGGCCCTTCCCCAGGGGGAAAGGAGAGGGATGGACAGGCCCCTCTGCCCCGGGCACCTGAGTCAGATACCTGGAAATGATGGAGGATGTTGGTGATGTGATCTGGAGGGCAGCAGGACCAGGGTGGGCAAGGGGACTTCATGGGGATGCCTGCCTGTGAGCTCTGGGCACCTGTGCAGAGATGCCAGGGGCACACAGAGGCCTCCCAGGGCAGTGGGCTGAGTGGACCCAGCATTGGAGGTTGGGCTACCTTCCAGGCCATGTTGGGGTCATGTGGCATCTGGTGAACCCGAGGTCTGAGAGATTCTTCCTCCCCCTCCTCTAGGGAGGCCTCCATGGTGGGAGGGCCTAGCTGATGTCAAACCACATGGCAAAGCAGTGACCTCCCCCGTCAGGGTGAGTAGACTGGGGGGAGGTGAGCAGGCGCTGGGCCCTGGGGGGCTCAGCACCTCTGTTGCCCCTCACCACCTCTTCATCCCCAGTTGCACCCTGACTACATCCCTGAGGAAGAGATCCAGAAGCAAGTGCAGAATATCGGGGTGCAGCTAGATGCCCTGGAGCTCAGGGGTGTGGAGCTGGAGAAGTGCCTGCGGGCAGCAGAGGGAGGTGAGCCCAGTGGCAGCCCCAGGTTGGCCCCCACTCCCCTGAGGCTGCCGCCTCCCTCCCAGTGATTTCCTGATCCTGGCCTGGACCACCCCCAATGGTCCTCCACTGCCTTACGACCCCAGCCCCTCCATGCTGGGCCAGCCCCTCGCTACTGAACTGGCCTCTGCCAGCCCGACACTGGGGACACCCTGGGCCCTGGCCCAGTAGGCCCCCTGCATGGCCTCTGCCTTGCCCTGCTCAGCCCAGCCCTTTCTGCAGATGAGTCTGAAGATGCCCTCATGGTGGACTGGTTCCGACTGATCCACGAGAAGCAGCAGCTGCTCAGGCTGGAGTCGGAGCTGATGTACAAGTAGGAGGTCCAGCCACTACGCCTTTGCCCACACGCAGGGCCCCTCCCTAAGGCTTCCTCTCTGCATGGGTGGGCGGGCAGCCAGGATGGGTGGCCAGTCCAGGCAGCCGACCTCATACCTGTGTCACCTTACAGGGCCAGGGACCAGCACCTGGAGGAGCAGCAGCTGGACATCCAGGAGGAGCTGCGCCGGCTGATAGACCGGCCTGGTGTGTTTCTTCCTCGAGGGAGAACCTAAGGCGGGGGTGGGGGGTGGGGCAGCCGGCCTGGGCCCCAGGAGGTGGCCATGCCTGGCCTTTTCAGGGTCTCCTTGAGGTCACTTTCTGGAGAGGCTGAGGGTGGTGAAGGTGACAGTCAATTCTTCCACTTCCTGGCTGTGTGTGCATGAGAAAGTCACTCAACATCTCCATGCCTGGGCTTCATCCCTGCAAAGTGGAGGTCGTAGTGACTCCCTCGTAGCTGCTGTGAGGATTTATGAGCCGAGTGCGCACCTGTGGGTGCTGAGTGCTTTGTAAGTGTGAGGCTTGGTGTGTGGTTGGCGCAGCTGGGAGTTGGGGTTCTGGCAGTCCCCACCTCTGCCCTTTCCTCTCATGGGAGCGGGACAGCAGTGCCCTGAGCCTCAGTTTCCACATCTCTACAATGGGCAGATGTTGTGAGTGGGGAGATGAACTAGGGAGGGGTAGGCACACTCAGTCTCTGACGTGGCCCACCACAGGCTGCAGACTCTCACGGCCCAGATACCCCCTTGTGTCCTTGAGCAGGTGGGCACAGCAGGGCTCCCGCTAATGGCAGGCTGTTCCTGCAGAGGCCCTGAAGTCCCCTCAGGACCGGAAGCGGGAGCAGGACCTGCTGGAACAGTATGTGAACACTGTGAATGACCGCAGCAATATCGTTGACTTCCTGGATGAAGATAGACTGAGGTGAGGGTGGGGCCCGCGAGGGGTCAGAATCCAGGTGAGAGCTGGTGGGGTCCAGGTGAGGGGGGCTGGACTCAGGTGAGCGCAGGATCGGCACCATTGGCCCAACTTTCTTCAGGTTGGAATGTTCCCTTTCTGTGCTGCTAGGAACTTGCCATTGGTCCAGCCTGGCATTTTGACTCTGAAGGCCAGACTTTACATTAGGTTTTTATTGGAATGAACGTAGTCACCTTTGTCTCCTGGTGCAGTGCCAGCTGCCAGCTCATCATCACCCCACAGCTGCCCAGCTCTGCAGCTAGGCAAGGACCTGTCCAGGCCACTCGGAGTCAGTGGCCAGGGACAATACTCAAACATGTCATTCTGTGGCCTCAAAAGGCAGTAGCAGAGGTCACCACAGCCCTTCCAGTCCCCATGTCGCCATCCCAGGTCACCCAGGCACCTGCTGTCCCCATGTCACTAACGCGGCTCTCCAGGGGCAGGGAGGGTGTGCCCTGGTGGCGGCTGCTGGTAGGTGGACTCAGCGGAGGGGTGAGGCCTCTGAAATGGACCCATCCCCCCTCCGCACCCACTGAGGACACCCGCCTCTCACAGCCTCCCCTATTCCTGTTTCAGAGAGCAAGAGGAGGATGAGATGCTGGAGAATATGATCCAGAAACTGGGTAACGGGCCAGGGCCGCATGGGGAGGTTGGGGCGTTGGGTGCACCGGGCCTCTGTGGGAGCGGGTGCTTCCCCGCAGGGAGCCAGCGCCTCCCTGTCACTCAGAGGAGCCTAGAAGCAGCAGTGACCACATGGTGGGTGTGCAGGCACCCTAGCAGGGCCCTGACCTCCAGGGGTGCCCAGTCTAGGGGACACTGCAGGCGGGGTTCTGTAGGGGTGGGCGGAGGGCCTTGGCTTCTGCTGGGGCGAGGGAGAGCACTACCAGGTGGCAGGTGGGGTATTCCCAGCAGGGGAGGTGCTGAGGGCAGGCATGCTGAGGCTGTTCCTCCTTCCCAGACCTGCAGAGAAGCGGCGGGGAGCAGAAGAAGAAGCGCAAGTCCTTGGTCAGGTTCTTGTCCCGGAAGGGCAGTAAAAAGACCTGAGTGAGCACTGCTGCGGCTGCAGAGCCCTCGCCTGTGGCTGGATGGGTGCTGTGGCAGAGGAAGCGGGCAGGGGCGCCTGCAGCTCCTCCTTGCGGGGCTGAGCGGCCTCAATAAAGAAGGTGACACGGGGCCTGGCGCTGTCTCCCGTTTATGGGGCTGGAGGTCTTGGCTGAGCATTGCACCAGCAGGAAGTCCTTGGCAGGTGCCAGCCCTCTCTGGGCCTGCCCTGGGCCTCTGAGATGGGTGTTCAGCCCTTTCTGGCCTGGTCTCAGGGATGGGCAGATCTATGGAAACTGCTTGCAGTGATGGTCCCATCTGGGGTCTCTACAGCTTGACATCTGTGACCTTGGCCTTCCAGGCAGGGACTCACCTGCTCTGGAAAGGACGGATTTGAGCAGCGGGCCCTGGCCTGAGTTCCTGATGTCCTGCAGGGGCGTAGGGCTCACCACCCTCCCCAGTTTTGATGCGAAGGATGCAGTCAGGCAGGAAAGGACTAAGGGGAACCCCTCACACTTAAGTCCTCGTCCAGCACGTTTCCACTCCCAGGGACCCAGGAGATTAGCTTCTGCCTTTGGCTCTAGGCCTCCCCATCCATCAAGGGGTGGGGTTGTGACTGCCTGTGCAGTCTCCGGCCCCGTGGGAGCCCATCACGGTGTTCCTGGTGGACGCTTGGCAATGGCAAACGCCAGCGCTCCCCACCTGGTGGAATATGGGGAAAGGGCTGGTAGGCTCAGCGGGGACCGAGCTGGGAGCCCTCAAGCTGCGTCCCACGGCCTTCATGGTGCATCGGATGGCCGTGGCTGGGCGTTCTTGGGCCATGACGTGCAGTGTGATCGCACAAGGAGGGTAGCTGCCTGGTGCAGCCTTGCATTCCATTCAGAACTCTGCTGCCCGGCTGTGTGGCCATGGACTAGGGTGCTGCCCTCTTTGAGTCTTTGGTGACCAATGGGCTGCAAGTGGGCTGTGAGGGACACTGGTAGCAATGGTGGTGGAGATGCTCAGAGCCCTGCGGGCATTGTGCTTGTCCTCCAGCCTCAGCAAGCTGCCTCCAGAGAGGATGGAGTGTGGGTGACTGGAGGAAGGGACTGCCCCAAGTGGTCAGCAGGGCTGGGGACACTTGACCAAGTGGAGCGGCTGGGGCTCGTTCTGGGGGTGCTGGGCATGGTGAGCAGTTTTGAGCACAGGATGGGTGAGACTTGTGTGTAGGAGAATGGTTATGGAGGGTGGCCTTGACCTGGCCTGCCTGACCCTCGCTGAGACCCTGGCCCCTACGCGTCCTCATAGGCATGCCCCACAGGGACCCACAGCAGTGTGACCTCTTTCCCACCAGGGGGAGGCAGAGTGCCACTTGGCAGAGAGGTTCCAGTTTACTAATAAGGAAACTGAGGCACAGAGAGGTGTTGAGATCCCCTGCAGTCATGCAGAATGTCAGATGTACTCAGGACTGGAAACTGGGACCATCTCCAGGGCTCCGGGGGCTGCATCCCCCATGTGGCTCTGGGGCCCTCCCAGGGTGGGCTCTTGAGGCCAGCTGGGAAGGATCCAAGTGTGTTGTCTAGCCCTTTGTGGTCCTGCTAGGGGTGAGCGGCGTCTGTCCTAACCTGGGATGCTAGAGGCAGCCCTGGCACAGGTTCCTTTCGGTCAACGAGGGCCAAGTCCCCAGGTCTGAGCTCCTGTAGACCCTCCAGCGCCGTCCTGACAGCACCGCATGCCTGTGTCCTTGCGCCGGGGAGTTCCGGGTCTCAGGGCACGCGTCAGCCAGTGGGCAGAGCAGGCCGCAACATGGTGCAGGTGGTGGGCCTGGCTTCTCTGCTGCCATACTCACAACTTGGAAGAGAATCTGTCCGAGTGTCACTAGCCCTGGGGCCACCCCCACACGAGGGCTGAGTAGACACAAGCCCAGCGACTCCTGCCAGTGCGCACAGGCGAGCTCCGTGCAAGCTGGCCACTCTCCCGGACACACCAGTGTTCCCATCGGTGGTCGAGGGGCATATGAAGGGAGGCTGTCTCCTGGACTGCACCCCTTCTACCCTGAAATCCACACGTGGCCCTGTGTAGAGGCCTGGGGGTGTTCCGGTGATGAGTGGGCCTGGGTGGCTGCACAGCCCGAGGGGCGCCTGGAGTGTTCCAGGCAGGCCCAGGCACTGACCTGCAGGAGGGGGCAGGCTCCTGTCAGCACCCATGGGAGCCGGGGCCCCGGCTGGCATCCCCTCGCCCCTGCAACCTCACATCCTTCCCCTGCCTCTGCTCTAGGCTGTGCCTCCTTCAAGCAGACCTTACTCGGGGCCTTTGTCCTTGTCATGCCTCCGTCTGGAGCCCTGACCTGCATGAGGCCTGCGCCTTACTCTTAGACCTGTGCTTGATGTACCCTCCTTAGAGAGGCCCCTCAGTCTGCCCACTACTCTGGCTTACTTTTGACACTTGAAGTCACCTGAGTTGAGATGTTTATGCTGTTTTCTTCTCGGAGAGGCCGTTCCTCAAGCCAGGGCTGTCTTCGTCTGTTGCGCCTTGGGGCCCAGCACAAGGAAGGAGGTGGTACCTGCAGCTGAGGCGGTGATGTTGGGTTGGAGGCGTATTTCTGGGTCTCAGCTTCCCCCTGTGATGGGGATGGCCGTCATGCCGGGGTCTGCTGCCCTTGAGACCTGCCTGAACCCCACCAGGCATGGACTGAGGGGAGACCCACGTCTGCTTGCCCTGCTCTGGCTGGACACATGGTGGCACCTCCCCCGCTGCCGTCCAGAACTGAGGAAGGGACGGAGGGGAGGGGCACAGAAAGTGTTCCAGATCCTTGGGGCATTTTCTGGGCATCTCACAGCTAGAGGCCTTACCTCCCATGCCCAGAGAGGGCATGGGACAGGACAACCCTTCCAGACCTGGATGCTACTCCCACCCCACTGGCTGGGAGCTACTGGCCTGTGGAGTCCTGTGTCTGTCTGAGGACCCAGAGACCTGGGAGTGTCACAGAAAGGGCTTTTTCTCCTGTGACCCCCATCAACCTCAGCCCCTGTGAGGACCCCTGGTGCAAACAACAGGGGCTACAGTGGTGGGCACCTGCCTCTCTGGGGCGCTCCACCCAGCCCCCCTCCATGGGCTTGACCAGACCTTTCTCTCAGTCCAGGTCCTGGATGGGAGGTGTGCACAGGGCGGGGTCAGGCTGACCGGTGAGACTGGCCGGCCCTTCCCATGGACTGGCCTCAGTCACATCCCCTTACTTTCTACACAGGGGCTGAGGCACAGAGTGGGACAAGGGCCTTTCCAGGGCCCACAGCCTGCAGGCAGGAGCAGCAGGGTTGGAGGAGCACAGGGCTGCCTCCTGGGAAGTAGACTCGCCCCAGAAACTGGGGTCGCAGGTGGTGCTGTGTCCCTTGGCCAGGAAAGGAAACTGCTCCACACAGAGGAGAGCCAGGCTCACGTGTGGGTATAGCAGGCCTAGGTTTTGGCATCCCTGGCCTTCCATCAGGAGGGTGTAGGAGGGAAACTGGCCTCTAGAGCCTCCAACTTGGTGTCCTCTAGGGGAGGGACCCTGTCTGGCTGGGACCAGGGTGGTATCACTGTTACCCACAAATGGAGTCATGTGGCCTATACCTCCAGTCCCAGCATTGAGGTCTGCCCAGGTCACTGCGTGCTGCCTCCTGAGTGTGACTCACACCCCTCTTGGACCTGATGGACCCCAGGTGTCCAGTGTGCCCTTGAGTGCCTGCTGACCAGCAAGCCTTGGAGGGGCCTCAGTGGAGCCCGGGTCAGAGGCAGAATGGAGCCCACAGCACCAGGTCTTTCCTCCCCGGCATGGCCTGGCCCGGAGGGGCCTTCCTGCCTTCAGCTGGTGCTCTCGCCCGCACCCCTCTCTGGCTAGGACTGTGCATACCAGGGGCTGGGGAGCTGATGAAGACCTGGAGGGGCAGTCTCAGACCTGGAACTTGATGGGGGCATGTGAGCTCTGGGCAGTTGCTGCCCTTCAGCCCAGCCCTAATCCCATCAGGGGTGAGGGTGCAGCCTGAAAACAGGGTCTTGTTCCTCCCCTAAATGTATGCTGCAAAGCTGGTCCTTTTTGTGCACGCTGGCAGACTGGCACCTCTGTCCCTCTAAGACTGCTCTGGCTGCCACCTACCCCACAGCCTGGAGACCAGACTCTTAGGGGCCGACCCCCTTATCCTGCTTTCTTGACTGCCACCCCACCCCCCTGAAAGCCGGTCTGTTTGCTGGCCCACCAAACTGTCTTCTCATCCTCGGGTCCCAGGTCAGAACACATTTGCAACTAATGGGGTCTCCCAGTGGGTGGGGAGTGCTGATGAAGACAGATAAACGAACTCGGCCCACTAAATTTTAATAAAGAATATCACACACACACCTTCGTCTGCAGCAGGCCTGACACTTTACAAAGTACATCAGGATGTAATCCAATTGAAACTGCAATATCGAGAACATCTTATCTTATCACAAATTGAAATTATATCATATTCCTCTTTTCTTAAATTAAAAAGCTAAAACCCTCTCGTTTGCTCTCACATGGTTGTGTAAAACTTAATCAGTGGTTTTAACAACATTATATTTCCATATGGGTCATTTCTATTCTCATCTATTTATGAGGGAGAACTTTCTGGAAGGGGATGGTTGGGTTTGTGAGTGGAGGCAGCAGGCACGGGGCTGGTGTCCTGCGTGTGGGCTTGCCGCTGGGCATGCGTGGGTGGCTGGGTTGGAGTCCGAGGCTCCACGAGGGGAGCCGGGAGTGGCTTGGTGTCTGCATGTTGCTGCTGTATCTGTGACGGGGAACGCAGACCTGCTCGGGTGGGTCTAAAGCCAGGGAGGGCGCAGGGGGCAGAGCAAAGACTGGCCGTGTGGGCAGCCCCATGTGCTGGGACACTGGGCAACAGCAGGTCAGCTGGCACCTTGCGCCTGGGAGTGGTCTGCTGGGAGGCCTGGAAGCTAACGGCTGTCAGCTTCAGCTTTGAGGGGACACTGAGCCCCTTCTTGTCTGCCAGATAAGATGGTGACAGGGACAGAGTCCACTCGTGCCGAGTGCACCGCGTGGCAGCCACTGCCCACACGTGCCTCTCCTACACCCGCCTCGTGGTCCAGGAGAGCGAGGATGTGCTCGCAGCACAGGACACACGGGATTTCCACAATCGGCCTCAGAGAGTCAGTGACATAGTTCATGAAAGGCTTACATTAGCCATGAGTTGAAATGGTGATATCGAGATGTTGTACTAGATAAAATGTTATGAAAATGAACATGTCCTCTTTATTTTATTTATTAGTTTTTTAAAGATTTATTTATTTATTCATACAGAACTGGGGTACAGGCCAGAGGCTCAGGGGCGGTGAGAGGCTTCACCAGAGACAGAGTGGGGAGCAGAACAGGCAGATCGACGAAGTACACTGCTGAGGGGAGCAGCGGGCGGGTCAGGAGAGGTCTGCCGTGCCATGTGGGTCACCTCCGGGGCAGGCGGGGATCGAGCTCATGCTGAAATGGCTTTAACTTCTTAGTGCTGTGCTTTAACCCGCTGGGCACCAGGGAGGACCCTCCTCTTTATTTTTTTAAATGCAGCTACGAGAACACTCAAGATCGCACACAAGCCCTCACATTTGCAACTTATACTCTGTATCTGTAGGACAGGGATGCTCAGGTACATTTAAATGGCTCATCAGGATCGTAGTTACCATTTTGGGGTGTCCATCATGCTGGCTCTGGTGTCCCCTTACCTCCCACCACCCCGAGCCTCCCCTTCTCTCTGTCATTTTCTCTCAAAATACTTCCTGGATGTGAGCTGTGCTCTCCCCTGCCTCTCCGGCCCCCATTCCAGGTCCCCTGTGTGCTTGGCCTGGTGTCCCCAGCCCTCCCCAACTGCCAGAGGGTGCTGAAAGCTGTCTGAGTTCCCCGTCCACCCCAGGAAAGTCCAGCCTCTCTCGGAGACCCCAGCCCCTCCAGGCCGACACTGGCACATCCTGGGGCACAGGGAGAATCTTCACTTGCCTCAGGGAGATTTTTGTGGCTGCCACAGTCACATCTCCATGGAGAAGGGTTCATGGCACACACACACACACACACACACACACAAACCCCAAGGCAAGCGAGAACATTTCCTGTCCCCAAGGGGACTCAGGGTGGGTAGGTGGCGCCTTAGGAAAGGATGGATAGCCTAGAGGCAAGCAAGACGGTGGAGGCTAGCATCAGCAGTGGGTGGGGGCGGCAGCAAAGGCCCTGTGGCCAGAGGAAGGGTGGACTGCCTGGAACAGGGGCCAGGCAAGGTCTGGGGAGAGCACAGATCGCCTGAGGAGGGGCCGGGCGGTGAAGTGGGACGCTGGGACCCAAACCGTCTCTGTAGCTCATTCTGGCCACTGTGTGGACAGCCAGGGGGAGCAAGTGGAGGCAGATCTGGCCGCATGGCACCCCTCAAGTTCAGGCCCCCTCAGGCGAAGCCTGCTTTCTTCTCAGGGGCCAGGACCAGAGTTAGTGACACAGCCATGCCAAGCTACCGAGGACGCTTGGGACGGTGTAGGCAACTAAAAGCTGAGGCCCCAGAGAGGCAGGGGAATGGGTTTGGGGGGATTTTGAGTATCCTGTGGCTACTGTAACAAATACCCCAAACTTGATGGCTTAAAAAAAAAAGACAAAAATGAGTGTTCTTGAAGTTTCTGGAGTCTAAGATCTGAGGTCAGGGTGTGGGCAGGATGGTCCTGGGAGACTCAGGGGCTGTTCCCGGCTCCTCACAGCGTCTGGTGAGGGCTGCAAGGAGGGCGTCCTGGGCTTACAGCCACATTGCTCCAATCCCCGCCGTGATGTCATGTGGCCTTCCCCGCCGTGATGTCACGTGGTCCAAACGTCCCCCTTTATAAGGACATGGCCACAGTGGCATCAGACCACCACAACATCCTCATCATAACTTGTTTGTCTGGAAAGGACCCTATTTCCCACACTCCCATTCTGAAGTTCTGAGGGGGTGGAGGTGGCAGCGTAATGCTGCAGATGGGGTAATGGCCCCTTTTGGTTTCAACTTTTATCAGATTTTTCTGGACTTGGGGTGCAGGCGTAAGGATGTGACAACAGAACCTCAAGTGGGGGACTGTCCGTGGGCCGCAGCCCTCCTGGCCGGGGAGTGGGCGCTCATCCCGAGAGACTCACAGGGGTTTAGCCACCGCTGTACCTGCCCCACTGCGGTTCCTAGACCATGAATCATCAAGACAGAGATGAGTCGGGAATATTCAGATCAGCAGCAGAGTTGACCGTTGCGTGGGGCTTTTGCCCAGCGAGGGCTCCCAAGAGAGACAAGAATGGGCTGAAGGTCGCCCTTCTGAAAGCTAGGGAGGAAATTTGGGGTTTGCCAAGAAACACACTGTGGTCTACAGTCAGACGTGGCAACCCACTGAGCATTCATTCCATGAGCTGAGCTTTGCTGTGGCAAGAACGTCAATTCTCAGACTCTAAGCCAACACTAATGCCAGAAAAGGAAAGGAAGTAGATGTATTAGAAGAAAACCTTGAGGTTTAGGCCTCCTGGCAAACTTCTCATTGAGATGATGATTGCATAAAAGATGCTGTTCCGTCTTTGCCGGATGGCTGGGTTACCCTCGTGGAACCTGGGGCTCACGGGGCCGCTGCAGTGGGCATGGGGCCGCGAGGGAGCTGTGCTCACTGCAGAGAGCAGCAGGGCAGAAGCAGAAAGGCTTCTGGTCTTTTTTGAGCCTTGAGTTAGCCAACTCGAATCTCCTTACATGTAGCCTTCTTGCTGTGGGGGTAATAAACCAGCGTTTTTGAGCCTCTGCCTGGAGTATTCTGACAGCCAAGCAGAGCACCTAATGGGTGCCCACTTATATGGGCGTTTGCTGGTTTCCTTGCTTGTTGGTGCCCCCGATCATGACATCTGTGGAGATGAGGACCTGCCACTGTGCCCTTCACCACCTACAAACGAGGTACCAGCTGGACCCCGGGGCTCCTGAGGGGCAGGGTGGCTATTCAACCGTTGACTGGCCCAGGGTCCTCATCAGGAAAGTGGAGGAAACAGCATACCCCAGGCAGCGCTGGTTTTGCAAGCAAAGGTGCACTTGGCAGCAGTCTGACAGATGGTCCCAGGGAGTACGGCCTTGAGGCCCTAGGACTGGTGGCTTCTTTGCTGGGCAAGGTGGGGCTCACTGGCTCCCCCTCCTCTGGTCGCAGGTCTCCCTGCCTGCCACCAGGTGGGTGGGCTGGATGGGCCTTGGGAGGGTTGACTTCATGGGTGGCCGGCTGAGCACAACTCAAGAGTTTGTCCAAACAGCTCCCACCCTTCACTGTCAAAGATCTGGAGGACAGGCCCCTCCCTGCCCTCTCCCTGGGCCCTCCCCTTGCCCTGCTCCCATAATCTCCCAGTCACCCTTTGCTGTGTGGGGTAGTCCATCCTGGCTTCTAGGGGGCCCAGCAAGTTCTACCTCACATCAGGTGCAGGCAGAGCCACGTCACCTCCTGGGCTTGGATTCAGAGCTGGGGAGGTCTCCATCCTTCTCCAGCTTGCTCAGGCTGACCTATGTGTGACCCCAGGCCACAGCTCTGAGGCTGGGACTTGGAGGGCCCCTGGTGTGTGTGTGTTTGTGTGTTGTCACTAAGGGGGGGGTAAGAGAGGAAAGGTGGGGGAGGAGGAGGGAGAGGCGAGGAAAGGGGGGTGAACCCGTCAGCAGGGCTTGGCGGGGTTCCAGGCAACAGCCAGGTAGCCGGCTGTAGGCCTCCCTCCCCTGGAAGTGGGGGGCCCCTGGGGACCCCCATGTCACATGACCTGTCAGCTGACAAAACAGGATGACTCAGCCGGCAGCTGTCGGCCCCTGAAATAATGACAAAAACAATTAGCAATCCAAGCAGTAGCCTTTCCTTAATTATCTCCTCCGAGTTTAATTAACTAGCTAAATTATCAGCAGTAATGTAGGCATTAATTATGTCAAATTACAGTGTAAAACTCACAAAGTGTGGAAAATGTCAATTCAGCTTGGCTCACCTGCCAAGCGGGGGTGGTGGCGTGCGCGTACCTGTGCGGGAAGTGGTGGGTGCCACGGGCAGGGGGTCACTGGGGTGCCCGGCAGGGCAGCGTCTATGCACTGGGCCTCGGGCAGGCACAGGCACCGAGGGCCCCAGGGACCCTGTGGTGTGGTGGGGCTGCTTTGGCGGGGATGAAGGAGGACAGGGAGCCTGTTCCCCAACCAGATGGCCAGGATGCTGAATTATTAAATTATGAATATTAATACAAATCAGACACAAAAGAGGTAATAATTTTGCTGCCCTACAGAAATAATTAACATAATTTTGATAAATTACATGATAAGAGAATCTCAAAATTGAGGTAGATTTATCTTAATTAATATCTTGGACCAGCTCTGAAAGGTAAATTGTTCCTTGGGGGTTTGGGGCAGGGTGAGGCCAGCAAGGGACATGCCCCTGCCCAGATTTCTTTGGTCATTGATGCTGGGGGGCCTGGGTGGGAATATTTGGGGGCCCAACTGGGCCAGATGTGCACTGGACCATCTTATGGGGGGCAGGCCCTCTTTGGGCCTCAGTTTCCCCTGGTTGGTCAATCCAGTTGTTCTCACAGGACTTTAACTCTGAGAGGTAGTCAGAGTTCTCCCGCTTAAACACTCTTTTTCCTGGGACACCTGCCTGCCGACCTGGACACACCTGGACCCAAGAGCTTGTCCCACAGCTTGTCCTGAGTTTCTGAAGGTCCTGAGCTGATCTTCATATTCTCTGTCCCTGTCCCTTTGGAAGAGTACTCACCCCTGTTTATCTGTAGATGCCAGTCCTGTGAGGGAACAGTACCAAACCAGTGGGACCCCCCAAACTGCTGGACATACCTGGCATAGATGGTGCACAGGACACCAGAGTTCCTTGTTCCAGAGAGAATCCACAGCCTCCAGCGGCTGATCTTCCATGGCCTGCGCCCTTGGGAGTCTATTGGTGGCTCAGCATTCGTGACTGGGTTCAGAAGTCACCCCTCACCACTCTCCTCCCCCTCAGTCTGCTCAGGGAGCCCTGTCTCTGCTGCTTCTAAACAGGGCAGAAACACTTCTGCCTCAGGACCTTTGCACTTGCTAGCTGCTTGCAAGGAGTGAAGTTTCTGGAAGAGTTTGTTGGTCCCTCACCCCCAGAGGCCTGGTTTCTTAGTGACACCTCTGATGGATGACCACCCCCAGTCAGTATACTGTGTTCTTGCTCCTTTATTGTCAGCCTGTCCTATACAAACCTTATGAGGGCGGGCTTGATTTACTGCTTCTGTCTTCCTAGGCTTGGCACCTGGTATGTGTGCAATAATATTTGGCGGGATTAATCAACCATCAATTGATTGATTGATTGATTGCCTACCATGATCCTTCATGTTATGTCTTCATGAGTCAGATGCACGCAGACACTGCACACAGCACGTCACAGCCATGTTGCACAGCCACATTTCACAGCCTGTTGCACATGCTGGCAATGAGCCAGCTGGCGGTCACCCCCACTGAAGATTTGTTTCCCCCTGCTCACCCACCACAGAGCCCAGGGCAGCCTGAGAGTGAAGTCTCTCAAAAGCAGGGTGCTTCCTGCTGGCTAAGGGTGTTGGAGGGGTGGTCCCAGCAGGTATGACATTGGGGCCACACTGAGCTCTCATTCACTCACCAGCTGGGGATTCAGTTACTTCCTCATAGGGTCACACACACACACACACACACACACACACACACACACACACACACACACACACGGATGCAGCCAGGCTCTGTGAAGGCTCTGAAGACAGGTCAGCAGAGCGAGGATAGCTGAGCTGTACCACAGCTGCCTTACCTCGGGGCAGGGCAGCATGTACAAAGGTCCTGGGGCAGGTTGGCATGATGATGGAGAATATGAGCAGATAATGCTATGAAGTTGAGGGGGATGTGAGTGGACAGGTAATGGCTCAGGTGACCAAGGAGCTTTCACTCTAACTAGATTGGGCTGAAGAATGGATTCCTGGTCCCTGAGCTATCTTACAGGGAGGAAACAGGACTGGGCAGGCAGAGTGATAGAGAACACTGGACTAGGAGAGAGACTGAACTCTAGTCTGCACCCCTATATTTACTGGGCAGCCTCCATTTCCCCCTGTGGAGTGGAAGAATGACATGTGGTTAACAGGTGGCCCCAGGACTCTAATCTGGGGGTGGACACAGCTTTGTGAGCCACAATGGCTGGTGTCCAGTGAGGCGAACACAGCAAAGACTCCACCCTGCCAGTGCAGGGCCTGAAAGGGCGGCAGACCAGGAACCTGGTCTGGGGGCCATAACAGGGTGGCAAGGAATGAACCAGGCCCAGTATGGCATCAGGGGGCAGTGCAGGGGGTAATAGGTCTTTGTGCGTCCAGCAGGCTGGGTGAGGAGGTTTGGAGCCTTTGGAGTCGGGCAGGGGGTAACATTAAACCCAGGCTGGTTTTTTTCTTCAGTGTTTAACTATGACACGTTTCAAACACACAGCCAAGAGCAGAAAACAATAGAACAGATACTTTGCCCACCATCAGATTAAGATGCCGATGACATGTTGCCACGTTTTAAAAAATATAATAGTTTATTTTTACATCATTTTGTGCATTTTCCCATCTCAGTAGCAATCTCCTTGTGTGTTGCCACATTTTAATCACGTCTCTTGCACGCACTCCTCTTTCTAAATAAACATCTTAGAATAGTGCAGAATGACAGCAGAGCTGCAGAGCACAGTCCTGCCCACACTCTCTGTGTTAACTTCTGCCACCAGGGAGCTGCCTCAGCCAAGCCCCCAGACCAAGGCTCTTGCAATGTCTTTTTCCCAGACTGGTGCCTTGCTAGTCAGGCTGCCCACCCTGTTGGGGTTTCCTGTTTCCCTTCCCTTTTTGTCCCACGGGCCATGTGACACCTCACCAGCATGTCCCCTGGGCTTCTCTGTTTTGTGACTTCCCCTGCGTTTGATGACCTGGACATTTGAGGAGGGCTGGTCTGGCATCTTGCAGAATACCCTGCGATTGGATTGGTCCTAGATTTTTCTCATGGTTAGATTGGGGCTCTGGGCTTTGTGGGGAAGCCCCAGGCATCAGATCTGGGCTTGGATGGGGAGGCTGCTGTGGGAGTGGGGCTGGAGAGGCAGCAGGAGGCAGCGGTTGGAGACAGTGAACTGTGGGGATGATGCAGACGGGACAGGGTGGGCGGGGCTGGGGCTGGGGAGTGATGGCTATGGGGTCAGGTTTAGACCTCACGGCATCTGGGTCCAGAGTTGCTGGGCAGGAGTTATGCCCTAGGGGGAGCTAGGAGGGCCTCCTGTTGTGTGTGTGGGTGCTCCAGAAGGTGGTGGGCAGCTTCCAGAGTGGGGGTGGGGCAGGCAGAGAGCTTGGGGAAGGCTGTGGGCAGGGTTGAGAACTGGTCTCCTGCCCCCATACACTGGCCCCCAAGATGCCATGCCTCCTCCCCCTGTGTGCTCAGGGCACCATTCCTCATTCAGTGCTGAGCACACCCACTTGGGGGTCCAGTGTCCTTGTAATTAATTCATGAGGCACCATGTTGGCATGTCTGGTGACGTGCAAATGTTTAATTACAAACTTTGATGTAATGCTGCACTTCAATTGCCTTGGGTGGGCAGAATCCCTGGACATCATTCTGCCATGCATGCCAACCTCTGAGCCCCTCCTGTCCGGCCCAGGGTCTGAGGGACTATTCTGAAGGGCTGGGTAGGGCAGTGGTCCCCATGCCTGACACACAGAAGGGGGTGGGGTTAGATGCCCCTAGACAGGATTGCAGGGGGTACAGGGGTGGGTAATAGCCCATCTGAGTCCCACCTGGGGTCTCTAAGGTCTGCATGTCTGTGCTGTGCTGTCACCCCTGAGGGTCTTGGACCTAAGAGTTTGATGCTTGACCAACACCAGTTACCTCCCATCTCCTGCCTCAGTTCCCCTGCTCAGAGCAGGTCTTTGAGCACCCCAATCCTATTAGGAGGTAATGGGGCGGTGAGCGGTGCCATTACTTTCCTAGTTTCAGTCGTTCTCTTCATTCAGCCACCAGTCACCCAGCCCCACCATGCGTCTGCCTGGTCCATCTATCCATCCACTCATCTATTCATTCACCCACCCACCCACCCATTTACCCCATCTACCCACCGTCCACCCACTCACCCCTCCATCCACTCATCCACCATTCACCTGTCCATTCATTTATCCATTTTTGCTCATTCATCATCTCTCCACCATCCACTGCCCGCCAACCTGCCACTATCTACCCGCCCACTATCCACCCATTGCTGAGCCGCCCTTCCATCCATCTCTCCCTATCTACTTCCTCTCTCCCTCTTGATCTAACCTCCATCCATCAACTGCAGTGGACATTAGTAGGGTTATATTGACTGCAGGTACCTGACTTAGCTCAGCTTAGCAGACACACCTGTGGGGGGTGAGTGGGCATGTTTGAATCTGGGCACACCAGTGGGGCGTGTGTATGTGGGGACAGCCTGGATGGACATCATGGTCATGTTTGAGCCCCTTGGTTTCAGGTGTCCTCTCCCTGAGCAGGGCTAGGGGTTGAACTGTGGGGGGTTGGGTAGAATCTGACACCTTTCCCCAACTAAGGATGGAGGAACCCTGGTTCTTGACCCCACCCCCACTTCTGCTGCTGTCTGTGACCCCAGAAGGGTACATGAGTGCAGTGCAGGGCTGTGACTGTGGGTGTAAGGGGCTGTGTGTGCTGGGTGGAGGAGGTTGAGGGCGAGATTTGTACCCAAAGTATGTCTGACTTTATGTGGTCTTCCTTGGGGCTCCCCCAGTCCTGTCCCAGCCTTGGGTTGCCTACCTAAACAATGTTTGACTGGGCTGACTGTGCCCTTCCCTGGGAGGAGGGGCCAAATTCCAAGCACCTGTGAAGTTTCTGGTTTTCTTTCCTCAGGAACTCCAAAGCCCAGCACCACTTCAAACACTGTTTACAGCTGACTTGTGCGCTAGAAACCTGTCCCTGTCCCTTCCTTGGGACAATTGCTTTTCTGAGCTTCAATTTCCCCAGCTGTGAGATGGGGCTGGGGAGGCCTCCCGGCCTCAGGCTGGCTGTGAGAATAGGCTGTAATAGTAGGATCATGGTGGACACTCGCTGGCTACCAGGCGGGCCTCCCGCCACCCTGATTTGGTCAGAGAGGGGCTGCAGATCGGCCCTCCCCGGTCTAGGCTCTGGTTCTGGTCCCAAACCAGGTCCGGGGGTCAGTCCATGTTCCAGGTGAGTATGTCAAGGCTCAGAGAGGTAAAGCGGCTTGCCTAAGGCCACACAGCACAGCTGTGTGTGCTGGGCCTCAAGTGACACAGTAGCCTGTAGAGGGCACATCCAGGACAGCAGGCCCCAGGGAGCAGAAGCGGAGGCTAGATGAAGGGACGTGCCCGAGTCACGCCTGTCAGGGACATTGCTGAGCTGGCTGGCTGCTGCCGCTCCCCTCCCACCTCAGGGCTCCCCCAGCATGACCTTCCCGCTCCCCAGGTGCAGCCAGCGTGGAGCATGTCGTGATCTTGGCAGAAGCTCTCAACAGCAGCCGCTCTGCCAGGCCTGTCCAGCGGCTCTTGCTAGCCTGGCACCTGGGCTGCCGCCACCTGTCCCTGGCAGCCCCTTACCCTTCCAGGCTCCTCTCCCTCGGAGGAGGACACTGGAGGAGGTGGGGGTCGAGGTGGGCCGCCTGGGCTGTTAGTGGAGGTGCGGCAGCGGTAGTCTGGGCTCTCAGTTCCCGTCCGTGTCAGCGAGGGTGCTCGGAGGTAGCCCACAGGGCTGGGAGGCTAGAGACCACCCAACCCAGAACCCCAGCTGGGTCCTTTGTGGACACCTGGGGCCCTACCCTGTCGGGGCAGAGCCTGAAAAAATATCTAGGGTCACTCCTGTATTGTGCACAGGGGAAACTGAGGCCCACAGGCAGTCAGGGACTTACTGAGGCACTCAGCGAGGCTGAAGGGGGGTCCTCAGTCTTGCCAAGAAGCTTGCTGGTGCACCCCACTCCTGATGCCCCCTATTTACTTCGCTCTGACTCCCTGCCGATCCTTCCCTTTGGCCCCCAGTTCCTGGCAGTGTCAGGTGTCGGGGTACAGCTCAGAAAGCAAAGTGCGTGTGTGTCTGTGTTGGGGAGGGGCTCAGTGGGTTGGGAGCGGGTTTCCCCGACCCCACCACTTCCTCCCTGTAGGCAAGTTTCTGTGCCTTACTGTAAGAGCCACTTCAGCACGGCTCCTACACAGGGCTCATACTTGTAAATAACCATTTGTGTGACAATTTGCTTCCTTGGAGTTACAGGTAATGTCTGAGGACACAGATTCTGCGCCGAGCAGCTGACAGCCTCAAAGTCCCTCTACCACTCCCTCCCAGACTTGGGTGTGTGACAGCTTCTCTGCCTCGGTTTCCTCATCTGTAATGCGCACGATAGAACCGCAGGGTCATGTGATGCGGTGAGCCCCCTACTGCACTCGGGACACACCTGTGATCCTCGCAGAGGCCTGCTGCCCGCCTCCCCGGGAGCGTCTATGTTAGGGTCTCAGACTGCTGTCCTGGGCGGCACCTTAACAGGGCTGGGGCTGGGGGCGCCCCTCCCCGCCAAGCCCCGCTCGCGCTCCCCCAGCAGCGACTCCGAGTGCGGTCAGCAGGTGGCGCTGCGGCGTTTTCTAAGTAGGGCCAGACCTCGAGGATCCTCTGGGGGCGACAGGCAGGTATTCTCCGGGGCACACTGTCATAGGCATCGGGTTTGGGCAGGGACGCCTGGGGAACACACCGATGCCATGAGCACCCGATTTGGGGCAGGTGCTGTGGCTGTGTGCCTACTCATCCGAGCGGACGCAGACAAGCACAAGCACACCGGTCCTTCCCCAGAACCTGCTCCACCTTGAACCCCTGTTCAGCTCTGTGCCCCACGTGCCCCTGCCTCCTCCAACCTGCAGCCCAGGGACCTACAGGTGTCGCCCACCTGGTCCTCAGCAGACTTGGCTTCTGATTTTCTCTAGGGCACTCAGAGTGTGGAAGGAGGGCCTGCTATCACCATGGCGTCCAGCTCCCTCCCACAGGAAGATGGAGGTGAGTGAAGCCCAGAGCAGTACCTGGGGCTGAAGGAAGGTGTTCTCTTGCCAGCACTATCAGCAGGCCCTGGGCACAAGCAGCCCTTCCTAGTAGACACCCCCTGACCTGGGCTAGGGCTGGGATGGGTGTTGTCCAACCTGGCACTGCAGGTCAGGGCTGCTGACCCTGGAGCTGGGACAGCAGCAGCCATGGTGGTGGCAGCTTCCCACGACTGTGTGACTGCCCAGCCCTGGGCAGGAGCTGCTGGCAGCTCTCTTGACTATTCTATCAGCCTTGTCCCTGTCCCCCCACCCCCCGGGAAGAGGACTGGGTACTTACCAAGGTCATCCACATGTTGGGCCAGAGCCTAGGTGTCAGAGTCACCCTGAGGCAGAAGGACTCTCCTTCCATCCCTTGACCTCTAGTGCTTTCTGGGCTCAAAGTGCTTCCCTTGGTTAGGAGTCAGGCTGTGGCCCACTGGCTCGGGAAGGCCCTGCTATATCACTGCATTGTGGGTGAGCTCCTGACCTCTCTGCACTGTGGTTTTCCAGTTGGTCCAGGACAGGTGACAGTCTTTTGCTGGGCTGTAGGCTTGGTGTGTCACCTGCCAGGGCCAAGCTAGATCCAGTCCTCCCAGATGTGGGCAGCATCCAGATGCCACCTTCACACACGTGTGCTCTCAGGGCATCAAGCCCCCTGCTTCCATATCTGCGATAGGCCATGATGGCCACTCAGAGACCCTGCCAGGGTGGAGCCAGGCTGTTGAGACAGGGTGGCTCGTGCAGGGAAGCCTGGCCTGTGTGCGTGTGTGTACGCGTGTGCACACAAACCAAGAGAATCGCTGCAACGATAAACATCTCGGTAAGACGCTGATGCCACCACGCACAGGGGTGAGGGCGGGTGGCCGCGCCCGGCACCCCGGCAGAAAAGCACAGCCTGCGAACCCCGCCCGCCGCCCTGCATCCTCCATAAGCGCAGTTTGTCTCTGCAGGTCAACAGCTCGCTTTGTCTGCTCCTTGGAATTGTTCGAACACCCCGGATACGCTGAGAACACGCCTTAATTAGATTCTGCAGAACCCTGACACACAAACAAAAGATATTAATATCAAGCGGCGCGGCATCAATTGCAGTTTACACAGATCAGAGAACATTTTGGGTGCAAAGAGGTTGTGTGTGTGACAGGTTGTTACTTTACAAGGCGGCGACGTGAGGTGTGTGATGGGCCTGCTGGTGGGGAGGGGGGGAGGAGGCAGGAGGGGTGCAGGGTCAGCGCGGAGGGTCGAGCCAGGGGCCAGGCCTCTGCGCTGGGAGAGGGGTGGGGTGCAGCTCAGGGAGATCAACAGCACTGAGGTCCTCCTTTGACGCCACTTGAGTGACGTCAGGGGGACGAGGCGGCAAGGCCTTCCCCGTGCCTGTCACTGGCCTGCTCCATGAGGCCATGGCAAGAGCAGACTCAGGCTCAGGGCTCCCTGGAGTGGGGATCAGTCCTCTCTTTTTGCTTTATTGCTTGAGACTTTTCTTTTTAGTAGCAGCTAGTTGAGATATAACTCACATTTATGTGGGTGGAATTGTACCCCTCCCCCAGCATTGGCGAACTCCTAATCTCCAGTATCTGTGACTGTGACCTTATTTGGAAATAAGGTCATTACAGAAGTAGTCAAACTAAGATAGTCCTTAGGGATGATCAGGACCACTGGTGCTCTTCTAAGAAGGCGAGAAGGCGGCAGGGAGATGGAGGCACCGAGGCCAAGGCCATGTGTGAGGAGCGAAACAGTGCTGCCACCAGCCAAGGACTGCTGGCAACCCGGGGCTGACCTGGAAGGAAGGACCCCCTCCCTCAGAGGGAGAGAGTCAGGCAGGCAGCTGGCCTGCTGACATCTTGATCTCGGGTGCCTGGCCTCTAGAACTGTGGGACAGTCTGTTTTTTTTGTTTCAAACCCGTAGTTTGTGGTACTTTGTGTCACAGGACATTTGAACAGCAGCATATCCACCAGCTACATCTTCCTGGTGACTCGTCAGTGTGTCTAGTGATGTCACAGAGCTGTGCAACCAGCACCCTAAGTTCAGAACATTTCAGCACCCCCCAAAAGGAACTGACCTATTAGCAGTCTCCACTTCCTTCTAACTCCCCGTCTCCCCCAAATCCCCCAGCTCTCTCCCAGAGAGTTGTCTCCTGGATATTTCCTGTAAATAGCTATTGTCCTCTGTGAATGGTTTCTCTCACTTGGCATGTTGTGTTCGAGATTCACCCACATGGTGGTGGGCATCAAAGCTTCACTCTTTTATAAGGCTGAGTAATATTCCACCATGTGGACACTCAACCTGTCTCTTCATCTATGGATGGGTAGTCTCCTGATTTGCGCCATGGCACATAATGCTATCACTACCTGTGTTGTGTGGACATGCGTTCTCCATTTGCTTGGGCTACCCCCTGAAGCTTCTTTAGAAAGAAAATAATATAGGAACCTGGTCAAAAACGACCTCCAAAAGTAATCTACACAGGCGCGCGTGCACACACACACAAACACATACACACACGGGGATGTGGAAGGGAAGGGCACACTTTCTCTGTCTGCAAGTACCTGTTTCCAGAGCACCACGGTAGACCTCCCTCTCCACCCATGATGTGTGATGTTTTGCTGCTCTGGCCCCCAGAACTGACTCTCCATCTGCTGGTGCTCGGGCGTTCCTGCACAGGCTTGCACCTGCCATGTTGCCCACCAGCCCCTATGAAGGTGCTGGCCCCAGGGCACAGTTGCCTGGACACCCCCCCCGGCCCCATGTGTGAGAGATGGAGCCCATTCTGAGGAGGCTTCAGGGAGAAGAATGTGTGGTGCCTCGCAGCCCAGAACCACTGCACTCCTCTCTGTTAGATGGGGACCGGGATTGTCCAAGCTCACCCAGAGAACGAGAGCTCACCTAACACCTACTGTGCCTTGACACCCACCCATAGGGCCTCACAGAGGCGGGCGCAGGCCTGGGCAGGCCAAGCCCACCGCACATCCAGCCCAAGCTCTTTCTCTTCTAGCAGCCCAGGGGACTTGGGCCCCGGCCAGGGTGCTGCCCTGGTTGGCCCTTGTGCTGGCCCCGCCCACTCCCTTGTGCCCTCCAGCCAGTGGCTTCCGGCTCTGGGCCTCTGTCTCGTACGCTTAGGGGTGGAGGCACCGCCTCGCTCCGTGAAGTGAGTGTGGCACCAGCCACCCTGGCGTGTCGGGCTCAGCAGGCCAGCGGGGCATGTGCTCCCATGGCGGCCCACATCCATTTGTTTCTGACTGTATTCATTTCTATCAAATGTTATTGATTTGCCATTCATTCATACAACATGTACTTCCAGGAGCCTCACAGCTCCACACCCCGACTTGTACACATAACTCACGGTCCTACCTCAGCTCCTGGACCTTCATGCCATGGCATACCCCGCTCTGTCCCTCCTCTCTCCTCACCTCGTTACTCCTCCTTCTGGGAGCTCTCTTCTTTGCAGTTATGTATGTTGTGTTTTGCCTGTTTCTTTTTTTTTTTTTAAAGATTTATTTATTTATTCATGCAGAACTGGGGTACAGGCCAGAGGTGCAGGGGTGGTGAGAGGATTCACCAGAGACAGCATGGGGAGCAGAACAGGCAGATGGACGAAGAGCCTTGCTGAGGGGAGCAGCGGGCGGGTCAGGAGAGGTCTGCTGCCACGTGTGGGCAGCAGCTCCCTGGCGGGGGATCGAACTCATGCTGAAGCAGGGCGGCTAACTTTGCAGTGCTGCACTTTCACCCGTTGTGCCACCAGGGAGGGCCCTTGCCAGTTTATTTTCTTTGGTTAATTATATTCCACAAATGAGTGAAGCCATCTGATCAGTCTTTCATATTCTGACTTACTTCATTTTGTGTAACCACCCCCAGCTTCGTCCATCCTGTCTCCAGACATGCTTTCGTTTTTTTCTACCAGCTGAGTGGTATTCATCAAGTACTCCACGACCACCGCTTCATCCAGTCGGCTGCTGGTGGGCATTGAGGTTGACTCCGTGTCTTGGCTGTTGTGACCATCACTGCTATAAACACTGGGGAACCTGCATTTCCTCCCCAAATTAGTGCTTTCCTATTCTTAGGAGAAATACCTAGAAGGTAATGCTGGGTTTTATAGCATTTCCATCTTTCGTGGAACCTCCATACCGTTTTTCCGTAGTCTATGCCAATTTATATTCTTGCCAAGAGTGAAAGAGCGGCTGTCGTATCAACCACATGTTTTCTTTTCTTTATCTGTGATGCTTTGACACGTGGGCCCTTACTGACCCCGAGGGACTGAACTCCCAGGGCAAGCCACGTCCTGGAGTGAGGAAACAGTTTTCAAATGAAAACCAACCAGTCCCAGACCAGCTCCCACCCTCTCCTCTCACACTCGAGGGCAACTCTTCCCCTGCCCTAATCACCCAGGGAAGGCCCCAGACAGCTTGTTTGAGCCTGTGCCGCAAGTCCTGCTGGGACTGTTCACACCATCCCATCCCGGGTCGGCTTACTCCACACTGTCCTCCTGTCTGCTCTGTGAGGTCTGCCCTGTGGTTTCCAGAAGAAGCCACAATAGAGGCTGTTTCCCATCTTCCTTTTCTCCCCCAGCCTCCTGCAGATCTCAGAGCTTCTTCATGTGGCCCTGTGTGGCATGTGGCATCCTGTCTCCAGGGGACGGCGAGCATAATAAAAAGAGTTTTCTTCATGATAGTCATTTCTGTGTCTGCGTGTCTTACTCATGCCTGATGAAAACAAACCCCTGCATACCCAGTGCCTGTGCTGGGGTGAGCGGTCACCCTCAGGCTGGAGACTGAGTTCTACAATCAGGTCACCACATTGAGGGTGTCCACAATGAGGGTGTCCACAATGAGGGTGTCCACAATGAGGACACCACAGTGAGGGTTTTCCAGGCATCTCTTTTAAATATCATGCCAGGCATTTGAGGCAGAAGCTATCAGATGAGAAAAGCAAGGCTCAAAGAGGTTAGGCAACTTTCTTGAGGTCACACAGCAAACCCCTGGTGTGGCTGTGGAGCCTACAATCCATGGATTTCAAAGCCCCAGCCCTTCCCTGGACCTCAGTCAAGCCAGGGTGAGGTGGCCTGGGTGGTCTAGAAGACCCCTTCCCTTCCCAGGGTCAGAAAGTTCTTGCATCAGGGACACGGAGCCCAGTTGTTAGGGCAGCCTCAGTGTTGGGGAAGGGAAAACATGATTGTTTAAAAGAAACTGCCTCTGATGTATTCAATTATACGTAATTTATATAATGGCTGCTGGAGTTTCCAGCCAAAAAAATAATAATAATAATAATCGCATGACTTTCCTTCCAGGGCCCCAGAGACAAATTAAAATAATGTAAAGTGAGTTCCTAATTGGCGTGGGCTGTGGCGTCTGGGCAGCCTGCAGGTGTGCGACATGGCAGCGGCCGGCTCCCCGAGGCCCGCCCGCCCTCCCCGCCGGCCCAGCCGCCGGCCATGCACACGCACCTGTGTGTGTGCACCTTGCGGGCCCAAGAGACACGCCAGCTAGGCGACCGGGCTCCCCTCTCCTCAGCAGCCCCTCACCCGCCACCCCACAGGCCGGCGGGGCAAAGGATGGAGACCAGGAGCGGCAGGGGTGACTGCCACCTCCAGCCACTGCACGGAGCACCTGCCTGGGCTGTACCGGCCCCTGCTCCTTTGCCCACAGCCCCTCCCGTGCCGCTGCCCCGCCCGCCCCAGCAGGCCCCTGGGAGCCCTCAGCTCAGGGAGTAGAAAGCTCACTGGAACACTTGCCCGAGCAAAACAATCCCCTTTTCCTGCTGGGAAATACAATCCTGTAACAACATCCAAAGGTGACCGGCTGGCATTGGGGGAGAGCAAGCTGGGGCCCTGGTGACCCACCACAGCCGCGTCTCCCGCCCAGACCCTGTGGAGTGAGCAGGCCGGACCTAGGCGTTTGGACCCCTGGCACTTACACCCCCTCCCAAGGGGGCACAGCCTGGCCTGCCCTGTGGGTGCAGCGTGAAATGCTTTTTGCTGGGCCCGTGGATGTGATGGGACAGGTCTCCCCTGGCCTGGAAAACCTGAACCTTTGCCTTCTTTAAGAGCATAGCTTTGATCCCCCCGTTTCTTTAGGTTGAAACACAGAGGTCCAATGGGGCTTGGCACTGGTCTGGTGTTTGGGGTGCCGGGGGGACTCCCTGCCGTAACCTCAGATTTGGGGTCTGCTCAGCAGCCGGTCATCTCCCTGTGGGATTTTATGGTTCCTGGTGCTGCTCATCACACGTGGGGTGCCTGGGCCAGGGTGTAGCCCTGTGTCTCCAGAGGTGTGAGGAGCCATGTCCTGTTGGGACCCATCAGCCCCCTTGGGATTTCACAGGCAGACCCTAGACTTCCTACCACGGATGCTGTGTGTACCCCAGCTCCCACTCACCCAGTTATCTATGTCTTTCCTCCTTCCCAGGCCTCTCTTGTGCCCCGCCCGGGCGCAGGGTCCCTGGTGCCCTGTGCTTATGCCATTAGTGCACACGTCGCTTGACTGCAATTGTTTCCTCCTGTCACAGCACATGGGACTCCTGCAAGGGCAGGAGTGTGCTGGTCATCTTGGGGTCCCTGGGGTTTCCCCGAGCCTCAGTGATCCCCAGGAGCACGACCTGTGGCCAGCAGGTTAATGAGGTGGCACCACCTTGCTTCCTGTTTGGAACCAGGATGGAAATAGATATGTTTCGAATGAATCAGTAAGTTAAAAATAAACAAATGGATGAATGAACATGAGTGAAAAAATCCACACAGAAGTGCGGAAGGAGGGAGGGAAGGACAGAGGAAGAGAGAGGAAGAAGGGCGGGGGGCGGGGTGTCCTGCAGAATGGCCAACGGAGGGGGGGGTGGGGACTTGCAGGCTGATGGAGGACTCAGTGCTCCCTGGCCCCAGTCCCCATCTGTGGCTCTCCGGGGCACCCTCACCCCTGGGTATCCCTGGAGGCTGGTCTAGAGGGGCCAAATCGACCTGCTCCTTCCTTCTTTCCTCCAATCAATCACCCAGTTCTGAAGTGAACAGGAATACTCTTGATTCAGGACCCTGGACTCCAGGTCTGGAGGAAGGAGGGTGGGAGCAAGCAGAGGTCCTGCCTCACTACCCTGGCCCTGTGCCCAGGGGGGCAGCTACTCCAGCTCATGTGTGGCACCCACGGTGGACAGCTCTGGGCTGGATCCCAGGTGCTAGGCTCCTGTCCCTAGCTTGGCTGTGTGCCTGGCCTGGCCTGCTGACGGTGGGCCTCCCCGGGGGCAGGGCCTGGGCAGAACATGCACATGTGGAATCCTCACTCCTGCACCCCAGACCCACACCTGGGGGTGACCCTCAGAGACAAGGTGGGTGACGGCCAGTCCAGTCCCTCACCAACTCTGGCATCAGCTCCGCCCTGTGCCTGCCGGTCCCACCAGCCTGGGCCCCTGCCCCTCTGACTTGACACGGGCCTGAGCTCCTGCCCACAACCCATCCCCACTTCTGTCCTCACCCCTCTGCTGTCTCTAGCTGCAATTACAGCTAATCAGATACCTGAGCTGCTTGCGAAGCTATTAGCAGCTCTCCCTGCCCGGTGGGAAATCAGCCGGGCTGGACAATTAGCTTTTTAGTTGCAACTCAGATTCTGATGCAAGCAATAAACAACTCAGCACTCATGGCTCGCTCCCTCCCCTCCCCTCCTGTTCTTCCTCCTCCCCTTGCTCCTCCTCCTCTCTTTCCCTCTCCCGGCTTCATTCCCACCCCCTTCCTGCTGCTCCTCCTCCTCTTTGGTCACCTCTTGTCCCACCCCACAAGGTGCTCAGGGGTGCTAGAGGAACATGCCAGCACCCCCTCTCCCTACCTGACCTGGCCCAGTCCCCTAATGTTATCAGTTGCACAAAGATCCCACACTGGACTCTCTGAATCTTAAATAAGTCCGACCCCTTGGCCTGTCTTCCATTGTGGGTTTAGAACAATAAGGGGTGGCCACGGTGATCTGTGCTACTTGGGGGGGCCCTGCAGCCCCCAGACCCCCCAGGCTGGCCGGGGCTACGTCCCTGCTGCCGCTGAATTTCTGACCAGTGTGTGTGTGCGTGTGAGCTGCGTGTGTGTGCCTGCTCGTGCACGCGCCTGTTTGTAATTAAGCAGTTAATTGTGCTGGGTTCTTGATTAGCTTTGGGGGATGGTAATGTTCGAGTGAGATGAGGTGTTGTGTACAGTTCAGAATCATTTAGAGAAATTGGAGCTAATTTTGCTGTCTGCGCTTATTACTGCATTAATTTAATTTGGGTTGCTTTTAGCTCATTAACACATCTAATTAATTCGTTGACATCACTATTAAGATGTCTCTTTGAAATTGGCGTCTCCAGATAATCAGGATGGAGAGGCTGACACATCAGGCGCGGAGCTGCCTGGGAACGAACGCGAGGGGAGGGAGACCAGACGACTAATGAATTTTCCATCAGAATCACACGGTTTGTCAGAGGAGGTGCAGGGGCGGAGGGGAGCTCAGAGACAAAGAAAGGGGGCCCAGAGCTGGAGGCCGGCTTGCCAGGTCTTAAATATTGAATTGGTTATGAAAACAAACAGACCCCTCAGCGGAACAGGACACAGTCGGGCAAAGCTGCTCCCCCCGGCTTGCCGGCCTGAGGCCAGCTGGGCTTTGCCTGGTCAGATGTTTCCTGACTGGGCAGCAGTGGGCAATGTCGGGGTCTGCTTGAAGGGAGGCTGCAGGGGCCTGGGGGGTGGGGTCATAGGGAGGGTTCACCTCCCACGGGGCCTGAGGTGGGGGGGTAGGTCCTGAAGGCACAGATGTGACCCCTTGCTGGACAGACAGGGGCTGAGGCCCAGAGCTGGGAGTGGTGTCACCCAAGGTCACAGGGAGTAGGGAGCATCCAATGGAGATGGAACGGTCCAGATGCACGTGGGGGAGTAGTCACACCCACGGTGACTGGGGGCCGCTCTCATGTGTTAGGTACACATGAAGATGACCCATTGACCCTCCAGGATAATAAAAATGAGAGTTTGTGGAAGTGAAAATAGGGCACAGGGACTGCAAGATGAAGTGGGTGAGTGGGTTCTGAGCCTGACACCTACCACTGTGGGTTTGCCAGAGAACCCCGAGAACCCATCCTTTTTCCCCTTCCACGGCCTCACTTTCTTTTCTCATCTTAGGCAGCATAAATTGATCTGTGCTCCAAAGAGTGTTCTTAAATGTCCCCTCCTACAAGAAGACCTCCTAGATTTCCCCACCTGACTCTGGTGGACGGTAGGTGCCCAGAGCAGAGCACATAGCAGCCCCATTTTCCTTGCCTTTAGCATTGGAGGACTTGTTTATCTCCTTAAGTGCAAACTGAGAGGCTGCTCAATTCCACTGGTCCAAATCTATCAGACCAAACATTTGCTCATGCTTTCATTCATTCATTCATTCATTCATTCAATAGACATTCAGTAAGTCCTGTGAGTCAGACCCTGTGTCTAGTGGTGGGACACAGAAACAGACACAATTCTCAGGGGCTCACAGCCTCCTGGGAAGACCGTGTCACTCTATTCCTTTTCCTTTAGGACTACGATGGAAAATAAGAGGATGCCTGAGGGACTGAGGCCATGCAGGGTGGGGATCTTATCCCACTTTGAGAGTTGCAGCAGAGATTCCTTCTTGGGAGAGATGACTCCCGAGTGGGCTTCAAAGGATGAATAGAAGCTCGTGTGTCATGTTTGAGGCATGTATGAAGCACACAGCAGGTGCTCCAACATGATCATTCTGGCCTGGAAACTCGGCTGGTGCTCACCAGAACAGACACTGCCAGTGAGCTGCCCACCGATGGGGGTGAGGACCCAGGACACAATGCTTAGAGTCAGATCCGAGGCCAAAGGGCCTCCTTCTCTGCCTCCACTGAAAGCAAAACTCGGACCAGATGGGGAGTGGAGGTGCTCCAGGCTCAAAGGGCTTGCTCCACACCTCCCTTTAGAGGCCTGGGAGGCTACTCTACACATCCAAACCCCCAATCTCCCCACCCCAAAAACCTGCTCCCTCCTAGACTCCCCTGGCTGAATCTCAGGGAATATGACTACTCTTTCAGACTCAGAGGCCAACTCCCCCACCCCCCAATCCAATCCTTTCGGGAATCCTACTGGTTCTGCCTTAGGAATACATCCTGAATCCTAAGGCTTCTCAGCTCCCCAGTTGTTACCATCCTAGCTGGGCCTCCATGGTCCCTGCCTGGAGGACTGCTGGATCTGAGGGATCTGGGTGTGATGGTCTCAGCTCTTCTGGCGCTCCCCCTTGCTTGAATAAGGGCAGGTGATCTGCCTCATTCACCGTGACCTCTCCCCTCGCCGTCCCTGATCCAGCCACCAGCCACATAGGCCACCTGGCTGTTCCACTGATGTGCCCACACCATTCTACCAGAAGGCCTTTGCGCCTGGGCTGTGATGTCCTCCCCCTTTGCCCAGTTGCTCTGCTCTCGGCTGCAGATCTCGGCTTCCATGGCTGCTCCTTGGTAGCTGCAAGCATGGTCTGTGCATACTTTGTGACTTCATTTATCATCTGTCCCCACTAGGAGATGAGTCTCGAAGAGCATGGGGACCCTAACTTGGGTTTGGTTCGCTGTTATCTCTGCAACTTGGGAAATATCCAGGGTCCTCACCCATCAGAGCTGATGGCCCTCAGGAGAAGGTGATGCCCCTGGAGATGCCCCTCCTGGCTCAGTTGGGAAGCTGGCATGTGGTGAGGTCAGGGGGAGGGCACCCAGCTGGCATGGAATCTTGACACTATTTAATAGCCGATGAGGCGCCCTCCATGCACTCAGTGGGTGCACTTGGGAGGTGCTCAGGAAGCACTGAAACCAGTGTGGGTGCACACTGAAGCCAATGTGGGTGCGCACAGCACCAAGGGATCCTGACCAGCCCTTCCTGGGACTGCGCCTGCGGGTTTGGTTAGGAAGGCGGCCCAGCCCCGCTTTATTCTACCATCCCATAATTTAACAAGCTGGTATTAACTGAGCACCTTCTATGTTCACTGCCTGATTGTCAAAGGCTCCTAGCCTCTCTTCTGCACGCTAGTCCTCAGCCTCACTGGGGGGCCAGGAGGAACTTCCTAGTCCCAAAACCTCCCTTCCAAGCAGCAGACCCCAACCCAGGGACTCAGAACAAGCTCCCTGGTGCCACACAGCCCAAGTCAGGTGGGGGCTGATCCTGCCCCTGCAGCCCCAGTTTCACAGCCAGAGATCCATCTGTTCCCGCCAGGTTAGGATGCAGAAGAAGCCGGCAGCCGACAAGGAGGAGTCCTGACCAGGAACCCCTTCAGCCCGTGGCTGGACTTTGGACCTCCAGCCCCAGAACTGTGAGAAATCATGTCTTTCTTCAACTACGATCTGTAGTGATTTGTGATATCAGTCGAGGATTTTGGAGGACAGGAAGAGCATGGAACATCTCCGACACGCTGCTGTGCACACCTGGCGGCAGGTGGCAGTGTGAAGGATGGAAGGGTTGGTTTCCCAGCATGTGACCCATTCTGGTACACAGGCCAGTGCCCAGAAGTTTCTGCGCTCGATTTAACGCAGTGGCCATTTTGAAACTCCCAGTATTTGAACCTTTAATTTTGTAAGCAAAGCCTCATGGGACACAGGAGCTCTCAGGCGACAAAGGAGATGTGTAGGACATGTGCCTGCCTGTCCCCACAGTGCTTACCATGCCTGTGAGCACAGGGTTCAGTGGCCCCAGGATGTGGTGAGACTTGGGACAGGAGTGTGACTGGGTCAGGGCATTGACGGCACCTTCCATTCTAACCAGAACGTGCTTCCAGTGAAGAGTGAAGGCAATGGCACCCTACGCAGCAGACCACCAGGCCTGATCACATCTTTTCCTTTGGCTACTTCCCTACGTTAGTCAACCCGTCACCGTGAGACCGATGGCATGGAAGGAAAGGGAAAGAATGAAACCCCCGTTCCTTCTCTTTCCCAGTAAGCTGAGACTCAGGATTGTCGGCAGCTGAGACTCAGGATTGTCGGCAGCATGTGCACATCAAGAAGTGAAATAAAAATCGTTGAGCTAGTTTCACATGGTATTTCCATTGGTCTGGTAAGAAGGAAAGACAAATGATACATAAGCAAGGAAAGAAGAATTGGGTCATTTGGCGATTCTGCATACAAGTTAAACATCTCTGTATTTCATATAAGATTGATATTGCACAATATAAAGGTGAACAGTAAAAGTCATGCTAGTAGTTTAAATTTTTACTTAGAATGACTTAAATAGCAAATAAAAAACACTTAGGTGTCAAGACTATTCTATGGGGAAAGGGCAGACTTTTCAATAATGGTGCTAGAAAACTGTATATTCACATACAAAAAAAGTTGAACCCTTTCCTCACACCATATATAGAAACTACCTCAAAATAGTCCCCCCTGGTGGCATAGTGGGTTAGAGTGCAGCACTGTAAGCTAGCCGCAGCCATTTCAATGCCAGTTCAATCTCTGGCCCCTGGCCCCTAGGTGATCCACATGACACAGCAGACTTCTCCTGTCTCCCGCTGCTCCCCTCAGCAGTGTACTTCATCAGTCTGCCTGTTCTGCTCCCCGCTCTGTCTCTGGTGAATCCTCTCACCGCTCCTGCACCTCTGGCCTGTACTCCAGTTCTGTATACATACATAAATAAATCTTTTAAAAAAGAGAGAAATTGGCTCTCCCTGGTGGCGCAGCGGGTTAAAGCGCAGAACTAAAAATTGAAAGCCACTTCCGCATGAGTTCTATCCCTGCCTGCCCTGGAGGTGACCTCATGGCGCGACAGACCTCTCCTGACCCGCCCGCTGCTCCCCTCAGCAGTTTACTTCGTTGATCTGCCTGTTCTGCTCCCCACTCTGTCTCAATTCTGTATGAATAAATAAATAAATCTTAAAAAAAGAGAGAAATTACCTCAAAATGGATCAGAGACCTAAACTTAACAGTAAAACTATAAAGACCTTAGGAGAAAACATAGGGGGAAAGATTAGATTTGTCAATGGTATCTTGGATCGGACCCCCAAAGTATGTGCAAAAAAAGAAAAAATAGACAATTTAGAATTCATCAAAATTAAAAACTATGTGAAGAGACACACTAAATGGAGTGGTAGTACACAGAACAGGAGAAAATATTTGCAAACCATACCTGATAATATGAAGAACTACAATTTAGCAACAACAAAACCTACCCAATTCAAAAGTGGGCAAAGGACTTGTGTATATTCAAATGGCCAATAGGCACGCGAAGGGATGTTCAACATCACTAATCACTGGGGAAATCAAAACCATGTGACACCACCTTGCACCCATGCAGATGGCTGTTATAAAAAACAAAACCAAACAGAAAATAACACATGTTGGTGAGGACCCAGAGAAATTGGAATCCTTGCTGGTGAGAATGTAAAATGGTGCAGCTGTGGTAGAAAATGGTCTGGCACGTCCTCAAAAAAAATTAAACATAGAATCACCATATGATTCAGCAACTCTGTTTCTGGGTAGAAACCAAAAGACTTGAAAGCAGGGCTCACACAGATATGTGCGCCCATGTTCACTGACGCCTGGTTTGCCACGGCCAGATGGATGGAGATGCAAAACTGGCCTGTTCACACCAGGGAAGAGCACTCAGCTGTAAGTCTAAAAGGAAGGGAATTCTGACACCTGCCACAGCACGGTGAACCTGGAGATGCTGCATGGAGTCAGTCAGCTCCTCGAAGGACAAACACCGTTTGGTTCTACTCACTTGAGGCCCCTGAGGAGATGGACACACAGAGACAGAGGGAGAGGGTGGAGGCCAAGCACCGGGGGATGGGACAGGGCTAGCGTTTGATGGGGACAGAGCTTCAGTTTGAGAAGGCTGAGAGGTTCTGGGGCTGGACCATGGTGATGGCTGCACAGTGGCAAGGATGTGCTTTGTGCCTGGACCATACACCCAGAGACGGTTAAGCTGGGGCATTTAAGTTGCATGTATTTTACCACCATAAAGACGAATGGAATCTCTTTGTAGTATTTCTGATGAGTTAGGAGAAGCCCTGGAAGGAAGAGAAATTTATGTTTAGCGCCTCAGTAGTAACTTTTCCTGCTCTTTGAGCAAGAATGCTGCATTTTCGCTTTTCTCTGGGCTCCAAGATGCAGGCCAGTGTCTTGGAATATGCTTTCTGGACCAGCTTGTCACATATGATCCACAGTGGAACGTCCAAAGTTTTGGGGGAAACCCAAGAATAGTGGAAACATTTCCTAATTGGCCTGCTCCAGGACAGCCTGCCCCCCGATGCTGCTGCCAGTTACCCCAGAAGCCAAGAAGCTCACTGGGCGAGCAGCCCTTCTTACCCACCTCTCCTGTAATAAATTTGTGCATTTGTTCCTTGACTTATTTACCATGGACTCCCTCACGTGTGAGAGCTACAGTGGCAAAATATCACTGATATTCTTTGATGCACTCAGAGGGTGGCTGAGTGTGTCAGCCAAAGAAGCAGGAGACACAGGGAGATGACCGTGAGATGTGGGGAGCCCTAGCATCAAGGCTGGCCCCAGCTCAGCCAGCGCTGTCTGTAAGGGGGCTGCCCCTCAGGACTTGATCGCTGCAGGTTAGCTCATGACTGCCATTGTTCCTGTACTGGGCGGTCACCAGCACCCACTACAGAACAGAGACTTCACCCGCTTGGCTCCGAGGCCCCACAATGGAGTCCTTCTCAACTTTTAGCAGCTTACAGAGGTATAATTCATGCACCATGACATTTTACCCTTAAGTGTATAATTCAGTGGGTTTTAGTACATTCACAGAGGTGTGTAACCACCAGCACTTTGTAGGCCAGCAATGCTTTTAAAAAATAAACCCCACCCCCAGTCAACCCAACTCTGGCTCCATATCCCACCTTAGTCATGGACGGCTCTAAGCTCTTTCCTGTTTCCATGGATTTGATTGTCATGTAAATGGACCCATACAATACATGTTTTCTGTTGGCTTTTCTCATGGAGCATAAAGTGTTCATCTCTTTTGTAGCACATAGCAGAGCTTTGTTCCTGTTTATGGCCAAGTAATATTCCACAGTGTACATACACTACATCCTGTTTATCTATTCATTAACTGATGGTTATTTTATTTCCCCCTTTTATCTGTCATAAATGATAGCATGCGAGTTTTTGTGTTGCTGGGTAACTCTGCTAGACTGTTTTCCAGGGCTACTGTATCATTTTACATTCTGCTAGCAATGTATAGGGGTTCTACTTTCTCCACATTCTCATCAACACATTTTTTGTTGTTTTAGCTTCCTTAGTGATATGTGAAGTGGTATCTCCTTGTGGTTTTGATTTGCTTTTCTTGGCTCCTTTATCTGGTGACTGCTGTCTCCATCTAAGGTCATTAGTGAACCAAACTAGCCTTGGCTAGATGTTACAAAATGAAACTGTTTGTTCAACTTTATATTTTTGTTTGAATTGTACACATACGTATTTGTGTATATTTTTGTAAGTCCTTATCGATGTGACAAGGCACCTCAGGAAGATAGCCCATTATTTACTAAACAGTGGGCAGCTGTGAGGTCTCAGATGCTCCAGGATGCCAATGTTTGCCAACTCATCATCAGAATCACCTGGGGTGCTTGTTATACCTGCAAATTGGTGTATGCTTGTATAGGTCTTCTGGAAGGACTCACAGAAAACTATTTACTTTGAAAGAGGAGATCTGGGTGGCTGGGGACAGAGTGAGAGAAAATATTTTCCCTTAAAGCCCTTCTCTACTTAAAAAAGTTGAGTAAACATTATGAAACATATACATTATGTATGTATAACCTACATCCTGAAAAGCATATGCCTTCTTGGTGTCCAGCTTAATGGATCCATCAAAATGAACCTGTTCTTGAACTTTCTACATGGAAGTGTACAATGTGTTCTCCCCTGGTCAGACCGCTTTTATTTATTTTATTTTATTTTATTTTATTTTATTTTACTTTATTTTATTTTATTTTATTTATTTATTTTATTTGTGAGATTCATCCCCAGGGAAATCTCCACTTAGGCACTCTTTTTGGAGCTATATAGTATTCCACTGCATAAGTATACCAGTTTATTTACCTATTGATGGATACTTGGTTATTTCCAGTCTTAAGTTATTATGAAAAAAATTGTAATAGCAATTTGTTTCTTCTAGGTGCATTCCTAGAAACTTTTCTACTTTTAAAATCTTAACCTTTGTGAATACATTAGCTGCTCAGCAAATACATAGACTGAAAAATATTATGTCCCCTGCAGTTTCAGATTCCTTAGGTCTGGAGGTGGGCCCAGAAAGAGGCTCCTGTGGTCTGGGATGGTCTGGGAAGCCAGTTTCTGATGGTCTTGTAGGAGTAGTGGCCCTTAATGCAACATATGGAAGGGCCTTTGGATGGGCTTGCCCAGTCCTTGCTTGTCACACCCACCAAAGGCAGGTTCTCTGGCAGCTAACCTTCCTGAGAAGAACCATATTTGGGTCTGGCCCCCTAGGCAGATGGAAAAAGGAGGGTCCTGCTCACTGTCCATATGCCTCCTGGCAGGTCCACAGATTGGTGCTCATCTGCTGGGTGATCACCAGAGCTCTGGGATCTCTTACCTTCTTCCCAGGGCTCTCTGGGTCCTGCCTACAGTTTGGAGAGGAACACTTTTCTTCCATTAATCGGATTCTTAGAGCGCTTGTTGGAAACGGTCTCTTTAGCACTTCATTAAACACTTTAGTTTAATAACAACCTCGGGGGATTCCCACCCGAAGCCATGTGGGCGGGAGCAAACAGCTGCATCAATTAACCCAGCTCTCTCCGGGGTGCACTCAGGAGGCGAGCGCCCCTTGGAAAGTGCACGTCCTGCAATTAGACTCCAAACACAGCAGTTGATCACCCTGCTATTGGTGTCCCCCATCGATTGGACTGGGCGCTCTGGCTGCCATAAACAGCCTTCTCACCCTCATTAATAAATTAAGCCATGCTTATAACTGTTTTCTTCGAGGAAGTATGAAGAAGGATGCCACAGAGCAGGACCCCGTTCTGGCTGGCTGCCGGTGCTGGGACAGGGCCTTTCCCACTCCACTCCTGGTCTTCTCTCACTGGGGAGTCCCCTGATGACCCTGGCTCAGCCTGGCTGGGCTCGGTTTGTAAGGCTCTTTGGGGCCGTCCCTCCCCTGACCTTTCTCTTCATCCATTGTTTTCACCCTCAAGCATCTCTATCGTGGCACCTGCCTGCTCCATTCTCTTACAACTAGGTACTCTGCCTTGAGAAAAAAGGAGAGGGCTTGTGTGGACAGATGGGGCTCTACCCCTCCCTGACTCTGTGGCCTTGAGAAAGCCCCTTTTGGCAAAGGCCTCCATGATCCCCTCCCCTGGGGTGTGGGTGGGAATGTGACTTGAGCTTAGGATAGACAACAGGATATGTGACAGGTGAGGGCGCCCCACCCCTGGTTAGGTTACATCACTCTAGACCCCATCTCGCTAGCAGACTGGCTGGAGAGACTTTCTCCCTGTGGGCAGCCGCACAATGAGAGGGCCATGTGGCAGGCAACTCTGGGCAACTCCTGGGACCTGGGAGCACCCCCCAGCCAAGAAGCCAGGCCTCAGCCTGTGCCGGTCAGGAGACACACGCGGCCGTCCACCGGGGCAAACCTGGAGGAGGTCCTTCCCAGTCGAGCCTGCAGATGGGGACACAGCTCAGAATCATAATCGCCTTCAGCTGAAAGCCTGAACGGAACTCTCTGCTAGGGCATGACCAGATTCCTGACCCACAGGAACTGGGCGTCATCAACGCGTGTCTTTGCCAGCTGTGTGCTCTGCAACAGTAGAGAGTGAACACACTCCTGCCACTTCAGGCAGCTCCCTACTCCCTCTCACCTGAGAAATGTTGAAGAAATGTTGAGAAATGTTGTAGAAGGGAAACTTACAGGCCTGTGCCTGCTTTAACTCTCCTTCCTAGTCCCAGATCAAATATACCCCTCCTGGGGGACAGCTCCCCAGTTGCTCCCAACTTAGGGAGAGTGAGGTTCCTTGAGGACAGCGCCAGCCTGGCCCACCCCCACCTCTCTGGCACCCTGCACAGGACTGGCACAGAGCGTGACTGGGAAATGAATTTCAGGGAGCTAAAGGGAGCTCACAGGCTTGGCTGTAAACTCCCTCCCTGAAGTCCCAATGTCAGGAGCGCAGAGCTCCTGGACTGGAGCCCAGGCAGCTCCCTGAAGTTGCCACTGTGCCCCGGCCTTCAGGTCACCCTCCCCTTCCTCACCGACCCCTCCAACTGGCTCTAGTGTGTCTAGACCTGCAACATATTTTGTGCCCTAGGTTTTCATGGGGATCATGGAGGATGTTAAGGCAGCCCAGGTCCATCCTGGCTGCTGCCTTCTGGCCCTTCCTATTTTGGGGAACCCTCATTTATTCCTCCATCATGTTCTCTTCTGGGCCTCACCAACTGCTTTGTCCAGGGGTGGAGGGCAGTCCTGCCCAGAACACCCCAAGCCCAGGAGCCCAGGGGACTTGGCGGGGAGGCTGAGGCGAGCATGATCATGCTGATACTCACACTGGGCACCAGAAGTCTCCCTGCAGCACACAGTAGGGCTAACCTGCCCTGGTGCCCACCTTGGGCAACTTCTCCCAAGTCAGCTTCCCTATCCCCATGTTGCAGGATCTGGCTGGAGAGACTTTCTCCCTGTGGGCAGCCGCACAATGAGAGGGCCATGTGGCAGGCAACTCTGGGCAGCTCCTGGGACCTGGGAGCAGCCTCCAGCCAAGAAGCCAGGCCTCAGCCTGTGCCGGTCAGGAGACACATGCGGCCGTCCACCTTCCCCCACCAAATTCATGCCTCAGATGTTCAGATTCGGAAAAGGGCACCGACGTCCTCCCTCCCCGTCTTGACCCAGTGGTACCACTAGCTCAGAGAAATGCTGCTCTTGGACTGGGGTCACTTTCTCCTCCGCACCTGGGCTCTCCAGCCTGTTGAGGTGGCGAGTTTTCCTTTAAATACCAGAGCAGTGTGTCTGCTGGAAACGTGACTTCTGGAAGCTGGAAGGACTGGCTGGTGGCGTTAACAAGACTACAGAAATGGCAGGGAGCCTGCTGAACCAGCCCCAGCTCTGCCTCCTTGGGCCCCTGAGAATAAGTCACACGTACCTGCTCCAGGATGGTCAACATGGAATGTGCCCTCCTCTGCCCAGATGTCAAGTCTTCCATGACCCTCTTCTGGCCTCCGTGGGAGCTTCAAGAACATGGAGACTTCAGCCGACAGAGATGCAATGGGGACCACATGTGTAGCCTCCTGTTGCTTTTGTCATTCTTTGTCCCCCTCAACTCCACAAGATCTTGGGAAATCACAGAGGCTCCAGGAGAGAAAGAACTTGGACCTTGGACCTGCTGGGCACCGCCACCCTGTCTGGAGTTACCAGAGTGGCACACAGCTGGCTGGATGGCTAATTTGTTGGGGCACCAGGCTGCTCACAGCCCCACCCCTCATGCTGGCTGTAGTAGGGCACCCTGGCATGGCTGGCGTACCTGGTGATGCTGGCACCATAGAGGGCGAGGGCAGTAGTGAGCAAACAGCAGCCACTCTGCCAACACCAGAAAGGAGATAATACGTGTCCGCGTTCCCTCCAGGGCCCGCCACTCCCAGGCTTTGCAGATGGCAGGCAGGTGGAGTCAGGCAGGTGGTGGAAGATCCCAGCTGGCCGTCTTTGAAACAGGTCATCTTGGGGACTTATATCTCGGCCTGTTGTTGTGGGACATTGGGGACCTGAGAACCTGGCTATGGAGCCTGCCCAGACCACTGCACCTCCAGGCAGCCCCTCCCAGGATGAGTCAGGGCGGGCCCCAAGGCTAGCAGGGCCTGAGGTCGAGCTGGTGTGTGACTCCTTACACAGACCACAAAGGACCCTACAGCTGCTGCCTTGGTTTGGGGTGCCTTGTTCTGGGGAAGTAGACAGCCCTGTGGGGAGATCGCAGGGGAAGCACTGGCACTAAGTCCTGAGGCGCTAGGCCAGTGAACGCTCCCACCCCAGGTGGTCACAGTCCTCGGTGACACCTCCCTGCGGCCACATGAGACCCAGAGCCAGAAACGCCTAAGCTAATTTCCTGACGCACAGGTAGCTTCAGCAGCCCTCAACATTTCTTGTTCTAAGCCACGAAGTTGGGAGCCCTTTGCTCTGTGACTGGTAACTATATGCCAATATTGACTGAACACCGATGCCTATCCCATCCTCCAGCAATGCTCCCAAGTTAGCGGTAGGGATTTTTTTAAACAATGAGGAAGATTTAGGCTCAGAGAAGTTAAGGGGCTTTACTGAAGACACACAGCCAAGCACAGGGCCAAGATTTGAACTCCGACTGACCTGTCCCCTTGCCCCTCCCTCACCCTCTCCCATCTGTGGTCCCGGGGGACTCAGGGCCACTAGCTGCAATTTCATTGTCCCCTAATAGGCTCGAGTGGAGGAAAAATTCAATCCAATAATACAAAACTGCAATAACCGTTATAATTAATTTATACAAAAGATGTTATAAAATTACACTCTGTGCATTCCAATCTCATCCATGAGGTGCGCCCGCTTCCCAGTTAAGCTACGGGGCCTCATGAAGACAGACGGGGAAGAGGTATTTCAATATTTCTTATAATTTTATATTCTCTCTAATATCTCTCATGCTAATTTCATTATGCAATACAGTCGGCACGGTGATGTAATTATTGAAAAGTAATTTTGCAATAAATGGATTTAAATGTGTTGGAGTCCGTTGTAAATTCAATCTCATGGTGAGGTTGGCGGGTACAGGCAGGAGGCGGCGAGGGGGCCAGGCCTTGGGTGGAATCAGAGAAGTCCTGCATGGCCCCAGCTGGGAATCTCCTTACACCTGCTAGTGACAAGCAGAGTGCTGAAAACCCCAAAGTGGGCCACTCCCATCCCACCCATGGCCCACCTGGGCCCAAGCTACCTTGTGACACCTGAGATCCTCTCTAGGGTCCCTCCCCTATCTCTTCCCAAGCAGCCTCACAGAGCAGCCAGTTGGCCCCAGGTCATATCCTCCACTGCTGGCTGAAGACCCCAAATAAAATCTAGACCCCTGGCTCACTGGCCTTCTCTCCCTTCCTCCTCAAGTCTGCATTCTGCCCAACTTTGATCCACTCTGATCCGTGTGCCATGGTGCTCTTGTGTCCCCTTCCAACCTGCGCCAGGGCCTTTGCACAGACTGTTCCTCTGCAAGGAAATCTCTTCTCCAAAGTTTCCGTGTTTGGTTCTTCTCAAATGCTCTATCCTGGGTACTTCTCTGACCAAGAGGGTTTATCTCCAGCCACTTGGACAATACACTCCAAGGTGCCCCCAGCACTTCATACATCAGATAAATGAAGACCAGGAAGGAGGCAGTTGAGCTGGTGGCAGGGGCGGGGAGCTAAGCCTTAGAGCAGAGGGGACTGGCAGTTGGTGGGAGAGGGCATATCAGCCAGAAGAGGGAGAAAGATCAGTGTCAAAGTCCTGTTCTGTGGGGAGGAACATGAAAGAAATCCTTGACTTGGCCCTTTCTTCCTCAAGGGAGCCCTCCTTGACTGACCACCCCAAATGGCCATTTGCCACTCTTCCATAGCCAGGTGCTAGGAAAAGAATTCTTAGCAGAGATGTCCCCAGGGCAAAGGGGACAGAGAATGAGGGCTATTTGCTACATGGTGGGATTGCTGTGTGCAGAACCAGGGAATGCCCACTGTCCAGGCTGTCAGGTGGGGACAAAGGACACTGTTGAAGAGTGACGCTTGGCGTGCATACAGAAGGTGCACAGTCCAAGTCCTGCTTCCCCTATAGTAGAGAAGGGGAGAATATGTTCTCTCAGCGCACCCATGAGGAATAGGCTCTCCACAAACTCATGTTGATGGCGCAAGTTCCTACCTACCAGACATGCTGCATCCTGGACACCTTTCCTCAGAGATCTGTGTTCCCTGTGGGCTGGAGTTGTGGTCCAGGAAGGAAGTCTCCTGAGGAGTTACTGGGGCCAAGTCACAGGGGTGGTGGTCTGCAATTCCGCCATAGCTGAAAGCAGTCATGACATCCTGTTTCCACCCATTCAGTGCTGGGGGCACGGACAAGGGCCTCTGCAGTCACCTGAACTCAGGTGGGAACACACTTGTTCATCCATCTATCCATACGTCTGTCCGTCCATCTACCTGTCCATCCATCCACCCACACATTTGTCCATCTATTCATCCACCTGGTCACCCATCTCCACAGGCACACCGGCATCCATGACTTCTGGGGGGTAGCAGTGACGGGGAAGGGCTCCAGCTGCCCCTCCCCTTCACTTCTGGAGATTTCTCTGCCCAGGCTGGCACCATAGCCTTCTCTGTCACAGGCCAAACCAAATCTGCAATTTGTTCTTGGGCGATGTGTAAATTGGCACCTCATTGATTATTAATGAAGTGCTAATTGCTCTTTGCAACCAATTTTGATGCAAATGCAGCTGGGACTGTTTGTACAATTTGCAGATTGGGATTTTATGGTTCCTGGGACCTAGGGTGCTGATGGGGATGAGGCACCGGGGCACGTTACAGTCTGCAAACCCCGTCACCCTGTCCTAAGTGAGATGATGGCAGAGCTGGGGTGTGAACACCATCCTGTCTCACAGGCAGGGAGGCTGAGGACCCTGCAGAAATCACCTTTTGCCCTACTGCTGACTGGGCCTACGGAGGGGGTCTTGAGTGCTGGGCTTGGGTGCTGTAGGATCCCTCGGGTTATGAATGTCCTGGGACTGGCCCAGGGCACCGGTCATCAGATCTCCGCTGGGTCCCACTGAGAACCTTTCATTCTCCAGGCCCAGAAAAAGCAGCATCCTCACCTGCCCTGGGTGACAGGACAGGAGGGCTGGTTCCTCCCTGGCTCGTCCACACGAGGATGACGCAGTGGAAACACAGGGGCCCCGAGAAAGAGCAGGATGCAGTCACCCTGGTTGCGCCAGGCGGTTGCCCAGCAACGGAGCTCAGGGCCATCCCAGCGGTGAGAGGGCAGCTCTGGGGAGCCACTCCCTGGACGCAGATCAGGGACCCATCATCCAGTGAAGACTTTGAGGCTAATAGAGAAGGTTCCAAAGAGCAGGAAGAGTGTGGTTGTGGTGGGGTGGCCACAGGACCCCAGAACCCCTCCTGGCAGGTGCCTGAGCGCCAGCTGTCACAGGCACATAGGCCTGGAGCCTGGGACGGCACAGCCCCACCTGCCGGGAGGCCATTGCTGTTCTCTAGCTCTGAGGGGAGGTCTGAGTGCAGGCAAGAGATTGGAACTGAGAGCAGGAGACGGGAGGGTGGAAAATACATTCTGTGGTTATTAGGTCGCTGAGGCCAGGCAGCGAGCCTGGGTTGGAAGCAAGCTCTTCTCACTTGCTATGGGCCTGGCTTGGCCTTTTCCCACTCACCCCAGCGTGCTCCATGCACTAGGGCAGCGGAGGGCGTGGTGGGCAGAGCCCAGGGCCCTGCAGGGTGGTGGGAAACTCTCTGGTGGGGTACACACCCTTAGGGATGTAAGGACAGCTTGTGCAGGGCCTGGAGTGGCACCCCTCAGTCAGACCCCTGCCAGGATTCAAGCCAGGAAAGGCTGCACAGTTGAATATCAGCCAAGTGTTCACCAGGATGACCCGCACACCCCAGTCAGCGCTGTGGTGCCTGTGGAGGAAGGGCTCGGGTGGAGGGAGGGGAGCAGGGGGGCACCGTGAGGCTTGGCCTGCTCCCTGGGGTAGTGGAGGGGACAGGTGTGTCTGGCTGGAGCCAATCTCACCTTCCACCTGCTCTCAGGGGTCTAGGATGTCTCTTCTGGGTCTGAGCCTCAGTTTCCCTGTCTGCAAGGGGACCCCGGCATGCAAAGCAACTGTGAGGTCTAAATAGTATGTGCGCACCTGGGGTGGGTGAGCAGGGACCCACTGATTATGGAGGAACAGGAGGGAGTCAGGGGGGGGGATAGGGGGAACCTGTTTTTAGTGACAAACCTGGGCAGGGGGTGGGAGAGACAGAAAGAGACACATACACACAGAGAGACAGAAGCCAAAGGCACAGAGGGAGACAAAGAGATAGAGAACAAGACAGGAGAGAGGGATGAGACAGAGACAGACTGTGAGAGACAGAAGAGAAAGGGGGGAAGAGAGACAGAAAGGGAGAGATGGAGAAACAGACAAGAGACTGGGGTGGAGGTGGGGAAAGAGACAGAGACAGGCAGACACCTGCAACATTGCCAGAGTCGAAAGTTCTGCTCTGAACCCCGGCGTGCCAATTGTGTGGGCTCAGCTGTACCTCAACATGCGTGTTTGCCACCCAGCCACCTCCTTGGGCCTCTACCGAGGCAGCGGTCTGCAGGACACAGGGCAGAGCCGCAGGGTAGGCTGCTGCAGGTGGCCTAGCCAGGCCAGGGCCCCACTCCCAGCCTCGAGGCCATCTCGTCCAATAGCGAGAGCTGTGATGAACGGTCATCAGAGAGCTAAACAAAGATGAGGGGTTGCCAGCTTCCTTTGGGCCTCAGGCTTCAGTGTGGCCAAGCCTGGCAGGACCCCACCCAGTTCAGCCTCAGGGGAATCTGGTCAGTCCTAGGCAGCGGCTGACTGAGATGGGCTGGTGGAGGGGGCTTGGGGGGATGGTGAATGCTGTGAGGGGCAGGGGGAGCGGAGGGCTGAGCAACCCTCAGGTCATCTGCTCAGGGGCGGCTTATGTCTGTCTGGAGAGGTGGTCGTGTATGCGGGGGGGTCTGGGGGACACCTCCAAGACGCCTTTCTGAAGAGGAACTTCAAGCCAAGCCCTCGTTGCCATCCCATCTGGAAGGAAACACACCTTTCCCACCAGCAATGAGCTTATGTTTCAGAAGGCCTTGTAAGTAGAATCTCACACCCCCACATTGCTCAACATTAGTCAGGTGTGTGGGGTGCATCCATGTGGGCTGTGCTTTGGGAATGGCCGTTGGGGGGTGAAGGCACGTTCCTTCTGCTTTCGCCCCACCCCTCAGGCCGAGATGCCTCGTCCCCTGTGACCCGAAGCTCCCTGCTTGATGAACAGAGACCCAAGGGGGCTTCTCTGGTAGCCAGGTGACCCTCCTTTTGAATGCCTCCCGTCTCACATCCCTCTCCATCTGTCTGAAGTTTGCACATTCTGGATGCAAACCTGACCAATCTCTCCCCTTCCTTTTATCTTCAGCTTCCTTGGTTATTCCTTTTGGAATCACCGAAAACATTTCTTTGGGATAGTGGTTTTGGGGTCTGGGGACATAGAGGCAGAAAGAAGGAGAGAGAAATGGGAGGAGCGGGACCTGCGGGAGGAGCGTTCTGGGGTTCTACCTTTTCAGACCCCCCAAATCCTCAGGATACACCCATTGTTGGGCACTGGGGTAGAAAGTGGACTTGTTTTGGGGTCTTTGGGGGGTGCTCTAAGTCTAGAATCCATACAGTCACCTCTCTGCTTCTTCAGGGGCTGTGGTACCTGGGACTGGTGGCCAGCAGGGCCTTGGGGCATAGCAGATGCTTGGGGGAGGTGGGACAGAGGGGAGAAAAGTCTCGATGGTATGAGGGGAATCAGAAGAAACAAAGACCCAGACTTAGGCCTTAGAAGGTGCCTTTGGAGCCCCCTTTCCAAATTCCTCTCCCTCCCCCTTCACCACCTTTCCCATCTCATCTGCCACCCCCCCCCGCATCTTTCAGTACCCCCACCCCTCCGTGGCTCTCCTGGCCTCCCTCCCTCCGGCTTCTCCCCTTCACGCATCCCAGTACTGCTATAGGGAGGTTCTGAGAGGTGGGAAAGGGGAGTCCTTGAGATTAAAACCCTGCAGGGACCCGAGGGGGTGGTGAGTGGGGGACGAGTGTGTTTTAAATGCAATGCATCCCCAAAAAAGGAATAAATATTTAATTTTATTTTATTAAATACCAAATTGGTGATGGCTGACACTTTATTAAAGTGTCAAAGTGAGTGTTCGTACACTCTAATTACTTATTCTAACAAGGCGGGGCGGCGGGGTGCACTGGCTGTCTGGGTGTGCGGGAGGCGCAGCGAGGGGAGCTCGCCCCGTTAAGTCACACCTATTAAACTATTATTTGCACCTAGAGGCATCTCATTAATACCTCCACTAGAGCCTTCGCACCGCCTCTGCGGGCTGACCCCAGGCTCCCAGGGAAGAGGCGGCCTGGATTCCGCCCCTGGCGCAGCCTCCAGACCAGCAAACCTATAAAATTAATAATGGCTCTCCACCTAATTGAATTTCTGACAAATGGAGAGCCTGCTGCCCAGGCTTGGCGTCCTGGGGTTCTGGTTCTGGTCCCCAGCCCCCCACCGTGGGCACCCCTGTCGGGAGGGATGGCTCTCCCGATAAGGCTGCCCCCACACCTTCTGGCTCTTTCCGGACAGCGCTGTTTGAAGATGCTTCTGCTTCCATATGTGCTACCTCTCGGGACTAGCCTGTCTCTCCAAGTCCTGGTTACTCTGTCTTGGGGGAGCTCAGGGTAGTGCTGCCTGTCTGGTCATATGAACCCCGATAGGCTGGTGCTGCTCTGAGGGGCTCAAGGAGTAAGGGGGGGCATGTTTTCTGAGGCTCAGTTGCCCCCTCCGCCCAATCCTGGACGAAGCCCCCACCCACTGAGATCCATTTCCTTCTGCCTTCTGCCCCGGCTGCCTCCAGGCCCATTGACCGCCCCCTTTGTCCTTTCTCTCCTGCCATCCTCTAATACTAGGGGCAACACGCTAACCTTACCATCACTCTCCCACTTCTATCCTTCACACTGGTCACCAAAACCTCCTTGAAGATCTGGTGCTATAGTCAGTGTTTAGCAAATCCAGAGGAGAAGCTCTCTGCTCACTGCCTATCGTCATCTACCTACCTGGGTACCTATCACCTACCATCATCTATTGTCTGTCATCTGCCTACCTACCTATCACCTACCATCTCTCTTTCTGATTTCCATCTGTCCCCTATCTGATTAGAAAAGTAATCATTCATTGTAAAAATTAGACAATTCCAGAAAGTTTGCAAGGGAAAACAAAATTTCACCTGTAGACCCATATTCCAAAACAATCCTGGTGACGTTTTGTTGGACACCAAAAAGCATGTGTGCCATGACGCTGTATCAGCACAGCACCACCTCTGAAAGCTTGTGGCTGTCTGAGTCACCAAGGTAAGCAGAATTCTGAGATCCATCTGAGATCTTCAACAGCCAAATAATGGTCCCTGAGATGCCCCTGTTATAACCTCCAGAGCCTGTGAACAGGCTCCCTCCCATGGCTAAACAAACTTTGCAGCTGCAAGTAAGTTTAGGCCGTTGAGGTTACTCAGATGGTCTGATACAGCACAAGGGTCCTTATAGGAGGAGACAGGTGGTCAGAGAGGTCAGAGGTGAGTTGCTGGCTTTGCAAATGAAGGATGGGGCCACAAGCCAAGGACTATGCTGTGGGCAACCCATATAAACTGGAAGAGACAAGAACACAGATTCTCCCCTAGGGCTAGAAGGAATGTGAGTCTACAGATTAATTTTGGACCTGTGCCCTCCAGGAACTTACTACATAAGTACATAATACATAAGTACTTAAATTTGTCTTATTTTCCATTATTAAGTTTGGGGTCATTTGTTATAGCAGCAATAGGGAGGCTGTGATCAGTCATCAATTTTTTCCCTTTCTTTTTAAATTTTATTATATAAAATCCAGGGGATGGTCTTGGCCCACTTCCAGCTGAGGCGGGAAACTGTGCCCTTGCCATCTCTGGCACAGCAGGCTGGACACCAGCCTCCCCTCCTCTTGGGGCCAGGGCCCCCTGAGGGCTCCCTGAGGGCCCCAGGGCTCTGAGGGGCCTGAGAAGCCTGGAGGGACAGTCGGGCAGGGGTGGGAGGGATGTGGCGTTCAGCTGCTCTGTTCATGCTGGCTTGTGGAACATGGGGCTGCCTGGGGGTGAACCAGTAGGTGAATTTAGACACTCATCCTGTCTCTAATATACCCACTTTTTGTCCTGCCTTAACTTTCCTCTTTCATTCATCTAATAAAGACTCTGAGTGTCTTCTATGTGTCCATGCCAGGCACAGATGCTGCCCCATGGCGTTCATTGTCCAGCCAGGGAGCAGACCAAAGTCAGGTGAATGGTCCTTGACACCCAGTCAGGAACCACTGTGGAAGGCATCATTTACGAGAGCCAGACGGAACAAGCTAAATGCGCGCTGGCAGAGGACTGGACAAAGAAGATGTGATAGGTCTACACAGAGGGATTCTTCTCAGAGACTAGGGAGGAAAGAAGAACTGTTATGTTACTATCACAGCAAAATGGAAGGAACTCATAGGGACCATGTGAAGTGAAAGGTAAAACCAGAAAGACAAAGACATATTATAGATGATTTCACATATATGAGTAACATAAGAAAATAAAGTGGATGAACTGACCAAGTGAAATAACTGTAAATTAGCGGGCATTGATAACAGAACTGAGGTTCCTGAGGTTAAGAGGGAATGCGGAGGGAGAAGGGCCAGAGTCAGGGATGATGGTGGGGCAAAACATAAAATGAAAATACTTTTCGAAGCCAAAAAAAAATATTAACTAAGGTATACATCGACAGAGATTCCTACATACCATGTGGATAAAAATGTCACATGATACAGATGGCAACCCTTGCTTGTGGTCTACGCAACCAGCGTAATTACACTTAGAAACCAACACGTTTAGTGGGCCAGTCCTAAACAAGAAGAGAAAGGAACCACCATGGGTCAGCGCAGGTCAGTGCAGATGAACAAGAGGACCGGGCTCCCGTTAGGAGAAAAAATGTACTCATTTCGTTACTGTCTTAGAGAGGAAAAAAGATCATTTCATAATTACATCAATTCTTAAAGGCAATACCCTCCCCAGACAGAAACCAGAACTGTAGGCACAGTGAAGTCCCTTAAAACAAACAGGAGTTCATGGGAGAGTCAGCAATGATCAGGCAACCGAGAGAAACCTCCAGCATCTCCTGAAGACAGCTTAGTAGGGCCAGGCTTCCAGAGACACCTCCCTCTTCAGAGTGCGTCAAACCAGAAGACTCTGAGGTCAGAGAAACAAATTAAACAAGAGCACCTGCTTCTCACCACCACCCCCCTTTTTTTATTGTGGTAAAATACATGTAGCATAAAATGTATCAGCGTGACAATTTTTAAGTGTCCAGTTCACTGGCCTCAAGCATAACGCGCTCTCGGGCAGCAGCACCACCTCCTTCAGCAGAAGTCTTCACCTCCCCAAACTGTCCCCATGAAACAACAATGCCCTCTCCTGGCCCGGCCCTCATTTTCTCTGTGCTTCTGACCACTCTTCATCCGAGTGGAATCATGCAATATTTGTTCTTTTGAGCCTGGCTTACTTCATTGGGCATAAGGCCCTCGAGGTTCGTCCACACATCAGAATTTCGTTTCTCTTTAAGGCTGAATAATGTTCCATTGTGTGGATGCAGCCCGTTCTGTTTCTCCACCCATGTGTCAGTGGACACTCGGGGAGTGTCCACTTCTTCACCATTGTGAATGCTGTTGCTGTGAACACAGGTGCACCACTATCTCTTGTAGATCCTGCTTTCAATTCTTCTGGGTATCGACCCAGAAGTAGAATTACTGGATCCTACAGGAATCCTATATTTATTGTTCTGAGAAACTGCCACTCTTCCACAGAAGCGTCATTTACATTCCCGCCAGCAGTCTGTCAGGGTTCCGATTTCTGCACGTTCTCACGACGCCTGCTGTTTTGGGGGTGTTGGTTGTAGCCATCCTAGCAGATGGGAGGTGCTTCATTTGAAGAATAAATTGTATTGATTTGCATGGCTACATACATTTTGTGGGTGCATTTTCACCTCTGAACAGAAGCCTCACCTCATCCACCACCAGAGTTACAGTCCTTCCCCATATCCGGTTGACTCCTGTCCCCCTCCCCCCCAACCCTTTTCCTCCCCCACCCTGGAGCCTCCATTCAGTCTTAAGAGTTGTTTTTGCTGTGATCTGTTAGTTCACTTTCTTTGATTATTTATATTCCACACAAGAGAGAAACCATCCTATCGCTTTCTGACTTATTTTGTGTAGCATAATGACCTCAAATTCTATCTATGTTGCCACAAAAAGCAAGATTTCATCTTTTTCTTTTATAGCTGAGTAGTATATGTTACTACATTTCCCATCAGTTCTTGAGGCAGTATCCTCCATGGGCCCTTCAGTTGTCTTAGCTAAAGTGAATAGTGCTGCTTTGGACATAGGAAGGGTTAGCACTTCTCAAATTAGTGTTTTTCTCTTCAGATAAACACCTGGGAGCGGTAGTGCTGGCTCATGTGACGCTTCTGTTTATCTTTAGAGAAGTCTCTGCTCAAGTCCTCTGTCCATTTTTTTTTGTTTTTTTTTTTTGTTTTTGGGTTTTCCAGTTTCTTTTTTTTTTTGGGTTCTTAGGCCCCCGTTTGGTTTTTTGTTGCTTAATTTGTTTCCCAGGTTTTTTTTTGCTTTTTTTTTTTAAAAGATTTATTTATTTATTCATACAGAACTGGGGGACAAGCCAGAGGTGCAGGGGTGGTAAGAGTTTTCACCAGAGACAGAGCGGGGAGCAGAACAGGCCAACTGATGAAGTACACTGCTGCGGGGAGCAGCGGCTGGGTCAGGAGAGGTCTGCCGCGTCATGTGGGTCAGGGATTGAACTCATGCCTCAGTGGCTGTGAGAGCTCACAGTGCTGCACTTTAACCTGCTGCGCCAGCAAGGAGGGCCCCTTCTCCGATGTTTGTGTCATGTCTTTGGCTGCAGAGAGACGTCTTAGTATGGCGCAGTCCCACGTATTTAGTTCTGCTTTGTTCCCGTTGCCACTGCAGTTGAGTATCCAAAGACTCTGTCTTTGTCCAGGAGTGTTTCTGTCTGTTATATGGTTTCAAGTTTTACAGTTTGCATCTCCATCCATTTTGAGTTAATATTTTTGTGTATGATATTGAACAATGATCTGGTTCTTTTCTCTAACATGTGGGTAGCCAGGTTTCCCAGTAGCATTGGTTGGAGAGAAGAGCACCTGGATCTTAGGGGGGGCTGGATCCTACTGGCATCCTAGCCTGTCTAGTTGGGTGATTTGGGGTGTCACAAGTTGACCTCTCAAAGCAAAAACTGGGCCCTTTTCTTTTCTTCCTGGGCACCCATGAGACCACGTTTTCCAGTCCCCTTTGCAGTTAGACGCAGACGCATGATGGAGTCGTGACCAATGGAGTGTGGGCAGAAGTGAAGTAAGTCACTTCTAGGCTTGGCCTGGACCACTCTCCCTGAATGCTCATCTCCCTCTTGTTCTGGGGAGGTCAGCAGGGCAGGTCCAGTGCATTCAAGGCCCTGGGGGTAGTAGGAAGGAAGGAGCCCATGTTTCTGAATGACCATGTGCCATCTGCCAAATACCTACTTGGACCTTACATGAGCAAGTAATAAACTTTGATTTGAAGTCATCAACCTTCAAGAGGGTCTGTTGGTCATAGCAGCTTGCATTATTTATCCTAGTACACAAGACCAACTGATACCATTTCATGGGGCTGCTGTAAAGATTCAGCAAGCTAATCTGTGCACAGCCCTTCACACAGTACAACCTGAGCACTAGATAAATGTTAGTGTGCAGCTCTTCCTTCCCAAGCTGTCTCTACCCCTGACGTTCACACATCGGTGCTTAGAAGTGCTGCTTATGAATAGTAAATCCTCCAAATTTAAGGGTCGTTAGATTACTAGTGACAAAAAACTCACTTCAAACTTGCTTAAGCAAAAGAAGTAATCTATTATTTTACTTAAGTGAATATCCACAGGGTCTAGTTTCAAGGATGGCCCAATGCAGGGGCCCATAGGATGCTCTCTGGCCCAATCTCTTGCCATCTCTCAAACGGATGTTTTCTATGTTGGCATCTTTTTCAGCCCCCCGCCCCCTTACCCCCATGACAAGATGGTTGCTCTGACTACAGTTCACCATTGGGTCCATGGCTTCCCTTTCACCAGTGATTCTCACTGCCTTGAATGGGGTCATATGATTATCCCTAAATTCATTGTGTGACCAAGGCGTGCGTTGTGCCATCTGTAAATGCAGATGCTAATAACACACTACCACGTTGTCATGGGGTGCCTGAGTTCTGATAGATACATGGGAGACACCAAACCAGTGCTGGGTCCTGCCTCCTCTGGTTTGGCCTTGAGTGGTCGTCACGGACCTGGGGGTGTGTGGGGGGGGCGGGGGGGCCGGCTATCTTCCTCTGGGTCTCCTAGTCCTAAGAAGTGGCTCCACCAGCAACAGTTCCCTACCACATAGTAGGTACTAAATAAGTGGTTGCCAATGTCTGTGGTATGGTTCCAGAGGTCAATGCTGGAGCGTGTGGGTATTGAAGGGAGAAAGAATCTACTCTAAATAAGAATGTGCTTTCAAATTTCTTTGAGATGCTTCCTCTGGAAGCAGTGAGCTCCCCGTGAGTGGAGACATTCAAGCAGAGGTCAATGTCACCTTCAAGGTCTTTCTATAATTGAGGGGTTCTGCACCTCCACAGCTGTACAGAGTGGGTGTTGTAGCTCTGGCCCAGCTCATGTGTAGCTAACCGGTTTAGCTGTGCCAGGCCCCAAGATTGGGGACCGGGGCCTGCGTGAGTGTTAGGGAGGAGCCTCATCTCTCTGCAGTCCTACAGGAATGTCCCTATCTGTTCTCAGATGCCCATATCGAGAGCTGGGGGGGAGGGTTCCAGGAGTCCTGCATAGGCTGCATGGTGGTCACGGACTGCCGAGGGCTGGACTGTGGGCCGGTTCAGACAAAGACGGTTGAAGACCCTTTGTGCGACACAAAAGCAAGTGATCATCTTCCCTGAAACGCTTCTGTCTGAGGATGCTGGCCCGCTCTTCTCTCTGTCTCTTTTTTCTAAATTTCATGTTGACCCTGCGCTTGTCTCTTTGTTTCTGGGACCCTTTCTTGTGTCTCTGTCCCTCTGACTCTACCTCTCGAATTGTCTCCTCTCCCTGGGAGGGCCAGTGGGTTAACAGTGGTACGTCTGCCTACCTGCCCTCTGCCATTTCCCATCCTTGAAGCCGTCTCTGTGCCAAGAGGGCTTCAACCACGAGGGTTTCCCTACTCTATTCCCAGGGACCCTAGACCCCCACTGGGGAGCAGTTTGCAAAGTAGGTGCAGGGGGGCAGCAGCAGGAAATCATTTAAAGTCTGCGCCTGGCTAGGGGTCAAGAAGCCCCGTGGGGTCTCTGTCTAGCTTCTGCCATGCCCACATCTCAGCCATCCTTGCTGAGCCATCCACACTGCTCCCTGGTGGACTCTGTGCAGGCCAGCAAATGGGTCTCACCTTGCCGTTGGACCCATGGCCACTCTGGCTCAGAGAGGGGAAGTGAAGGTCCAAGTTACACAGGTGCCTGCCAGCAAGTCCTGGCTCCCCTGCTACCTTGTGGCCCTCAGCAGGCTGTTCTGCACCTGGGCAGCCCCAGCTTGGCAGGGTCAATCATCTACCGGCTCTGGACTCAGTGTCTCCGCCTGTAAAATGGGCTTAAGGGCACACTCATGTCGGGGTAGGGGCTCCTGGACTCCCGCACGCAGCCAGTAGGGGGCGTGCGCTGCCGCTTGGGAGGCTCCGCGGGTGCCAGCGAACTCGCAGTGAATTTGCTTCTTTTCATCACCCTCCCGCGTCCAGCTGCTCCTGTCAACACCTTCTTATAGCGTGTAATTCATCGCCGGACTGACAGCTGGAGCCGCCCTCACCGGCCTGCCGCTCCGCACCGCACCCGGGGCTGGGCCAGCGGGGCTGAGGCCGCGGGGATCCGGCTTCCCAGCTAGGGATCCCGCCTAGCTGGGGCTGGGCACTGGAACCTCAACCTCCCCTTCCTCCCCGGATCTAGCCTCCTCTCTTCCCAGGTCGCTGCAGGGGGAGAGGTGCGTTTCCATTCACGCCTCCACCACCGATTTCCTTGCACTGGGATTTCTCTCCTGGAAATCCACCGTTATTCCACCTGGCACTCCCCTCTGTTCCCACTCAAGGGTAGGGCTCAAGAACAGGGACCTGCCTCGCATCTGGATAGGGCCATGGGGGTCGGACAGTGGGACACCGGAGCTCACAGTGCTGGGGCAGGGTTCAGTTGGCCAGGCGTGTTGTGCAAACCTTGCTAGGTCAGCCTCAGTGTCCGGTACAGCTCACCCAGTGGAGGCTTAGCTAGGTGCTGGCACCCGGAGGCCACAGAAACTGGGGCTGCCAGAGTCAGCCATCCTGGGTCCTCTCCTCAGGAGTCAGGTGGGACCACCTGAATTGTCATTCTCAGAGAGAAAGCAGCAGGGGCGTGGAGGGGATGGATATAGATCCGAGCTTTGCCACAAAATGCTGTGTTCCCTTGGCAAGTTACCTCCTCTCTCAGGACCTTAGGAAAGGAGGAGATGGGAAGAGATGAGGTACCACAAAGCTGCTTCTTTTCCCAGGGCAAGACGGACCGGGAAGGAGGGAATGAAAATAAACATCCACCCTGAGACGGATTCTCCCCCAACACCACACCCGTCCCCTCTCCTGAGTGGATGCAGAGTGGATGCAGTCTTGTTAAAATGGGTGGGCACGCCTCTACCCCTTTGGGTGATGGGGCCAGCCCCCCACTGAGACAGGAAGAGCTGTGCAGAGATAGGTCGAGGTCTGGATGAACCTGGGCCTGGAGCTGACAGCCCCTGCGAGGGGTGCAGTCCACAGATGTTTGTCCACTTGACAGACTGGGAAACTGAGAGTAGCTAGGAGGCAGCGAGCTGCTCCCAGCTGCCCCTGTGGCCAGGGCAGCCACTCAGGAGCAGACTTGGCCTCCCAGGCCACCTTCCCACACTGTCTCCGCCGAGGGGCTCCAGGGGCCCCTGCTCCTCGACCTTGCTGCCTCAGAGCCCCGCCCCCACCGTGATTTATGAGGGTCGCAACAGTGTTTGTGTCTCCTTGGAAAGCAATTTGGGAACGGGAGCTTTGATTGTGGGAACCTCTGCTCCGAGGATGATCCAAAAACCACACATGGTCTCCAGCACAGAGATGTCCAGCGCGCTGTTTATAACCGTGGAAAATCGTGCCCACCCCCGCTCCGGAGGAGGTTTTGGCACAGACATGTTCTGAGCAGGTCACAGCTCTGGGGACAAACTCGCGCGGGCTGGCATGAGCGCGCAAGGTGCACAGCTTTGCACACAGCGAGCTCCACGCCTGCAGGCCCAGCAAGGATGGAAGCCGCCTCCCAACGGCCTGGGTGGGGCTCCCCATCCTCCTGCTCTATTAGCCTGCACTGTGTTGATCATAGGAGAAACCAACATCATTTAAACAGCAAATTATTTAAAGCCCCATTTGTATACTGAAGTATTTATGAGTGAAATGATATGGTGTCTGGGATTTGTTTTAAAACTCACTCCAGATGTATTTGTGCGTTACTCATGCAATTAACAAGGAAGTTTAATAAAAATCCACCATGTGTGTTTGGGAGGGTCTGCACCAGGGCTTGGCAGGGGCTGGAGGCAGAATCTGCAGCTGGCATGGCTAAGGTCCTGAGCTGGCATGGTGACTCTGCAGGTGGGCTTTGTATCCACTTCAGGCCTCGACCTTCTGGGGGCTGGTCTTGCTCCTCAGCCTGAGTGTACACCATCAGAGAAGAAGGGACCCAGTCCTGTTGCAGAGGCTAGAAGGAGGGAGGAGGGCTGGACGGAGGGGTCTGAGGACCGATCCAGCTCTGCAGGGAGATGTCCAGGGTCTTCCTGAACCCACCTGGACAGTGTGGGGGGGCTCTGGGCTCCAGAAACCTTGTTTTCGTGGGACTGAAGGGGAATGGAAGACTGAAGCTGAGGAAGGATTTGCACCCAGGCTTCATGCCCAGGATGACCTGGATGGGCCAGGGAGGCCCAGGACCTCAGGCCAGGAGGGTGCACCAGGGTGCCCTGCCACAGCTTGGCTCCTGTCAGGCCCGCCTACGCTTGTTTATGCTCTTATGGGCCCCTGGGGACACTTACCAACGCTTGCAACCTGGCTGATGCCAGCGCAGGGTTTAGAGTACCCTCAGAATAGGGACAGCCTGTAGGGATCTCATGGACTACGGACACTTGTTCCCAGACTGCTGACCCCACACGCCTGCTCCAAGGCAGAACAAGGTGAGCCAGAGGTCTGGTTCTCACTGGGCAGTGGGCAGTTCTTTCACCTCCCTGAACCTCTGTTCTGTTTCTCTCTAAAAGTGGGCAGCGGATTATGCAGTCCACACACGCAAGGCTCTCAGAACCGCACGGTGTTATGAGGCCTGGGGGTATGTTGTAGGCACATCCTCACTGTCATCCTCACAGCCAGCACTGCGAGGCGTGGCTTTGGGAATGCAAGTCTCAGAGGGGGCCTTGGGGTTGCTCTGCTCTTTGGCAGGCCAGGCTGGAGATACCAGTCTGCTTGTCCCTGCCCAGCATCCAGGCTCTGGTCACTCGGTTACTTGGGACTTGCCTGCTGCCGTGACCCAGCTCAGGTCTGCTGATCAGGGGGTCCCAACCCTGTGCACCAAGTGCCAGAGTGGAGCGTGGCGGTTTGGGACGTGGCTCTTGGTTCTGAGCTCTACCCTGGCCTCGCCTTGCTCCAAAAGTCTGGAGAAGCCCAGTCTAAAGAACTGGCCATTACCAATGAATTGGCGGAGCCCACTGAGTTGGGGTGAGGGAAGAGCCCTGGAACCCCCGGAGTGTGACTCCGTGAGAACAGAGCCGCTGTCAGACTAAAGACTCCTCCTCCAGGAAGCCGGCATCCTCCTTCAATGTGGTCAGAATATAAGCTTGGTGAGGGGGCCAGGGTGAACGGGCCTTACAGCACGTGTCCCCATAGTGGGGAGCAGCAGCAGATGGGGCAGGTCACAGGCAGCCCAGACTCCAGGGCCTCTGGGCGTCGTCAGATCCCAGCCTGGAGCCCAGCAGCCTTGTGCGGACACCATGGGTCTCAGCCCAAACCTTTGTTTATCTGCCTCCTGTCTGAACGCTGGCTCAGAGGTGTGCACCAAGCCTTGTGTGTGCCAGCCACATTATGGGCCCAGAGGCTGCCCATTCGAATGGACAGAACCCAAGTTCCAGGCTTGGCCTTGGTGCCTCACATGTCCCCAAACTTAGTGATCATTGCTCCAGTCTCGCTGACCATTTAGAACACTCCAGTCCCAGACCCCTCCCCCCTATAGTTCCTTCCATCTACATACCTGTCCCAGGTCTTCATGTGAATGGCTTGTCCCCAGTCCTGGCCTGCAGTGGGACCCCTCCTGCAGCCGCAGCCCGCCTACTCTTCCTGCCCCATGAGAGTGACTCCCTGCCACGGAGTGGGGTGCTGTGCATTCATTCCTAGGAAACTGGGCAGGCTGTGGCCACAGCAGCAGCAGCATTGCTGTGACTCCCCAGGCTTATCCCCAAAGGCAATCCAGCTTCCCTGGCCCTCAAGGGCCCTCGTTCTGGAACCCGCTGCCATGCTGTGAGGAAGCCCAAGCACAAACCCTGGAGCTCGGCTTGGTCTGATCTCAGATTTTCTCTGCCTTAGGAGGTGCCCATGAACTGCCCCACTTTTTCAGGGCCAGCGCACGCCTGACTTCTTGAAGGCAGGAAGGAGGCGGACTGGAGCAGCCTGTGCACTGCCCTGGAGAAACTTCTCTTTTCTCCACAGCTGCCAATACCCACCCCTGGGGCCAGGCAGGAGCATGAGCTGTGTGCCCCAGGAGTGGGAGACCCACAGTGTGACCACACACCGCCGGGGGGCCAGATGAGGGCACACACCCTCCAATGACCCTTGGCGGGACCTTCAGGCAGGATCAGCCCTCTAAGGAAGGACATGGGGGCGATTGGGGGAGAAGCAAGCAGGGCAAAGGAGTGAGGCTAGGGTTAGCTGGTATGTTCAGGGTAGCTGCATGGATGACCCCAGTGGGAAGAGGCCCCTGCAAGCCCCCAGGAGGGGAAGGCTGGAGAAAGAGGGTGAGGGGGTGCGGAGAGGCTGTGTGCTTCCCTGGAAATACCCAGCCTGTGAGCCTGGGGGTGGGGGCAGGAGAAATACTGTTTATGGAGCCTGCCCTTCTCATGGATTCTACTCCACTAATAAGAGGGAAAGGAGGGACGTGGACTTGCCTTATTTCCCATTATTATTCAAATGGATTGAAAATTTTAATCCTATAATAAAGTGACAATTTCCATTTTTCCTGGCAATTCATTTTCACAAAACGACCAGGGTCATGACCCGTTTTGCAAAAATCAGCACTCTGTGATTAAATCAAATGTGTAAGGCGAGTTTTAACAGGGGTGTTTCTTTAAATGGGCCTGACTGTGGGCTCTCTGCCCCTGCGCTGGCAGAGATGGGGTGGGAGGGGTGCTCCGCTCTGCCCTGGGCCATCTTATGGCCTTCCTGGCTGCTATGACTCCTTTGTAAAACCTGCTGTGTGACCTCAGGTAGGTCCCTGACCCCTTGGGGTTCAGTTTTCACATCTCCAGAATGGGGATACCAGTGGTGACTTCTTAGGGTGGGGAGAACTTTTTTTTTGGTAATTAAATTTATTTTCTTACATTGTTCATTTTTGGACAGCATTTGATTTCTCCTCCTATAATGAAGTCCTGGGCCTCTTTTATTAAGAACTCAGATTGGGGCCCTCCCTAGTGGTGCAACATGTTAAAGCACAGAACTATGAAGCTATTGACAGCCACTAAAGCATGAGTTCGATCCCCACCCCGGGGGTGACCCACCCGGCACAGCAGACCTCTCCTGACTCGCCTGCTGCTCCCCTCAGCAGTGTACTTGTCAATCTGCCTGTCCTGCTCCCCACTCTGTCTCTGGTGAGTCCTCTCATCACCTCCACACCTCTGGTTGTAACCCAGTTCTGTATTCATTAAATCCATTAAAAAGTAGAAAAATATAAATCATCATGATTTGTTTGAATTTACTAAAAAAAAAGAAAGAATTTGAATCGTCAGCATTGCCATCATGCTCCATTATAACCCTCACCCCACATGATGAGGTAGAAAGTGTTAGTGTCCCATGGTACAGATGGATCCAGAACACCTCGGGTCCCTGAGTGTCCCCTTGGGAGACTCGCATGACCCTCCCAGAGTGAGGCCCAGAATCGTGCTGCTCACAGGGCAGGGCCTCCCCATCACAGATGTTGACCATGACTCTGAGCTTCCTCCCTCCCTAGCCGAAGCTCTGGGGTTCCAGTGAGCAGAATTACGGGGCTGGACACTCTGAGCACATAGTCATGGCTTTGCTGTTCCAGCACCCACCCTACCTGGCAGCTCCCAACCTCAGTCTCACCTGCTGGGTGAGAATTAAATTGCTCAGTGTCTGACAGGACCTGGGGTGTGTACACCCAAGTCCAGTGTTTATGACTCATGGAGCCTAAGGAGGGAGACAATAGCCCCAAAACATTCCTACAGGGCAGCGCCAGGGGCACAGAAGCATGGGCCAGACTGGAGTGTCTTTGCAGTCTGGTCTAGTCTGGGTGAAGGTGGAGGGAGTGGAGCCTCAAGGAGAGGCGAGGTCCCACGAGTTGGTCCTCAAGCCCTGAGGGGAAAGTTCCTCACCAGCCATGCTGCCCTCATTCCGTCCACCTCCTTCCAATGGTGGTTGCCAAGCTGTGGTCAAGAGCTCGTCTGAGCTGTTTTGCGGGGGACAGAATTTGAGGGAGGGCCTGCCTCAGCACCATAGGGTGAACAAAAAATGAGAATCAAAATGGTGCCTCCAGGTGTCCCAGCCTGTTCTCACCTCCTCCTGCCCCACTTCCACCCCCAGCCACCGCCTGCCCGAAGGCCGTCTTGGTCAGCCCTGGGCTTATTATCAGGCAAGTCTTTCCCGACATGCTCTGAGCTGCACCTCAGGCCCCAGTTCAAGGTCTGATGAATAACGGCAGACCACAGAAAAGCAGCCCAACAGGGACACCAACCAGGGAGCAGGGGGATCCCCAACCTCTGGGAACGCCTGTACCTCCTCCCCGTCCCTTGCATTAGCCAGTCACCTGCAGGGTGGGGTCACAGAGGAAGGTGAACTTGTTGTTTGTCTAATCATGCTTCGATTTTGTCCATAAGGGGAAACTGAGGCACTGGGCGCAGTCGCTTCTTCAAACTACAGGGCCTGTGTCCTGCGGTACCCACCCACACAGCTGTGGTGTCCACCTCATGCTGGCTGGTTCCCCATATGGTCACTGCCTGTTTCTCTCGGAAACGATCTTGGACTGCCAGGCCCGCCTGTGTGGACGGTGCGCCCCGGAAAGGCCCTCCACTTTAATTAGTGTGAAGCCTCCTGGTGCGCAGGCTGCCTGATGCTGGTAATTAAGCGGGAGGGCTCTGGGAGGGGGCTGATGGGCTCTGGTGAAGGGGAGGGGACAAAAGGGGCTCCTACCTCCCGGTATGACAGAGCTGCTGGCCCCTGGGGTGACTGGGAGGGAGCAGGCTGGGTCTGAGAGCCTGGATTTTAATAAAACCAGGAGGTGTGTGAACCTGACCCTGAGAAATTCTATTCCTAAGCAGTGGGCTGGGGCCTCGGCCCTCCTGCCAGGCCAGCCACCAGGAGAGGACCTGTGCTGGTCAGGGCCAGACCTTTCCTGGCTCTCAGCCTCAATTTCCCCCCAGCCCTATGTAGTGATCTTTAGGAGGTTTTCTGTGGGGGTGTGGTACTCAGTGGTAGAGTCTTGACATCAAGTAGACTTGGGTACCATTCTGGCTGTTTGCCTTCTGGGGCCTCAGTTTCCCCATCTGGAAGATGGGAAGAACTAGTTTCATCCATGGTTCCAGGTTTGGTGCTCAAGAAATGCAATTGATTAGTATGGCAAAGGGTGGGGGCTGCCTGAGGCATAAAGGCTGATATTGCTTGGGAACCCTGGCTCTTTGGGGAACACTGGACTGCTGGGGTCACTGCACCCTCCTCCAGTTGTAGTGACTGCTCAGGCTAACTTCTCCTCTCGCCCTACAACCCCCCAGGGCCCCCTTGAGCTGCGGAATCTTCTAGGTGGCATCCTCACCTCTACCTTGATGTCTGGGGAACTTGGGGTTCCCATCCCTACCTAATACATATCTTCTCGGCCTGCTCCTTGAGTTCCTCCAGCCCCAGCTCTAGTTCCGCGCCATCCAGCTCTGCTGTGTGCCGAGGAAGCTACCGACAGAGACCCACCCCTGGGGATGAGTGCTGCCTGGGGAGCCCAGGTGGAGCCCACATATCCACCCTGGTAGGGCTACCCTGTAGCCCTACTTAGAGCATGAAAAGAAGCAGTGAAATTAGTTATAGTTATTTAACCCAATGTATCCCAAACACTATCACTTAACATGTAATCACAATTATTTATGGGATATTTCACACTTAAAAATGCTTTGGTTCCAAGCATTGGGAATCTAGGTGTATACTGTTGCCATGCTCCTTGGGAAAGGCCACCTTCCAAGTGGCTGAGGGGCGGGGGTGGGAGCAGAGGTACCTGTGCACCTGCGCGTGGCCTGGGCTCCACTCCGGGAGCGCTGGGCTTCGGACAGTTGGAGCAGGAGAGGAACTTGATGATGTTTACCTTCCCATCCTGGAAAGTCGTGCAGAGAATGGACTCAGAGAGCTCACTGCAGAGGGCCTGGAGACTCAGGAGGCCCAGATGACGAAAGAGAGGGTCTGAGCTGGCATGTTGGGGAGAGCTGGCCTGGCACACTGGTGAGGGCATGAGGGAAGGGCAGTGTCAGGCAGTCTAGGTGCAGGCCTGAGCCTCTGAAGACAGGCTTCCACCAGACCAGAGGGCAGCAGAGGGTGTGCCCCCAAATCCAGGCAGCGGTGAGGGCTCCGAGCTCAGGGAAGTCCAAGAAGGAGGGCAAATGTCCAGAATATGCCACTGGGTTTCGTGTGGCTGGGTTCTGGTGAGGGCCATACTACCCTGAGTGTCAGTGTGTGCCATATGGGTACAGAGGGAGGCCTGCCTGAGCTGAAGGGTGAAGCTACCAGATCTCAAAGCTCTCGCAGGAATCCTGGGTTTTCATTTTTTTTTTGAAGATTTATTTATTTGTGCATACAGAACTAGGGTACAGGCCAGAGGTGCAGGGAAAGTGAGAGGATTCACCAGAGACAGAGCTGGGAGCAGAACAGGCAGATCGAAGAAGTACACTGCTGAGGGGAGCAGCGGGCGGGTCAGGAGAGGTCTGCCACGCCATGTGGTCACCTCCGGGGCAGGCGGGAATCGAACTCATGCAGAAGTGGCCTTAGCTTCTTAGTGCTGTGCTTTAACCTTCTGCGCCACCAGGAAAGGCCCTGGCTTCTCATTTTGAGAGCAATGAGAGTCATTGCCTTGTGGTTGGTCTTGGGGTGACATGATTATATGACTCATAGAAACTTCCTTCTGGCTATTGGGGCTGGGTTCAAGGGGCTGAGTGTCCTTGGGGTGAACATAGAACTCCAGCGGGGACCCAAGGGCTACAGGGTGCCGGACTGGGTGACAGATTTCCAGCGGGGCCAGCGGGTGGCAGGTTTGGAGGGCTGGTAGGGGTCCCTGTGATACGGCCTAATCAGCAGGCCTTCCTGCTGGAGCATCACGCCCTGCCCGTCCTGCTCACGCCGCAGGTAACACTGTCAGCTGGTAATTCTCCTGATCCCTTTATCCTGCGCTTTAATAAATAATTTACCTGAATTATTCACATGGAAATTTCAACATTATTAAAAATTAACCAACTTAAATGAGTCCATGGTAAATAGCTGGGCGGCTCTTCCCGAGGACGGGAAGCTATAGGCAGGGAGGGGAGCTTTCCCGGGAGGCAGGACTGGACAGAGCAGGGGAGCAGGCGGGGGAGACATGGACACCCCGTTCTGGGGGACACAGCAGCTTCAGGAAGCTGCTCACCTCACCCCTCTGGGCCTCTGGTACCACTGGCTGGGTCAGTTGCTAAGAGGACCTGGGGAGGACAGCTTGGGGAGGACTGCTCGGGGAGGACAGATGCCATGGGGGACAGTGAGTGGGTCCCAGCAGAGGTGTTCCCATCAGTCTCTTGTTCTGAGCAGCATGCCTGGCTACTGTGTCTCTTGAAAGGTTTCCTGTTTGGTTCTTTCTATTTTTATTCAAGAGTAGAAGTGAAGGTGCTGGGGAAAGATTATATAAGTGAGTTGTCTTATAGACAGAGGTATGGGTGTTTGGGGGTTGGCATGGTGCTGTGGACAGGGCACAAATGTACCCTCTTATCAGCAAGTGGCAGAGGCAACGCAGAGAGCCCTGCTTGGAAATCACATACCTGGCCGGGCTGCCGGGTACTGACACCCTTGACCTTATCCTCAATCGTTGGGCCTGGGGTACCAACTGTCCTCAAGCCACAGATGAGGAGACTCAGGGAAAGGGAGAGACGGTCACCCTGCAAAGGGCATCTGTAACTGTGGCCAGGACCTGGGTGTCTGCGCCCCACCCAAGCATTCTCTCCTCGGCCTGCCTAGAAATGGCTCCCAAGCCTGGGGACTGCGGAGCAGGGACACCGGAAATTTCAGGTGGGAGTCTGGGGTTCGGGCAGGAACAACGCGTTGGGTGGGGACCATCTCCACAGCAGTATTGTGGACACAGGCCCTGCTGGCTAGGGAGGATGGGCCTCCTGTCCACCCAGCGGTGACCCTCTTGTCCCGGGCCCCTCTGACCTGTGTGGGGTTATTGTTTCCACGCCTACTGCTCACTCTTAGTTCCTTTTTCAACATTTTACTTTGAAAAATCACAGAAAACCTGCAAGGCTGTAGTGTAATGCCCATGACCCATTCACCTAGTTTCACAAAGGTAAAGGTTTTTCACAGTTTGTCTTATTTCTCTCCATGATGCTTTATTGCTATTGTGGTAGCAAAGCTCATTTCTACTCCTGAGCCACTTAATGGGCACACTGTAGATATGATGGCAAAGGGCAAGTACTTGAGCACCTATTTCCTAAAAACACGGTCATTCTCTTCCAAAACCACAATAGAGTGATCCAGTTCAAGAAATCTACCCCTGCGACAGACAAGTAGCAAAACCTGACAGTGTTCTTCTCCAAGAAAGGTGTCTACAAATGACCAGGCAGCTAGTTATACCCAGTAAATCTGGGTGGGGCCAGTGCAATCAGGCAAGAAAAACAAAAGATGTCTGAACTGGAAGGGAGAAAATCAGCGGTCGTGACCACACCGTCATCTATATGGGCGTGTCTATTGTGTGTCCAGTTATGCTTTGATAAAGTTGTCAACAAAATGGAAAAACATGAGATTTTGTTCATGGGGTCTGGTGCGGAGCCTCAAGGCTACGTTCTCACCAGCACCCAGGCAGAGCCGATGCTGTGACCCCAGGGCCGCACTGAGTCCTCAGTCCACATTCACACCTGCTGAAGATCCCAGCGTGCTCTATGGCACCCCTTCCCCAGCCCTGACCCTAGCCCACACCCATAGGGTTCTCCAGGTCTCCCTTACCCTGGGGGCACCTCTACAGCCTTTTTTGTCTTCCAAGAAACTGACGTTTTCCAAAAGTCCAGCCAGGTCCTTGGTAAGAGACTCATCCATTCGGGTTTGTTTTAAATGTCCGCCTGATTTGGTTGATCGCTGTGGGGACATTGTGATGCTGAGTGCCCCAGGGCTGCGTGCCAGGGGGTGTCGGGCGGGTGCTTTGATGGCCTGGCTGAGGTGGAACATCTGCCGGTTCTTTTTACTGCAAAGGAAGGCATCTCCCGTGTAGCCAGCCCTGTCACCCATGGGAGACTCTCAGCGGCGCTGTGACTATTTCCTTCCCCATCACACCCAGTGGTTAAGCATCCACTGAGGATTCTTGCTAAAGCAATGATTTCTATGATGGCCAAAGTAAATTCTCAAATTCCATTGTTCTCCATCTGTTGTCATTCTGTAAAGAGGGTTTTCCCCTCCCCGTTTTATTTACGTGCATGGAGCACCCTGGGACATGAAGATTTAACCCAAGTGTTGGGCTCCATCACCAGCTTTGTTCCCTGTGCTGCCCTCCTGCCCCAGAGCATGGCCACTGCTGGCCCTTCTCTACAGGGCCTTCAGTTCTGACCTCCTCGCCGTCCATGAGGTGCCTGGTGGAAGCTTCTTGTAAA
>NW_004567125.1:7400643-7485014 GCF_000260355.1 Condylura cristata | reverse complement strand
ACGAAGTACACTGCTGAGGGGAGCAGCGGGGCGGGTCAGGAGAGGTCTGCCGCGCCATGTGGTCTCCTCCGGAGCAGGCGGGGATCGAATTCATGCGGAAGCGGCTTCAGATTCCCAGGGCTGTGCTTTAACCCGCTGTGCCACCAGGGAGGGCCCTGGCTAGTTATAGGACTTTAATGTTGGATCCAGGGAGCCCGGTACGTAGGCATGCCAGGTGGGGAGGCTGGGAGAGCCAAGAGACTCAGTAGGCAACCAAGCCCCGCAGCGCCCCTTAGATTTCCATGCTGTCTCTTGGGTCTCTCTGGTGTTCTCCCTCGGTCTCCTGTCGTGTTTTGGTTCTCTCGTGAAGCGGCCCTTGAATCTCTCCGCTCTCGGAACAGGCATGTGCCGGTTCTGCACGTGTATGCTGTGCTCCCGGGGCCAGATGTCCATCATCATGGGAGCGCACGCCCCTTGCCCACACCTCTCGGCCCTGGGCACCTATGCCCAAGGAGGAGGCAAGGCCCCCAGTGGTGGTCATAGAATTAGTGGTAGGAGGACAGGGAAAACACCTGAGAATGCCATTTACTCTACACTTACAACCTGGGACATCAGTCTCCCCAGGAATCTGAGGAGGCCGGTGAGGAGCAGGAGAGGGTGGGGATTCCCAAGAAGGAAGCTGGTAGTTCTCTGGGGGAGACTGCTGGGGTTTGATTTGTACACTGTCTGCAGATAATAGCAATGAACAGTAGTTATGTTCCCTCTGTCTAGGGAACTGGAGGGTAAGGGGTGCCCCCCGCATCTCCCACCTTCTGGAACGTACATAGCAGGGTGTGCCAGAAGGCAGGGTCAGCCCCAGGAAGCCCACATAACCCCAGTTGGTATTTCCTGCATGTGCGGTGCCCCAGGTCCAGGGCTGGGGGCTCTGCAGACCTGTCTCATGTAACAGTAACCTTGTGAGCCCCCAGTGCAAGCCCCCAGTTTCACAGATGGAACAAAGGCACCAACAGGCACAGTCCCTGGTCATGACTGGAGACACAGAGATGGAGAGGAGACGCATTGGAGAATGTTATGGGGTAACAGGACATCCCCGTACTTGTGCTGGGTCACAGAAAGGTCACACTAGTCATTCTGAACTTTGTGGTGGATGCTTGCAAAGAGAAACAGGTGACATTAATTCCAACAATATATTGTGTTAATCACAATATACTGTTACCGCTTAACTCGCAGCCAGCACGGAATCATTAGTGAGGTGGTTTATGTTTGGAGCCTGATGCCTTTCAAAGGCACACACTGTGGCTCGAACCAGCCACCTCTCACGCTCAGTGGCCTCACACAACTTGTGGCATTTCACAAGTGCGTGCCGTTGTCAAAACTCCTTCAACTATATGCTTAAAGGGGAGGCGTTCTACTAGATAGCAAGTATACTTCAATAGAATTGATTCATTGTAGAATGAAATAAGATAGATTGATTTTGATTGATCAAATAGAAAACTGATTAAATTTAAAAAAAAAAACAAAACCCAGGCCTGCTCTTCAGAGGCAGGTGGGCAGGGAGCAGTGTGGGGCAGGAGGCACGTGGCGAGCCGGGGTCTCCTGCCCCCGCGGAACCCGAGCTGAGATGCGGAGGGAGGTTTAATTAAAGTGCCCAGCCAGGCCGCTCCTGGAGCAGGGGGCAGCTACAGGCAGGCAGCTGGGGAGGAAATGCGGCTGCTTAACCTGCCGGCGGGTCTGACGATAAGTTAATAAAATCACATCCAACGGATGACCTGGAGCTGGTGCCTCTGCCCCCCTGAAGGCCATGGTAGGGCCCCTCATAAAAGGTTATTAAGGAAAGCAAATAACGCACTAGTGGGGGAGGCTTCCTGGCAGAGGCATCTTGGCCCCCATGAAGAGTGAAAGGGTGAAGGCCGAGGGCCCAGGCCCAGCAGCCATGTCCAGGAGTGGGAGGGAGGCCCAAGCCCTGCCATTTAATTAACAATTGGCAGGAAGGGGTGGGGAGGGGAGGCTGTCAGAATCCGGTCTTGGAACTTGGGTTATACATGTGAGAAGGGGCAGACTGGGGGTCCTTTGGGAACACTTGGAGGTTTCCAGCCCTCTGGGACACAGGATCAAGCCCACCCTGGTGAGGGACCCATCTCCATTTGGGGGACAGTGCCCAGCCCACACTCTCAAAGAGCCTGCTCAGTGTCCAGGGTGAGGGCGACAGGAGGCTGCCACGTGGTCTCCTCTGACCAAACAGGCCTCCTCTCTTGCTGTGTCTTTGGCTTCAAGGCTCCCCATGTGGCATGAGGGTCACTTAGAGTCTGTGTCCTTGAGGACCCCAAGCAGCTTTAAGGAGAATGCGTGAGCCCCTGGGGTCTGGTGGCTGCCTTGGGATGACTTGCCAGCTGGGCAGAACACCCGGTCATCAGGCTTGTTTGGTCGTCTCCAGGTGGCGAGGAGTGACTGGAGCGCCTTGTGAAGCACCCAGCCTGACATCCATCTCAGTTCCCGTCACTGTGCTAGAGGATGCTCCGCACACTGCACAGGGCTGTGAACCTGTGAACAGCTATGACTCTCGGGGTGCACAGTGTCCCCCCCTACCCCAAGCCTGCAGGTTGAATCCCTCTCTGCTCTGGGCTATCTTGACCAGAGATGGGCACCCAGATTTCCCCACAGGCCTTGGTTCAGCATGGTCGCCACATGTCCCAAGGCCAGAGGTTTTGTCCCCTCCTGCTTCTCCCACTGTTGGGCCTGGGTGGACTTGACAGAGGGCCTGCAGTAGAGAAGCCTGGGAGTCTAGTTGCCATGGCGCTGTCACGGATCTTCCCCAGAGACAACTCCTGTGGTGGCTTTAAAATATGTTCATGGAAAGAAGGAAACTAAGTCCCCTTGAATGTGGGTTGGACTTGGTGACCTGCTCTAATGACAAGAATGTGGTCAAAGAGACACTGCATTTGGAGGGTCCACCTTGGTCTCAGGGCCCCTCACTCCGGGGGACCAGATGCCCAAGCAGCCAAGGAGAGGTGCCTACGTGAGGAGTGAGGTCTCCCTCCCACAGCCGTCGGGAGGACTGTCTGGCCCCAGCACACCTGACTGCAGCCCCAGGAGAGCCTGGAGCAGAACTACCTGCCAGGTTGCTGCAGGTTCCCAGCCCATGGGAACTGGGAGATGAGGTGCACGGGTTCAGGCTGTGACATTTGGGGCGTTTGCTGTGGATAATAGATAGCTGAATCTCATCTCCCCGGCCCTTTCTATCACTACATGGTATTTTTTTTTAACCCCCTTTGCAGCAACCAACACCAAAGAGATTTTTTTAAATGCGTGTGTGTGTAAATATATTATATGTGTGTGTGTATAAAATACTTATATATATATAATACTAGTAAACAAGTTAACAAAGTGCAAAACTTCTACTCTGAAAACTGAAACATGTTTTAAATAAATTAAGAAGGACCTAGATGAATGGAAAGACACTTTGTGTCCATGGATTGGAAGACTTAGTAAAGATAGCAATGCTCCCTAACTTCTAAAGACTCAACACCATCCCTATGGAAAGGCAAGGGGTCCGGAGAAGCTGAAGTAATGAAAAAGAAACAAAGTCGGGAGACTCACACAGCTTGATCTCAGAACTTATTACAAAGTCACAGTCATGGCATTGGCATAGGAGAGACACACAGACCAGTGGAACAGAACCAAGAGTCAGGAATACAGCCTTCCACGTATTGCCCGCTGGTTTTTGACATGGGTACCTAGACCATTCGATGGGGAAAGAATCATCTTTTCAATAAATGCTGCTAGGACAATGGGAAATCCACATGTGAAAAAATGAAGAAGGATCTCTAAATACATCATCTAAAATAATTAACCCAAATTTTATGAAAACCTAACTGTACATACAAAAAGTTGTAAAACTCTTACAAGAGAGTGTAGGAGAAAATCCACATAACTTGGGGTTAAACAACAGATTCTTAGCTATGAACACACAATGCATATGACAAAAGAAAAAATAGATGCATTGGGCAACATCAAAATTTAAAACTTTTGCATTTCAAAGAGTACCAAGAAAGTCAAAAGACAAACTAGAGTATGGGAGAAAAATTCCTGTGAATCACATATTTAAGAAGAGACTTTTTCCTAGAATATACAATAAAAGACAACTCAATTTTAGTATGAACGAAGGATCTGAGTAGACGTATCTCCAGAAAAGATCCACAAATGGCCATTTAGCACATAAAGAGATGTATTCATAGCTGACAGTTAAAGCAAGTCAAAACCACAGTGAGATACCACCTCACACCCACCAGGATGACTAAAATAAACAAGATGAACAAGTGTTGGCAAGGGCGTGGATAAATTGGAACCCTTGTTCATCGCTAGTGGGAATGTAAAATGGTGCAGCTGTTTTGGAAAACAGTCTGGCGGGTCCTCAAGTGATTCAACATAGAGCTACCGTATGATCCAGCATTTCTCCCCCTAGGAATTATGCCCAAGAGAAAGAAAGTCAAGCCCATACAAAACGCTGTTCATAAATGCTCATAGTAACATTATTTACAGCAGCCCCAAAGCGGAAACGACTCAAATGTCCAGCAGGTAATAAATGGATAATAAAAATGTGGTCCATCTTAGAATGGAATATTATTGAGCCATAAAAAGGAACGAAGTGCAGATATGTGCAACAGTATGAATGAATCTTGGAAATTCTATGTTAGCTAAAAGAAGTCAGTGACAAAAGACCACCTATTGTATGATCCCATTCATATGAAATGTCCAGAAAAGACAAATCTGTAGGATAGAACATAGGGGGGTTTACTAGAAGCAGGGGGCACTGGAGGAGAAATGAGAAGTGATTACTAAAGGGCATGAGGCTGCTTTAGGGAGTAAGGAGGTGTTCCATGATTGACTGTGGTGACGGCAGCACAGTTCTATGAACATACTGAAAGCCCCTGAATTGTATACCTCAAATGGTGACTCGAATGGCATGCAGACTAGATCTCAATAAAGCTGTCAAATTCTACATATGTGTGCATGCAATCTACAAGCACCCCAAGTGAGGGGGGTGCTTGCCTATCTGAACTCCAGACCCTCCCTCTGTGCAGTGGGATACATACTACTGCTGACCATCTGTGCCCCCCCCCAAACCCTTTGCCAGGACGGCACTTCCTTCTTCCAGTTTCCAAGGCTCACAGGGACCCCTTCCTGTGGTGTCCGCCACTGGCCAAGGGAGCTACATAAGGGAATGTTGTTGGGATCCCAAGACAAGGCTCCTCTGGAGGGAGGGTAGTTCCTAGACCACAGCTCTGTGGATCAGGTTGAAGCCTGGACCCTTTCTCAGCCAAGCTTCCCCCATCTTTCCTGGCTTCCTCTGCTCCTTACAGGGCCCCCCTAGGATTGCTCCCTCAAGCAAATATTGCCTAGAGGTCATCTCACCTACCCTACTCCCTGGAGCAGGTGGCTGGGGAGGTCACCCTAATCATAATTGATGCTTAGATTTGGGACCAAAGCATTCTCCTGCCTTGCAGCTGGGGGGCAGGTTCACCACGAGCTTCCCTCCTTCCTTCCCTTAGTTCCTTAATTTACTTCCTTCTTCTCCACGCCCCTATGATGGATGCAGAAGCCCAGTTCAGAGATGGCAAAGGGCAGGGGCCCCTCTGTGTGTGCCTGAAGGCTGCTGGCAGTGTGTTCTCCTCTGCACATGACAGCCAGCCTTGCTTCATACTGGCCCACCTAGCTGACAATGACCCACCGGCTGTACTTGTGCCACTCAGAGAAACAGGTGTGAGAGGAGAAGGAGCCAAGGCCTCCAGTGAGCAGGGGAGTCGTGTACAGCTGGGCTTCAGGGATCTGCGCATCCCCTGGGAGGCCACATCTGGTTGATTTCCCACTGCACAATGACTGCCCCCCACTCTGGGCAGAAACCCTAGAACCTGAAGCAGAGCCAGAGGCTTACCATAAAAACAGGTCTCCTTGGCTGGCCCTGGCTGACCTATCACCCAGAACCAGCCGTTGGTCATGCAGCCTCAGTTTCTCCAGCTGGGGCTGGGCTGGGGCGGAGGGGTATGCATATTCCTGCCAGCCTCTTTGGGGTGTGCCAACTCTCCTGCAGGGCTTTGGCAACTGGATGCCATGCCTGGGCTTCCCTCCTGTAATCTGGGGTGATCTGATTGTGCTACCTCAAGGGAAGGGAGTGGCTCGCACAGCCAGTCACCCAGCCGGCAGCTGTCCCTCCGCTCCACATGTCCGGGTCCCAGCGACCCCATCCAGAGGTTTTCCTGGTGGCTCCCAGGGAGTTTCTGCAGACAGCACCCTGTGAGGCCAGCCAGGCTCGGCAGACCCAGGAACCATCGACTGCTTGGGCGCAGCAAGGACCCATCCCAGCTCTGTCGCCTTCGCCTCTGAATTAATCTGGATTTCTAAGCACAATTAAAGAGGTAATCAGGGTCAGCAGAGCCTTTCAAACACAGTTTAGCACAAAATCCTAATGCAGGAATTACACAAATGGATATTGTCAATATAATGGATTCCCACCAATTGCGCTAAACAAGGTTGCAGCAGGACTGTGCGCCGGAGCTAATTCCGCCTCGCCTCGCTGGAAGCAGGCTGAGAACCAGGCTGCACAGGGCTGCTGCTCCACATCCATTACCGGAGCTTGTAACACGTTTCAGAGAATTCATTAGGGAAAGAAAACAGTAAAATTTGAAGTTATTTGTAAACCCGACAGGGAAAACATGCATCATTTCGAGGTAGGAAATGTGTCGATTTCAGACGGAGCCGACGTGGAGTGGGAGGGTGGAGGGTGAGCAAGCCGCAGGGGCTCCTGCAGGCTGCAGGTATGGGGGGGGCTGCCCTCGCGCGGCCTGTGGGGGGTCCTTGGCTGGCCAGCCCGTACCCACCTCCCACACAGTGTGCCCTCTGATTTAGGCCTTGTGGGAGGGGCATGGGTGGTGGGGACCCCCCGAGACCCCCCGTGAGAGGTGGCTGCGCACAGTATGGGGGCGCTCACTGCACAGCGGACCCCAGGGCTCGAGGTGGGTTAGGAGCCCAGAGAGGCCTGCCCGAAGTCTTCCTCACAGGGGGAGGCCGGCTGCACCTGGGCTCCTCCTGAGGCCTGCAGGGGAACCCGGGATTCACCCCTTGTAAGTGGTGATGGCAGCCCCAGCAGGGCAGCCCTGGGATGAGTGGCAGGAAGGGGCAGGATGGAATTGGAGGGCCTCCCCCATCACCCTGACCCCCCTTTCCTTCTGGCTGCCAGCAGGACTGGCTCCAGGTGAGACATTCCCAGGAGTCCCGAAGCCTCACACCCACCCTTGCCTCCCCTGCCTGTCCCGGAACACTGGGCTTCCTCTCCTCGGTCCTCACAGCTGGTCCCGGTGGATCTGCTGCCCAGCGCCTCACACCCCAGTTACAATCTCTCTCCCAGTTTTCGCTGGTTTCTTGTCTGTGCAACTCCGGACCCCAAACACCAGGAAGGGGGAAGTTTATTTGCTGCTACGCTGTAGATGGTGGCCCCTGACCACGGAGAAGCACCTCGGGAGACCCCTTGGTGGATGTGCCAGGACCCTGAGGCACCTTCCTGTGCTTCCTCTTTCTCCCACGGTGGGAATGGGGGGTACATGGGAACCACCCACTGTAGGTGCAGGCACTCAGTGCTCTGGATGACTGGGATTGGGGTGATGGCCTCCTGGTGAGAATTAGGTGAGTATGGGGTCTCCATGAACAGTTGGTATGTCCCCAACTGTCCCAAAGGATAACCAGGCAGTGACCTGCAGCTCCGCCCCCAGAGCATGAATCCTGTACCCCTGGGGGGCACTAGGCAGTGCTATCACTAGACCGAAACAGGGATTCACTGGAGGACATGGGGGGGTGGGCAGGCTGGTCTTCAGCACGAGTAGCTGTCCAGCGCCTGTCACAGGAGCTACCAGCAGCAGGGGCCAGGGCGGTAGGTGGGAGGCACCAGCTAGGGAAAGAGCCTCAGCTCAGGGCAAGCACCGAGGGCCGCCCCGGGGCAGGAGAGACCCTCAGGGAGGCGACGGCCATTGGGGGAGGTAACAGGCCACCCCTGGCTCTGGGCTCTCAGGTGAAACTACCAGCCTGGGTCTTCTGGCACCATGTATCCTAAGGCTCTGGACTCTTCAGGAGGGCTCTGCCTGAGGGCTGGTGCCCCTCAGGTTGTAGGCAGGGCCTTCTCCCTGGCTGGCCCTTGGACTCACTCTCAAAGCCTCACCCTCAGGCTTCCCTGCCATGGGAACAGCAGGAGCTAAAGCTGTCCCTTCCGGCCCAGAGCACAGAGGTTAATGGAATCAGTGGGGTGCGGAGGCGAGACACTGCAGAGGCGAGACCGGAGGGGTCGGGCTGGGAGGAGCCCTGTGTCTTCCGGCCTGGACCTAACGAGGACAGATCAAAGCGTGGAGGTTTATGAGGCGCAGGGGCTGGTGGCCAGACAGACGGGAGGGGCGTGGGGGCTGGGGCGAGATCCCAAGACTTGGCTTCAAGGGGACGGGCTGAAGGATGGGGAGCCGGGGTGGCACTTAGGTCCTAGGCGCCTGAGCATCCTTCCTATGCGCCAAGTCTCTCATCCTCAGCAGCCTGGGAGGCAGGGGCTCTCACATGAGGAAACCGAGGCTCAGGCCAGGGACTCACCCAAGGCCACACAGCGGCACAGTAGCCAAACGCGTGTTTGACCCACACCTGGCTGGCCCCGGTGGCTTCCCAGAAGGCCAGTGAGGGCTGTCCACTGTGAGGGCAGGAGTGAGCTGTTGCTGAGCCTCAGGGATCTGCTGCTCCTCTCACCAGGCCGCACCGCCTGCTCCAGCCTCACCTTATGGCCTTTGTCTGCCCATATAGGAGAGACAAGCAGAAACAGAACTAAGACTTCATGGGTGGCCCTGCTCCTCTGCCGCAGGACCTCTCCGCCCATCCCTCACTGAGGCCCAGACGCCAGGGCCAGGGTCCAGCAAGGGCCTCTTTTGTCCCTTCCCCCTGTGCTTCTTCCCCTACCTGCCCCCACAGGCTGCAGCCCCCCCCCCCACATTGCCAGGCCTCTCCTACCTCAGGCCCTTGGCCCTGCCCTGAGCTCTCCAGGACCAATCTCCTAACTCATCCAGTCAGGCCCAGATAGTGCTAGGCAGGAAGGTCCTGTGGACCCCCAAATGTCCATGTGGCCCTGGCTGCATTCTTGCTGAGGCTCTCTGGGTTCATCTCATCCACCCCCGCATAAGTCAGACCTACAAAGAAGGCCCTGTTTCCCCAGGGGTCCAGTTCAGCCTTGCTGGTTAGTGCTGTGTGACTCAGGCAGTCCTTGGCCTCTCTGAGCCCATGGACACTGCATCCAGTGTTCCTTACAGTAGGGGAAACTGAGGCTTGCTTTGAGAAAGATACTCACTTCCTCGCTTCCTTCCCTGCAGGGGCCACCCACTAGCACTTTCCAAGGGTGGATTTTAATTAAGCCAGTTTATAATTACCAAGCCGCATCCCTACTTAATAAAACTCAAGGGAGTTTTAATTTTTTTTTTTGCCTTATTTAAAAATTTCATCACTATCTGCCAACATGGGGGAACAAGGTCCTCTCAGAGTCAGCCTATGTGCTGGTTCTGGGCTCAGGAGGAGTCTGGGGGGTTGACTGGCACAGAGGGGTACCGAGAAGTCCCCCTTCCTATCCATCCTAGGTGTCCTGGTCCCACCAACCACTGTCACTCTCTGGGTAATATCTGACCCCCTCCAGGGGCCTCAGGGCTCCCTCCCGCCTACCTAGCATTCCTGCCTATGGGAAACAGCCTGAGAATTAGACGAGAAAACTCCTGTTAGTCTGCTCAATTTTTCACTGGAGACACAGCATGTACAAAGTCCAGGGACCCTCAGAGCCAATGGCAAAGTAGTTGGTGAGGGTAGAGGGCATGGCCAGGATTGGCACAGGTGGGCAGGGCTGAGGCAATGGGCACCCCATGCTGTAATGGCTTGGGCTACTCTCCTGCATCAGCCAAATTCAGCTTTCACTCACCGTCCTTCCATAGCCATCCTTCAAGAGATCCTTGTGGACCAACTGTGCTAGGGTGAGGGGGAGTGGTGGGTGCTGCCTGAAGCGTTGGCAAATAACCGCGTAGGCCACATGTGGGCTGTCAGGCTCACCTGGCTTTCTAAAGCATGAACTCTGTTTTGGAGTTGAATGAACAGAAAGGCCAAGAGTTCGCAGAAAACTCACCTTTATGGCTTCCTGAAAAGCACTGGTAGAGCCCCAGAGGCTAATGGTGAGCTGGCCCAGAGAGGGGCCCCCCTTCAGTGGAGTCCAGGCTGCCGGGTGCAGCCCAAGTTTTGCATTTGGTCTGGCTGCATCTCCATGGCAGAGAGGCACTGTCTCGTTCACTACCCAGTTGTTCCTGGGAACCAGTCTTGGAGCCAGCCCCCCCAAAATGCTGAGGCCCTGCATGCTCCTGCCCCCACAAGTCAGCACCAGGTCATGAGGCCTCAGAGCAGCAAGGAAACCCAGATGGAAGCAGGCCCACAAATGGCACTCAAGGGAGTGCCCTGCCCCCTGCCTCACCACCCCAACTCAGGCTAAGTGCCTTGGCCAGGATGCCCCAAGTTCAGCTCACATCTCAATGCAGCTCAGGGGGTGACACATTCCTGTCCCTGAGAGGTCCCACGGCCAGCGGGGCTGATAAGGTCCAATCTCGCTGGACAAGGCAGGTCTAGGATGCCTACAGTCAGAGAGCTGGTCAGCCCTGGTGCTGACAGATTGACTATAGGTTAATAAGTGTTCTCCTTTCCTCCTAAAGGCTAATTAAATATTAATCGGCCTGGTGAGGTCAGCAGAAATCGCTTGGTGGCGACAGAGTGAGATAGGTTTAATTAATTCTCCCTCGGAGGGTCTGGCCACATGTCCCCATCTGCCTTCCACACCACCCTGGGGCCTGGCACCCCAGGTTATGTCCCTCCTCATCACATTCTGGGTTTCTAGTCAGGCCTCCCCACCCAGGGGCGCTCTCCTACCCTGCCCACACCCATGACTTTCTGCCTAGAGGACACCTACCCTGGCCTTTCCCCACCCCCTACACTGGGCAGGACCTGGGTGTCCCATTTCAGTGAGTCCTCAGATGAGAAGGGAGCTGGGCCCAGGAAGGGGCTTCCTTGAGTCCCTCCTAGAAGATGGATGCTCAGAGTGGCTGGCAGGCACTGAGGAGAGGTACACGATGGCAGGCCCTGAGCAGAATGGCTAGCACTGGTGGAACATGCCTCTCTGCTCACCATCTGGTTATTATCTGGGAAGACCAAACCCTGCCTGCCCACTGCAGCCGGGAGTGAGTCAGGGTCCAGTGGGGCTGGGTTGCCCAGGAGGCTGCCCCACAGAGCCTCCAGATAGGGGGTAAGGGGCACGGGAGCAGCAGGAGGTTGGCCAGGGCCCAGAGTCAGTGGCTCAGGCCAGCACAGGGAGAAATTCAGAGTCCCTTTGGGTAGGGGCACTTAGGGGTCATCTCATCAGACTTACACATGGAGAATACAACCGAGCCCCTTGGAGGAAGTTTCGAATGAGCTGGGCTGCAGTGGAAGGAGACCAGCTGCAAGCCTACCCTATTACCCTGATTTTGAGCTTGGGGCACTGGACCCACATGGTGCCCTAGGACCACAGGAAGGCCCAGGAAGTGGGCAGTGCCACTGGGAGAAGACCCTCCATGGCAGGAGGGTCCTGGGCTGGGGTCAGAGATGTGGTAGGGCAGCCAGATCCTCCTTGACCATCAGTTCCAGACCCAGCTGTGGAGCATGGGGCAGGGGCACCCCCATGCTGGTTTAGGCAGTCCTCCTGGGAAGTATGTCAGAGCCCTGCATCTGGGTCCCTGCTCCGGCTCCATGTTAATTTTTTATTTATTTGAAAGTGGGACTGGAAGCGGTTTCAAAGTGAGTCTAAAGTAATTAGGAGCTCCTGCTGATGGATTGCACTGGAGGGACATGGGGATTATTTATTACTGAGTCACTTGCCGGAAAGGTTAGAGGCTGAGAAGTAATTATTTTTCCTTTCTCTCTCCCCACCTATCTTTTCTGTTTGAAGGGGATGCTTTTCAGGGTAGAACCTTTTGGAGGTTTGGGACCACTCCCGCTGCCTGCCCTGCCCCAGGAAGGTAGGTTGACTATAGGACCTGTCCCAGGGAAGTTCTGGGGGTCAGGTCTCTGAGGGGCCACTTACCTGGCTCACCCACCCCTCTCCTTTCTGCTTTTACCCTTCTATTTTGTTCCTTCCTTGGTATAAGGTCCCCAGCAGGGGAAAGACACTATTGCACTGTGTTCAGACATATATGGGGCTCTTGCATGCCCCAGAGTATATCAGAGAGTCACACAGATGCAGCTGAGGAAAGATGCACTCAGGCAGCCAAAATGGCAGATACAAAGGCCCTGGGGTGGCAGTGTGCTGGCAGTCTCTAGGTTGGGGCAGGGCAGTTGGTCAGACGAGGCCCTGACTATACAGGCTATGCTAAGGGCTCTGAGCTTTCTGCCAACTGTTTGGAGGATAGGGTGGTAGGGAACATGTGATCCATCTACTCATCTTACCTGACTAGGGTGGGTTTGTAAAAGCAAAAGCTTGCTCTATCCCCTTCCCAATCCCCATTTCCGGTTCCAGCCTGGCTTAGCCTTGCTCTCCCCTTCCAGTTGCTCTCCTAGTTACACTTTGCACCTGCAGGAAACTGCCCAGTGAATACATGGAGAGGAAGCAGACAATAGCGAGGGGGCAGAAAGCCCAGTCTGGTTGACTTAAACAGAAGAGGAAAATTGTTGCCTCCTAGATCTCAACTATCTGGGATAGATCTCCCACTTCAGGCATGGCTTGATCCAGGGCCCATATGTCAAGGTGAGGATCCATACCTGGGTTCTTTTTTATCTGCAATGGTGGTTATACTCTCAGTCACCCTCCCCCTAAATTGTCTGATTATTTTTAGGACCATCTAAGATAAGCTAACAAGAGCTAGGTATATTTCCCCACCTGAAACAACAACAAATCTAGAAAAAAAAAAGAAAACTGGTTTTCAGATACTGAATATCAGTCAGTTAAAGGACAAATATGTCTCAGATGGGAAGAAAAGAGATAAATCTTACTAGTGAGAGAATGTCTACATTGTAAAGCAGGAAGGCAGAAGGCAATGTACCTCTGGAAATTGCCTGAGTTGAAGAGACAGAGCTAAGAATGTGGGAAAGCCATAGACAAATTTTGAGGACAGTGTATCCAAAAGGAGAGAACTTCCAAGATATAAGGTACTCTGGAGATCTAGAGGGCCCCTCTTGAGTGTATGAGTATAGCTTACTGTATGCAGGTAGGAAAATTATCCAACACCTAGCAAAGGACCATCCAAAAGAATATGAGAACAATGTCCAATGTCGACCAGATTCATTTTGGAAAAACTTATCATTTATGGACTTTGGGAAAGAATAGCCAGGAAAGTTGTGCCTCAGTCAGTCATGGGGAATAATTAGCACAAGATTGAGAATTGCTTAAAATGCCCAAAATTAACAATAATAGTGAGGCTGAGAAGAATCAAACAATTTTCTAGTAACTTAACTGCATCTAAAACATAGCGCAAGCTTATTTATGGGAATACAAAAATATCCAGTAACCAAAGGGCAAAAATTCACCATATCTTTCATCTAATCAAAGATTACCAGGCATTAAGAGAAAAAGAAAACATGGCCTCAAATTAAAGTTAGTTAAATTAAATTAAGGTTAATTAATTAAGACTGACCTGGAACTGACACAGATATTAGAATAAACACACCAGGACATTAAATCAGTTATAATAACTATACTGTACATGTTCGAAAGTTAAGTAGAGATATGGGAGGTATGAAAAGACCCCAAACTATAATGTTTTAGATAAAAAATACAATAGATGAATACTTACTAGACATGGTAGAAGAAATCATTAGTGTACTTGAAGGCATAGTAATAGAAGCTATCCAGAAGGAAAAACAGAGCTAAGAACTTTTAAAAATAAAACAGATCACTAGCTGGTTGTGTAAGAGATAATTTCCGACATGGTAGAAGAAATCATTAGTGTACTTGAAGGCATAGTAATAGAAGCTATCAAGAAGGAAAAACAGAGCTAAGAAGTTTTAAAAATAAAACAGATCACTAGCTGGTTGTGTAAGAGATAATTTCCGGCAACTTAATAGATGCATAATGGGAAATCCTAAAGCATAATGGGAAATACTAATGGGAGAGAAAAGTATTTGAGGAATTTTGACTGGAAATTTATTAAAATTAATGAAAACTGTAAACCCATAAAGGAATAAAAATACAAATGACAGCAGGTTTTTCATGGTTAATAAGAGGACTGTGGATCAACATTTTTAAGGCACTGAAAAACCTGTCAATTTAGAATTCTATACCCAGCAAAAATATCTTTCAAAACTGAAGGTGAAATAAAGACATTTTCCAGCAAACAACACTGAAAGAACATATCACTAGCAAATCCATATTAATAGAAATGTTAAAGGAAGTCCTTCTTGGAGAAAGAAAATAATAATAGACAAATGTGACTCTCTACGAGAAATGAAAAACACTAGGAGTCCGTAACTATACTTCTTCCAGTATCTCACATTCTGACATCAGGATTTCTTCTGGAAATTGAGCATAAAAACATTAGCTTCAAAAGAAAATTGATAACCACACAGTAATATGTAATTCATCCATATAAAGGAAAGAAGCACTGGTGTGTGTTATGTCATAGAGGAACTTCAAAGACACATGGTCAGTGAAAGAAGCAGACAAAAAAAGACCACCTGCCATATGATTCATCTATATGAAAATCCCAGAACAGGCAAATGCACAGAGATAGAATGTAGATATTGGTGGGTGTCAGGGACTAGGGGAGGGCTACGGGGCATGACTGCTCATCGGTACAGGGTCTTCCTTAGGGAGGAGAGAGGCAATTGTTGCACAACATTGTGAACATACTAAATGCCACTGAATTCTTCATTTTAAAAGTGGTTAGCTGTTAATTTTATGTTATTTGAATTTCACCTCTATTTAAAAATGAAAGAAAATGATGGGGAGGATTAAATTAAATGACATTTGTGAAGCTGGTGGTCTGGCATCATGGCATCAATGGTGGAAGTTCACGACATCCCTTCTATTATTCAGTGTCTCTGCCCATGTGTCCCACAATTACTACCAAAAAATAGGGATTATTTTTATCCCCATTTTTCAGATAAGGAAATGAGGCTCAGAGAGGGTAAGTGGCTTGCCCAAGGTCACACTGATTCAGGTTCCCCACTCTAGTCCTGCTCTTTCTGTGCACTGTCCAAAAGGGTAATCTACTTGAATCTTAAGGGCAAGGAACTGTCAATGTGTGAACCTCAAATCTCTGCGATCATTTTGGAATCCAATATGGCAATGCTGGTGCAAGTCACAGAGAGTTGGTGTGATGTTGGGAAAGGAGTTTAGTAAGAAGGTTGTTCTCAAAGGCACAACAAGATTGAGTGGAGGAAACCCTCCGGAATCAGGCAGCAGTTTGGTGAGAGTCAGAAGAGGGCTGTGCAGTGGGAGCTGTGACTGTCAGAGGTCTAGCTAGGAAAGATATATCTTTACCTTTCTTGTCTCCACCTCCAATCTAGAAGTGGGAGCTAGGGATGAAGCAGCTCTCTTCCTGGGCCCAGAGAACAAGAGAGACAGGCCTGAGGATGGGGGTGGGTGCCCGGTGACTCTACACTGACACGTGCCCATGTTGCTCTACAGATACTCCCCTGGTACCCCAACACCCACCCACCCATCTTATAGAGAAGGGGTATTTTTAAAATGTCAGCCAGGAAGCATTTTTCAGCTTCCTCGAAGGCCTCTCACCAGTCTTAGGTTATTCTAAGTCCAACGCCTCAGCAGTATTCCCACACTGTGGCTTGAGAGTCTTCCATGGTCCCTCCTTTCTCAGGAACTTTGTACTTGCTGCTCATCTGCATAAACACTTTTCCCTCCCTCTCTACCTAGTTGACTCTTTCTCCTCTTTTGGTCTGGGTTCAAGTGTCAGGGAACTCTCTTCCTGCCCCTGGATCGACTTTCTCCAAAAGAATCTCATAGCATGTTTTCCTGCCCCCAAAGTCAGAGGGTTGAAAGTTAGGTCTGGCTTATTCACTCTGTGCCCAGCCCTGAGCCGCACCTGCTGAGGGGATAGCACCCAAGAGCCATTTGCAGAGACTGGACACAAGTGAGTGTGTGAGTGCATGCACAAATGAGCAAGCAGCACTTTGGGCAGAAGGTGGCCATCCTTTTATAGCCATACTTCTCATATGTGGGCTCCAGCTGACATTCTTCTGTCCTGCCAGAAACTTCCTCCAGTAACAGCTAACCCCTCTGACAGGAGGGAGGGTTCGGGGAGAAGGAGTCCATGACCTAGCCTTATCTCTGGGGATAGGCAGTGCCGTGGATGAGGGAGATCTGGCTCCACTCTAGGCTGCTTTGCCCTTCTGGGTCTCAGTTTCCCTGTCAATAAAATGGGCACATTATCTTGCAGGGCTGTGAATAGGGTCAAAGTCTGTTTGACTTGTTTTATAAACTTTGAAGTACTGTGTCCCCATGGAAGGTACTACAAGAAGAGTCACAGCCCTTTCAGCACCACTGCTGATCTCGATGCACTGAACCCTTTCTGACTCTCTCCTGACCCCTAGAACCCAGTTGCCAACCCATCTGTAGGAGTGGGAGGGCAGGTGGTGGGAAGCCATGGTGAGAGGAGGTTGGGTCCAGGGAGAGGGTAGCCAAGGGGTAGGGGGTGGGCAGAGGCCAGGAGATGAAGGCCCCTCTCGCCACCCTCCTGGGTCTGTGCCCCAGCAGGGCTATCGCCCGTGGGTCTGTGCAAGGAGGCCTGCCCAGCCGGGGTTGGCGGGCGCTGCAGGGCGCGCAGCTGTTTGCTGGGCCTTGTCATGAACCAAACACGGTAACTGTTTAACGATTGAACCACACTAATGAATATTGGGCCAGATATTTTCGAGGCCTGTTCCGACTGATTACTTGGAGAGCTGAGTACGTCTCCCAATTACCCAGGCAATTAGGCGACTAATTAAACACTTACCCTTCGCTTCATAAACAGGCCCGAGCGGGTGGGAGTGGAGCTGGCTCAGGCTTCTGCAGAACACCGGCTGTCAGAGGCCCCCACACGTGCATATACCCTAGGATCAGCGGAGGGGAGTGATGGTCAGAAGAGCTATGGTATTGGCATCCAGGCCAGCAAAAGTGTCCTCCAGATCTTCCCCAGACAGGATCCAGCTTTCTCAGCCCTTCAATTGCTGCCTGCTCCAGGAAGCCCTCTGGCCTGCCTTAACCTCGGGCATCCTAGCCCCAGCACCTGCCCCTGACCTCTACCTGCAGGATGCTCCTCCTTGACCTCTACATGCTTGCTGCTCTGGCAAAGGCCATTTTGTTCTGCTCAGAGGAGTCAAGCCAATGGGCCTCCTCATCTCTGACCTCCACTCTAAGTTCTCTACCAGTGTCATTTTTCTGTTAAATCTACCTGACCATGTTAGGTATGGTGGTTTGAAAACATGAACCCCCAATTGTTTTGATCTCTTTTCCTGCAAGGTCTATATTTGTTCCCCTTGAATCTGGGCTGGCTTGTGATAGGAAATTACAGAAGTGACACTGTGTCCCCCTGAGGCCAGGTTAGGGAGGCAGACAGCCTCTGTCCTGCTTCTAGGCCCTGGGTCATGCTTGAGACCTTGGGCCCACCATGCCACACATGAACAAGAACTTGTACGTGTACAGACACACATGCTGGTTTACTTTCACTGAAGGAGATCATCCTGGATCATCCGGGTGGGCCACATTTAATCAGTTTAAAGCTCTAGAGCAGAGCACAGATTTCCTGAGAAGGCAGAACGTTTACCCATGGAAGCTATTTTAAGCTGTACTAAAATTCAATCTGCTGGAGCCAGCCCCTCAGATCTTGGGCTTGCCTGCAGGCCCACAACCATACCAGCCAACTCCTTGTCAAAAAATATCTGTCCAGCTATCACCTACCTATCTATCTATTCATCTACCATCTAGTTTCTCAAACCTGTTAGTTGTCTCCAGCTCCAGGTAGCCATATCCTTCCATCCATCCATCCATCCATCCATCCATCCATCCATCCATCCATCCATCCATCCATCCTTCCTTTCTTCCATCCGTCCATCCATCCATCATTCCATTTATCATCTATCCATCTATTAACTGGCTATTATCAAGCTATCTATCTTCTTTTTTCCTATATTTATAGAGAGAAACTATTATCTCTCACAGACCCTCAAGTTCTTCTGTTCAACTCTTCATTTAATGGGTGTTCACTTAGGAACCTAAAATATGCCAGAGTCCATGCTAAGGAAGACCAGAGCCTATAGTTTGGATGGGAGGGTGGGGGGTTGTATGAAAACTGACATTTGTTACATAAGGACACTTCGGTATCACCCAGAACTGCAGCCCAAGAGCCTGGAGAGAGGCATATAGAAGTGATAGGTCTAGGCAGACAGGTCACGGAAGGCTTCTCTCAGATGGTGACTCTGAGCTGAACCAGAAAGGGGATGAGTGTGAACTAAAAGGGGAGAAAGCAGCATGTGCAAAGGTCCTGTGGCAAGAGGGAAAACAAGGCAACCAGGGCAATTAAAGGATGTTGGCACACTAGCAAGGTCCACGTCAGGGCAGGTTGAAACTTACATGGCTGCTGATACCTCACGTAATCAGGTGTGCTTTCCAAGGATGGCCTAAATCCTTCCCATATGCTCTTCTAAAATTTGCCTCTCCATTAGTAGCAAGGATCTGTTTTCCCTCCCAGGATGGCTCGCCCCAGGGTCTCACTTCTAATGATAATCTAGTAATAATCAGGATGGGGGAGCAGTTTCCACCTGATTCGCCTCAGGACCTCTGCCCTGGACCCCACCTCCACTGTGAGGAGGCTTTGGGGAGGCCCGTGGGCAGGCCACGTGTGGGCCCCCCTGCCCAACATGAGTGAGGATCCTGCAGGTGATACCAGCTGACACCAGGTGGAGCAGAGACAGCTGATTTGGCCAGACTGCAGATTTTTTTGGCAGAACTGGTGCTTTTTTCAGCCACAAAGTGTTGCCATGCTCTCTTGTGGACACAGAAGGCTCTGGACACTGGGGCTGGAGTGTCTCTATGGTCTCTCGCACCCATCTTCCCACCTAACAAGGAGGAGGCTGGAGCTCAGGTAAGCCAAGGATTTGCCCTATGCTTGTGCCAGCTGGTGCCTGGCTTGGATTGACACCCAGGTCCACCTCGTAGCTGGGCCATCCCACTGCTTAAGGGGTGAGGCTTCCCTGAGGGACGCTTGGAGACAGAGGGATTGTCAGCCCTCAGGGGCAAAGAGGATTCGCTCAGGAGAACACTTCCTGGCCTGGGAGTGAAGGGCTCTGGGTCCTGGAGTCCCCCCACACCAGGGGGTCTCATTCCTGTGGGCCACCAACTGGGGGTACAGCCTCTCTCCCACCAGAGGATGAGGTTCTGCCTTTATATTTGGATTTTCCTCAACTTCCCAGCCACTGGGCCTGGGGAGCGTCTGGAAGACACAGGTCTAGCAGCCGGGACACCCCGAGATCCCCCCTGTCCACTTGCCCCACAGGGCCCAGCCCCCCAGTGACTGCAGCCGGGCCCCAGCACCAGCCATGGAGGGGCACCAGGCAGACAAAAGGCTCTGTGTGGCCAGTGGTGGAGGCGGTGTTTATGGGGGCCGCGAGTTTAAGAAAACAGGGCCTTCCTTCCACGGGCGCGCGCGGCGGCGGCGGAAGCAGGAGCTAATTAAATCTGCACGGCCGGGGCCACAGAGGCCGATTGTGCAGCCAGAGGATGTTAATGTGCATTTTAAATATTTATTGTAACTGAGGTAGGTTATGAAAACAGACATCCCTCCTTTCAACACTCCGTGAGTCAGATTTAGGGCTTGTCTGGCCGCTGAGTGATTTCGCAGCAGTCGGCAGCCCGGGAGCCCATCCATCACACCCCACGAGAGGCCGGGGACGGTGAAAGATTAGCGGCTGATTTACCGACTGTGGGCCGCCGCTGGGTGGGGCCGCCACGCACCTGTCTGCGCCTGTGGGCCACCAGGGTATTGTAGCCCCTCTGGGCCCAAGCACTCAGAGGGAACCAGGCCACCTTGTTGCTGGGCTGACAGCAACTCCAGGCCGAACCTCTGGGGTCTCCATGCTGCCTGACTTTCCCCTCTCCCACGGTGGTGTGTTTCAGCACTCTGTTGCCCTCTCTCTGGGCCTCAGTTTTCTCATCCAGACTATGGGGCCAGGGTAGCCATAATGCTGGGAGCCAACTGAAACAGAGGATGGGGTTGAGCTGGCCAGTTTCCCTGCCACAGCCAACCTGAAGTCACAGCAGCCCAGTCAGGCAGAGCTGGAACAATCGGCTCTTTGAAAGGGTGCAGGTGGCAGGAGCAGCTTCAGGACACACTCTGGGAGGCAGGCCTCCAGGGCCGAGCCTCACTGGAGGGCAGACAGGCTTGGCAGTGGCTGTGGTTGCCTGCCTCCCTCCCTTCGCTCCTTCCTCCCTTCCATGGCAAGAGGTCCTGGGTCACCCAAAGTGAGGGATAATGTGGAGGTCCCCAGGGCCCGGGCAGGCTGCAGATGTGGGTTCTGGGGAAGATGGGGAGGGCCTGGAGCAAGCAGTGTGGCTTCTTGGGGCAGTCATGTCATCTTGTATGCATTAATGTTCTCCCTGCAGAACAGAGTGTTGGGTGTCTATTGTAAGTGCAGGCTGGCACTGGGTGGGGGAGGTGGCCTGATAGGAGAGGTAGCTAGATTCTGGGGGTGAGGAGGGATACGGATGAGGAGGGCCCCAGGCCAGGTTGGTGATGAGTCTACTGCAGAGCAAGGAGGCTCAGTTGTCCTCCAACTTGTCGGCCACACTGTTGGGAAGGGTCTCCAGGACGAAGACTTCCTGCACCCATGAAGCACTGGACTCAGTTGAGCAGGCCCCTGGGGACATTGCTGGGACCTCTCCTGGCCACTCTAACATCCACACCCATGACAGGCAGCTCCCTTTCAGGCAGCTCTAGCTCACCACCCTCACTTGCCCAAGGCCACAACAGCTCCCTGAGGGGAGTGGGCAGGCCCTCACTTCCATCTGAGCAGAACCCTGAGTCTGACGAGGAAGGTGTCCGCCAGGCTGTCTGCAGCTGTGGCCACAGCTCTGCCCGTCTTCCTTCCTTATGCCCAGTAAGCCAGCTCCTCCTGTGGCCCCTGTGCCCTTGCCTCATTCCCTCCCCGCACCGTCCCCACCTCCACCATGGGGTGGTTCCAGATTGCCTCTGGGATTGTGGGAACCATCCTTAGCCCAAGCTGGGGGACCTGTGGCTCCCTTGGGGTACCCACTGTGACCCTCTTTTCCCTGCTGATACTCCTGCTGACAACCATTCTTTGGGTGTTTACTGCAGAAATCAGGTGGCCTTGGCTGGTACCCAAGGGGCAGGGCACTGATGCTGGGTCCCAACACTGCTGCCTCCCTTGAACAGGGCGGGCAAGTGGCCAACTCCCAGAGAGACCTGCACACACCCATCCCGCCAACGAGGCCCCACAAACCAGCCAGTCTGCTGCTCTGTAACAAAGAGGGAGCCAGCAGCCCTGTGGTGGGTCGATAGGGGAGGCGCGGCCACACAGACAGCACCCCTGCCTTGAGGATCAATGGTCCCCCCCACCACATGGCAGAGGAGAGAACGGAGGCTCCCTCAAGCTCAGGCGCTGTGGGAGGTAGTTTCCCAGCTTTCCCCCACCCCCAGCCCTGAGCAAACAAGAGTGGACTTGTCCCCAAAACAAGGGCCAAGGCTCAGAGACCTGCCAGGTTGCTCAGATGTCCTAGGTGAGGGGACATCTAGGCATGAGACTCTTTGCTGTGGGGCCCAGAGGAGCTGCACTTGGCAGAGGTGGGCAGGAGGTGTTCAGGATGCTCAGGGCCAAGGAGGAAGAAGAGGCGGAGGGGTAGACCCTGATTGCCAAGCAACTGAGGCCTTGCAAGACCCCTCTGGGACCAGTGTGGGGGCCGTGGAGGCCATGGGGGGATGTAAGAGAGGGTTCGGTTGAGGCTGGCTAGCTCCCACATGTGGCTGCCATCACCCACAAACCCATCTGCCCTAGAGGGTTATTGGAGATCCAGCTGGGTCTGGGGGCCAGGGGATCTCACGCGGGACAAATACCATTGACCCCCACACCCACCGCCAGCAGCTTCGGTGTGGGAAGAAAGGGGCCCTGTTCTGTCTCTCCATTTCTAATGGAGGGAGAGGGATGTGGTGGGCCTGCAGGAAGCAGTGGGGGAGGCTGTGCAGGTGCAGTTAAGGTGGGGTGGCCTGCATGTCAGGTGCCAAGTTCTGAGCCCCAGGGGGGCAGGGGAAGTGTTGGAGCTTGAGGGGTCGGGGCTGCTGTGTTGTCACAGTTTGGCACGTGGGACTCTACTACCAACTCTTAACAGGTCTGCTTGAACCTGGTGCGACCCAACCAAGGGTGCCCAAATCTGCACTCTAAAGGAGTCTGGCCATCCATGTGCACAAAGACAAAGCACACTCTTAGTGTAAAAGGACTTTAGAGGAATTAATGTGCATAAAGAGAAAACAGAAGAACAGATAATTTCCCAATGAAATACTCAAAGTTGCCCATCCCCTCATGAGTAAATGTCCAGTCAAGCAGGGTCTGCCAGAAGCAGGGCCGCTGAGGCCTAAGGCTCGCCCAGGTCTAAGGCACCTTCTGGTGGGGAACCACAGGAAGGGGTGAAAGGGGCCAGGCAAGTCTGGGACAGAAGGAGCAAAGCCACAATACAAATCAAGGTAACAGCCACTACGGTCATCCTCCCACGTGTCTCTCACCCACACCCCGTCAGGTATCTGCAGGTGTCATGAGACTCCACATGTCTCCTCAAGTCCCCCAAGTCCCTGATGCAAACTCAAAGCAAGAAGCAAGCCCCTTCTCCATGTGTCTCTCCGAAGCCCACTGCCTTCCGTGTTATATCACCTGGCTGCTCGGCTCTGCCCCGGCTCCCGGCAGCTGGTCCAAGGTGGTGACATGTAAATGGGGGTGGGGAACTTGGCACCTCCCCTTTTACGGAGATGCCTCGGTTACATCCCCACTTCAGGTCCCAAACTGCCAGAGTCCCGCGAGAGATCCCCTGGCCCCCAGACCCAGCTGGATCTCCAGGAACCCCTTGCCAGCCCCACAAGGACCGCAGTCTGACCTGGTTTCAGGACACCTGGGGGCTCCTGACCCCACATCATCCAGGAGCAGGTGGACTTAGAGGCTCAGGTATGGAATCAGGGTCACTTGTCAGAGAACAGCCTGGCCCAGCCGAGCCCCGTCCCTGGCTCATCTCTCAGCCCCACCATCATAGCCCCACCATCTGCCTGCCTCTCCTCCCTCAGTGCCAGAGCAGGCAGCTGTGGGGCTCAGCCAACCCCGGCCCAGGCTGCTGGAAGGAGCACCCGAGGGTGTCCTGGGGGAAGTGGAGGGGCCACACCTTTGGCATCGTCTTCAGGGTCTGGGAGGAAGTGACTCCTCGGGGCCTCTGGCTCCCACCCCTCCCTCTCTCAGCATCACTACAAGTCTGCGGATGTCCAGATCAAGGGGCACATGTGTGCTCAGACACAGCTGAGTGCCTCCCACCCTGTGGATGGCCTGGGGGCTGCACCTGCACCAACACCCCACCCCTCAAATGGTAGGCGCACCCATGTGCATGCTGTGGCCCTCCTGCTCCCATGACACCCACCCAGCCCGGGGCCCTGTCTGGTGGCTTGTTTGCTTAGACTCAGTGACTCTGAGACTGGGTCACCTGTGAACCACCCTGGGACAGCAGTGGCAGAAGCTACAACTGTGGGCGAGAAGCCACAGGTGACCTGGTAGTCGTAGGGCCAGTGTTGCAGGGCACAAGCCCCAAGAAGCCGGTCCTGTATCTACTCAATTGGCTCTGGTAAAATTGACCTGCATGGCCCTCCCTGGTGGCACAGCAGGTTAGAGCACAGCACTGAGAGGCTAAAGCCACTTCCACATGAGTTCGATCCCCGCCTGCCCCGGAGGTGACCACATGGCGTGGCAGACCTCTCCTGGCCCGCCCGCTGCTCCCCTCTGCAGTGTACTTCGTCGAGCTGCCTGTTCTGCTCCCCACTCTGTCTCTGGTGAAGCCTCTCACCACCCCTGAGCCTCTGGCCTGTACCCCAGTTCTGTATGAATAAATAAATAAATCTTTAAAAAAAATTGACCTGCATCCCCACATTCTCTCAGAGACACGATTCATTAATTGTAATGAGCACCCGTAGGGGTGCCCCAAACTCAGTTTCTAAGTACTATTCTCGCTAGAAGGAACAAAGGTCTCTGGTTCCAGGACTGGACAGAGGAGTAGGGGGTTCCACGGCAGGGCCAGGAGCGGAGGATGCACCTGCAAAATGCTGAAGCCAGGGGGACCCCGGGCCTGCACCAATGGATAAGTTCAGCATCAAAGCTGACAACAGCATGAATGAACATTTCAACTCAATGAATAAAATAAGTGTCCACGTTCAGATTCTAAGTCTGGCACACTGAAACTGGATGACAAATGGGACATTTCAGTTCCCAAGTTCTGCCACCAAAAGCATATTTGTTAGAAAGGGGGCAGGTATCTTTATGGTGGACACTCCCCAGCCTCTGGTCAGAGCTGAGAGACGAGGAATGGACGAATCACTTCACAACATCCTGGGAGGAGCCACTGTCACTTCTGTGATCTCCTGGTACAACCCCTCCCTACTCCTGCCAAACCATGAAAGGAACTAAAGAAATGGTACAGTAAGTGTCAGTGGCCTTCGTCGGGGGTGCTCGAGAGACCCTGGAACTTCCTAAGTGATTCACTCAGTGAGCACCTGAGCTTATGTTAATGAAAGCTGACAGTGTGTGTGTGTGTGTGTGTGTGTGTGTGTGTGTGTGTGTTGGGGGGGTTAAGTGGGGGAGAGTCTCAAGGAGAACCCAGTGATTGGGGTTGGGACTGGTCAGCCCCACCCACCTACTCACCTCTGGGATGGGGATGGGGGTCATCCTCCTGCAAGACTAAGCCCCAAAATATCTGAATACCAAAAGTTGATGAACTTCTGGGACATTTGGGGAGGCAGGGAAGCTCTGTGCTCTTCTCCCGGGTCCTACCCTTCTTCAGGCACTCACCTGTATCCTTTATCTATCCTTTGTGATAAATTGAGTAATGTAAATGTTTCCCTGATGTCTGTGAGCTGCTGCAGTAAGTTAATCAAACCCAAGGATGGAGGTGGTGGGAACCTCCAACTCATAGCCTATAGGTCAGAAGCGCAGGTGACCACCTGGCTTGTGGTCGGTATCTGAGGTATGGGGGCTGGTGTGGTCCTTGGGAGGGGACTCTTTACCTCAGGATGACACTATCTCCAGCAGAACTAAGTTGAGTTAATAGCCAACTCCTGTGAAAGGCATGTTATCTTCATGAGTTCAAAGGTATCAAAGTCAAGAAAGAAGCTTTCAGATTGAAGAATGGTAAACAGACAAGACCTGGCTACCCTGGCCCTGGGACTCAGCGATGAAGCCTCCTATTGGGAAAGAACCAGCCTAGAGCTGGCGCAGAGTCTGGGGGTAGACGAGGGTGGTGTGTCTTGACATCTTCCTCTGTACGGTCACAAGTCACCCCAAGCTCGGCACGTAAAACAACAGCCCTTTCATGATCTTGCCCTATCTCATGGGTCAGGGGTTCAGGCAGGGCTCAGCCAGGTGGCTCTCCTGCTTTCACTGCCTATGAAGGGTGGGGGTTCAAGTGGGGGAGAGCGTGCCCTGGTGGGGACAGCTGGAAAGCTGATGGGCATTTGAGCTGGGAGCCCACTGGGTGTCTCACCACAGGACATCAGTAATCAGATTTCCTCATGGCAGTTCAGAGTCCCAGAGAAACGATCCCAGGAAGAAAGACGAAGACACTGCACCTTCTAATAGCCCAGCCTTGGTGGTCCCAGATGTCACTTCTGCCACATCCTATCAGTCAGGCAGATCGCTGGAGTTAAGGGGTGGGGATTCCCTGGGACGATGCTCCAGCCTGGCACTCATAGGTCAGGCTGTCACCAGCCCCCACCCTCCCATCAGAGGCCCCACCTGCCCCCACCTGCAATTGGCTTTCCACCCCTTTCCACCCCTTTGCCTCGACTGTCAGCATTAAGTCAGCAGCCCTCTCCTTGGGCCTGGAAGTCCTTCAAGACCAGCTCTGAGCAGCTCCTGTCCCCAACCTGCCCCTCACCGTCCATGGTCCAGAAGCAGAAAACTCCGGCTCGGAGATGTCACAGAACTGGCTGGAGTCACTGAAGGGAGATGTGATAACAACTCCCAGCAAAGAAATAGAATACAAGCCAAAAGCTACCCAATCTAACATTTTCTAGAAGCCACAGTGAAAAAAGTCTAGGAGGCAGGTGAAATTAATTTCAATAATTTAGCCCATAGATGCAAACCACTACTGCTTCAACATGTAGCAAACACGAACAGAATTGTTACTAAAATGTTGTGTGTTGTCATCCTGCTCTGAAATCTGTGGGATCTAGTGGGTGTTTTGAATGGTACCTTACATGCCAGTTCAGTGGCCAGAGGTCCCCACCTTAAGCCGAGCAGGTCCATGAGGTGACTGATGGCAGGCAGGCAGTTCCCGGGTTTCCAGAGCTCTGGTCCTGTTTCCGAGATGGGGACGCTGAGGCCTGGAGGGAAAGGCCGAGGACTCTGCAGCAGAGTGTTACTGGCCCGGGACCCAGCAGAATCCTGGCGCTTCTGCTCATGTGAGCCTAGGGAGGCCAGGGCCCCTCGAGGGGCATGCACCACCTGGGGTTCAGCCAGCCTCTGCTCATACCCCCACCTGGTGCCAGGGCCCCTACCCACCCCCTGGACTGCGTGCCGGGTGCTCAGCAAGCCCGTCTCAGCCTGAGGGCAGCACGGTGGAGCTGCGCTTTTTCTAATCCTTAGAAAAATAGCAAACCAGGCTCAGGATTTCAAACATGCAAGCACCCACTTAGCATCATGATCCTCGAGTGAACCCTCCCTTCCCACTCCACCTCAGAGGCAGAAGGGGCTTCTCCTGAGTCCGCAGGCACTCACAGGGTCTCCCCAGAGCTCACATGAGCAGCTGGGGCTGGAGCTGGCCAGGGTGTGGGCAGGACCCCACCTGATGCCCCCCATCCAGGCAGTGTGGGGTCAGGGTTCCCCATCCATCCTAGTGACTTCAGCAAAGAGGTCCAGTTTGTTCCATTAGGGATAGAGACAAGGGTGTGTGCTCCACCCTTGGGGACTGGGGTGCCCCTCTATTTCACAGAGGGAAAAAATGGAGACACTTAGCAGCCCAGGGCTACCTGGCCAGGGAGAAGAGCTGCTACAGTGACATCTGGCTGATGTCACTCTGGGAGTGAGGGTAGCTGAGGATAGAGATGCTTCAGGCAGCCTCTGACCCTCTGGTGGGGGAGGGAGATGGATGGTGGCAGGAAACGGGCAGTGGCAGAGCTCCATGTCAACTTCCCACCACCATGGGGACCTGGACAGGTGCTAACCCAGTGCTTGAATCCCAGGCCTCTCCACAGGCCCTTTAGAGCCCAGATTGTCCCTGGAGACCCAGTAGGTGACCTCAGTGGCAGGATGAACCCTCTCCTGACCCGGTTCCTGGCAGGAAAATGGAGACTGGCAGTAGAACCAAGCCCCCACCCTGTCCTTCCCACAACCTCCCGAGCACCTGGCTTTTGGTCTTTGCTCCAAAACCAATCAATTTCTCGCCACCATTACCTAACAGTCTTTCCGGATATAGCCGGCAGCATTAAAAATGACCAGGCGTCCTCAGCAGGCCACCCCCGCCCCGACCCAGCTGAGTCCCAGGTCCTGGCCCAGGGTGCCTCCCAGGGTCAGCCTCCCCAGTCCACACTGCCCGCGCGCCATCAATCTCCAGGCTCTAGGAAAGTCGTGGGCAGCCCATTCCTCATCTTCCCCTGGCCAGAGAGTGGAGCAACCCAGAGCCCAGAGAGCCAAAGATGCCAAAGCCCGACACCTCCCACAAATGAGCTCCACAGAACGCCAAAAGGGAGGTGAAGCAGCCAGCAGCATTCCAACCTTCCCAGGTTGGGGTACCGGAGGTGGTACCCCACTTGATTTTGTGTGTGTGTGCTAAATAAATGTAATGCCTATTTTATTTTGTGTGCTTTCATATATTATTTTTGAAACGACTTATTTCTCAGAATGTTGTTGGTGCCCCTGCCTTACTGATGTGCAGGCGCTGCCTCCTGGCCCTGGGATGGTGTTCCCCTGTGCTCCTTGCCTCTGCTGGGGTGCCGGGCGGGTGCAGCTCTGGAGCTGGGCCTTCCATGTGCTAGGTCCTTCTCCCTTCCCTTCTGCCCACTTCCAACTGAGAGGCGCTCGGGGGCTCCCCAAGTCAGATGTGGGAGTACCAGGCCTCTCCAGGAATGAAGCCTGGGGGTCTGCTGGAGGCAGGGAGCAGGGTCGTCCGTCATCCCGAAAGAACTGGAAATGTGCACAGGAAGTTGCCCGATTCTGCAAAGCCATGGGCTCTGGGCACAGTTATAGCAGCTGGTGTCTCCTACACTCATGCACCGGTACATGTGGCTCTGGACTTCATGGCCTGGACACAGGGGGTGTCACAGCTGGGTGTGTTCATGTGTGTATATAACACATGTGCCCAGGCTCACACCTCTGGGTATGAGGCACAAAGGGCCTTACAGCTTATATGCTGTGTGTGTGTGCACATGTGTGCAACACACAGGTGTACCCTGTCCATGCACACAGCAGCTCAACTCCCAGTGGAGCCCAGGCCCAGGCCCAGGCAGGGACCTGGCCCTCCTTGGCCGACTGTGCACGTTGTCTGTCTGCCAATGCACAGCAGCCGTTGGGAAGGCACCAGCCCAGTGGGTGCTGGGAGGCCCATTTGGTGGCCCTGGGACCTCTCAGCCTGGTACCCCTCTTTTCTTTCCTATGCTGCCCAGGCCTCTCCCAGCAGCCTGGATCCCAGAGCCCACCGGGGAGGCCGGGAGCGGCGTGAGGGATCAGCGCGCCTGCGTGCAAACCCTCGGGAGCAGCTTAGCTGCGATTCCCCGGGTCAGTGTATCAGCCCAGCCGCTGGTCCGTCAGCCAGATGGTCGCTTCAGCAGGGAGAGAAAAACCTGACACGCCATTTCAAACCGATTTCACGGCAGGCCTCCGGAGAGCCCCAGCAAGCTCCTGACAATCCGATCTGTTGTGAATAAATATGACAAAATTGCCAATTACAGGAGGGAAGCTTCAATGTCGGGCAGGCTGGGCTGGCTGTGCCACGCGTTCAGGGGCCCACACCAGGGGGAGACAGCCCGGTAGGCAGAGCGCACCAAGTCCGCATGAAGGGGAGCCCCGGGAGGCTGGCCCGGCCAGAGGAGGCACCGGCAGGCACAGGGAGGAGGCCGCCCAGCCGGCCTGGGTCATGGAGGCCTGCTGCCTTCACGCAGCCCCGCTCTGGTGCTGCCCTCCTCTGGAGCTCAATATTTGGCCCTGCCCACCCTCTGCCATCTATAAGGGTCCCCAAGCAGATCCTGGACAGGCGGTGGCCCAACCAAGAAGGGGACAGGGCAGCTGGGAAGGCCCCAGGCACCACTGAGACCCCACTTAGTGGCACTCTCCAGCCTGGCCAGACAGTACCTGCCCAGCCTCTGGCCAATGCCCAGTGTCCTGACACAGTCCTCCTTCCGCCAGACCTCCAGGAGGCCCAGTGACAAGCAGGAACCCACCCCAGGGGCCCAACCACAGGAGAGGAGTGAGAACTAAGTTGGACAAAGGCAGCTTGGGCCCCTCCTCCCCTCCCTCTCTTCATCCCCCTCATGGTTTCAGGAGGCACCTGTGACCCTAGATCGGCCTGGCCTGTGACCCGAGGCCAACTGGCTATCCTGAAATATGCCCCGGTACATCAGTGAGGCGAGGCGACAGGCATGGGCGCCACTGCCTGGGGAGGAGAGGGCAGTCGCTTTGTCCCCTAGAAGGGCGCACCCCACCACGCAGGACCAGCGGGGAGCACCAGGTGGCCAGGAGGCAGAAAGTCCAAGGGCCAGAGCCGTGACTGCATTTTTCACCGGAAGGAAAGGGGGCAGGGAGAGCAGGCTTGGGGTTGGATAGTTGGAATCGTTTCAGCAGGCTCTGGGTTGTAAGATTCTAGTTGTCTGCAATCCAGCCCTCTGTGACTTAGGGCAGGGGTACTGGCCTTCGAGTGTGAGAGCCCCAAAGAGGATGGGCTTGGGCTGGTTGTTTCGCATATGGCAGGCACTCATAGGGGTGTCTGTTCTCTCTAAGGCCAGCTAACCCTGGAAGGGCAGTTTCTTCTGCCAACAAGTTCCCGAGATTCCAAAGCATCATAAAATGCATCAAATAACAGCTGTTCACTCCAGGCCTCAGCTACCACTTACCAATCAGGAACTACTCAGATCAGGTGACCCCAGTTCTAGTCACCCTCGAATTTCTGCCCCACCTCCTGCTGCTGGTCATAGCTGGGGTGACTGTGTGTTGGCTCTGTGTCTAGCACACCTTTCTCACCCTCAGCTCGTGGGCAAGTCAGTCCCTGCCCTACCCACCCCTGCCCTAGCCCCTCACACCAGCCTCCCTCAGGCCCTGGAAGCTTATGGACTTGGGTCCTTTACTGGCTGAGTAACCAGACAGGCAGGCTAGTGCCTGCCCCCAAAATAATTTATCTGAAACACCTAGCACTGTGCTTGATGCATAGAGAGTGATGAATAAATTATAATTATTGTCACCGTGATGGTGGCCATCACCATCTTTAACGCCATCACCATCGTTAACGTGTGATTTCACTCTCACCATCACCATCCATAGCACCTTCATCACCATGATCAACACCACCATCGCCTTCATCCATACTGTCCTCTTCTTCTTCATCATCACCATCATCATCCTCATCATCTTCCTGGTTGTCAACTCCATCTCTTCTCTCTGTTTATACAAATTTTTTTTAAAGATTTATTTATGCATACAGAAATGGGGGACAGGCCAGAAGTGCAGAGGTAGTGAAAGGATTCAGCAAAGACAGAGTGGGGAGCAGAATAGACAGATGGACAAGTACAATGCTGAGGGGAGCAGTGGGCGAGACAGGAGAGGTCTGCTGAGCCATGTAGGTCAGCTCCAGGGCCAGGGATTGAACTCACATTGAAGCGAATGCTGCTAGCTTGCAGTGCTGCATCCTAATACATTGCGCCACCAGGGATACTCCATCTCTCTGTTTAACTTCCGGGCTCCCTGATGCTAGAACCCTTCTCATTCCTATGGATCTTGTCGTTTTGGCACAGAACCTAAGGCCATGACATGGAAAAGCTCAGACTGACCTGGATCTGTGTTAGGATGCAGGCCCTGGACAGTGGTACAAGTTGTATACTGTACGGTCCTAGAAAAGCCAATCCTGAGGTACTCACCCACTTAGTATCTGCAGGCCCTGGCCACGTTGCTTGACACCTTTGAACCTTCATGTCCTGCTCTGAAAAACAAGCTGTATTTCAGGGTCACCCTGAGGCTTAAGTGAGATGATGCAGTTAAAATCTGGACACAAAACAAACGACCTACATTTGATGCCCTAGAGCCTGGCAGCCCTCTCTAATCACCCAGTTTTCCTTGGTGGAGACCCTGGCAGAGTGGTTGAAAGCCCCTATTTGAGCCCTGCCACAGAGAGGGCACCTGGCCTTCCTTCAGGGCAACCATGACTCCTGCCGGGTGGCTGACTGCATACCTGGGGTCCTGTGGGCACCAGCAGCTACTGGCACAGTCCTCCTGAGGGCTGCTGTGCCATGTCCCAGGAGAAGCAGTGTTCCCCAGCCACCCTGCTACTCACCAGCGCCACACCACCTCTCTCCAATCGATGGCCAGAGTGATCCTCCTCATAGGAGAGCATTGGGGAAAATCCAAGAAGGCACACAGAGAAAATAAAACTTACCCATAGTCCTACAATCCTTCAATAAACTGATTTTTCAGTATTTGAAGTCACCACCATGATATAATACTTTATTTAAAAATTCATAAATCAGAAAAAATATTCACTCTGTCTCATCACCAACCCCACTGCCTGCGTGTCACTGTCCCCTTCCAGGCCTTTTCTGTCACATATGTTTTTTACATCATTACACCCTTAATGTACATATAATTCTATACACTGCTTCCCCTCAACATTATATTGTAGATGCATTTGCATATTACCGCCCAGTGTTCGTAATTATCACTTTTAATGACTGCCTAGTATTCCATCGAGTGAGTATACTGTCATTTACTAAATTACTCCCCAAATGTTGGACATTTTAACTGCTTCCAAAAGTTTTTTTGTCATTAAAAATAATGTCGCAATGAATATCTGTGAGCCTAACGCTCTTCCCATATTCCAGATAATTTCCTTAGAAGAGTACTCCAGAGGGGGCTCACTGGGTCAAAGGCACAAAGCATTTCCATGGTTCTTGCTTCACACTGCCAAATTACTTTCCAGGATGGACCTGGCTTCCAGCACCCTGGCAACAGGGCCCCCTGTCTCTGAAAACGGGATTCATGGTTTCAAAGGCTTGAGTGGGTTTTGACTATATGCCTGGACCAACAGTGAGAGTCAGAGTCTCAGGCTTGGTGAGGCTGGGGGCTAGGGCAGAGCAGGTGACACACACGACCCCTGGCATGTGCTAGAAGAGGGGTCCTGCCTCCAGCTCAATCTCCCACAGGAGCTCAACCACAGGGGTGAGCATCTACATGGGTGCTGGGTGTCCTGACTCCCTTCCACCCTCTGACCTTGCGTCTGCCTTTGTTCTTGCATTGGCATCACCAAACAACTCAGACCAAAGCCTGGACTCGCTTCGTGCTTCCCTCCCTCCTTCCAGCCTGCCAAGTCCACACCCACCCCATCAACAAGCGGCATCTGCTTCTCCCCTCTTTCCAGGATGAGCCACCAACCTCCCACACCTGGGTGTTTTCAGCATCTTCCCCACTGCTTCCTGCTCTAGATCCTTCTCCTTGTAGGTCACAGCAAACATTTGAATCCCATCATCCCATGATTGAAAGCTTCCGTCTTCCTAATAAACCTAGAAGACAATTCACACTTCCCCAGGCCTCTCAGGCTCCACACATCTGGCCAGATGGCCCTCCCCCACCTGTCTGATCCCTTCTGCCCGGGACATGCCAGTCACACTGGCTTTCTTCCGGCTCTTTAAGTATTCGGCCTCTTTCCAGCCCCACTGCCTGACCCCATTGCCTGTGATGCCTCCCCCAAACCCGACACGGTGACCTCAACTTCACCCTTCTCATCTCAGCTGACTCTTCAAGGCATTTTCTCTGACCACCAAATCAATGTCCTTCCTCTGTACCTCATGGGTATTTGGTCCTTCTCTCATGTATCATTCATAAATTTCTTTTCTTATTTGCTTGCTTTTCCCCACTACTGAGATATGAACTCCATGAAGCAGGGGATTTGTCTGTTTTGCTTATTACTAGAAAAAGAAAAGGCAAAATGCCTTGCATTTAAGTTGGCTGGATAGAAGGAAGGAAGGAGGGGTGGTGATGGTGAGTGGGAGGGTAGATTGGTGGGTAGATGGATGGATGGACAGGTAAATGGAGAGATGGATGGTGGATGGTGGGTTGATGGAATAAATGAAATCAGAAAAAAACTGAAAGATTCTAAAGAGGAGAAGGAAAAGTAGGAGTGTGAAATCCCAGGGACACGAACCTGAAGGAGACAGGTCCGTCAGGAGACTGGCTTGTCAGGAGTCCCACCCTAGAGGCTGATGAGTGCATGCTCCTATTTTGAAATTGTTTCATTTTTTTATTTTGAAATAACTTCAGGTTTTGAAGACGTTATTAAATAACACAGTCTACTCCATCCATTTTCTGCTAATGCCAACATCTTACAACAATGAAGTAAGCCAGTTCTCAAAAACAAACAAACAAACCCTGCTTTATGCCATTTGCTGATTCCATTGTGTAAATGCTCTTACCAGTTTCAATAATTTACAAGTGGTTTAAAATTCCTGCATAGAACAATCTACTTTTACAAGATGGGAGGAGCACGCCACAGTACAGAGGGGTGGCATTCAGACACCGCCGTGTTCAAGTCTAAGGACTTGAACCTTGTCCAGGGCCTCACTTTGCCTGTCACCCCCCTTTGGTCTCCTTCACTTGGGGCAGCTTCTCAGATCACTCCATGGCTCTGGCATTTCTTGAAGCAGGTTAACCAGTTATTTTTCAGAACATCCCTGGCTTTGTCTTTGCGGGGTCCATAGAGCAGGTCCATTTGGGAGACACATATTGGCAGGGTTACTCCAGAGGCGATGCCTGGTCTCCCCAGATCTCCGGCTCCCATGTCTGTCCATCCCAGATGAGGGGACTTTGCAGATGCCTTTGGGTTTCTCCACTTTAAAACTATTTTTCTCCTTGCAATTAATAAATATTTCCAGCCCTAAAAAGGTAGGAGGGTCTGACACAGGCTGTAACACAGATGAATAATTGCGACACTGTGCCGAGTGCAATAAGGCCAGACGCAAAAGGACAAATGCTGTGTCACTGCACTTAGCTGGCTCCCTGGAGGAGGCAGGTCCACAGAGACAGAGTGGGTGGAGAGGGCGGGGGCTGGAGAGGGAGCTTTTTAATGGGGTCAGAGTTGCAGTTGGGAAGATGGCAAGAGCTCTGGAGATGGATGGTGGTGATGTTAGCACAACATATATGCACTTAATGCCACTGAGCTGTACACTTAAAAATGGTTGCAATGACAATTTTATGTCATATGTATTTTATCCCCCATAAGTAAAGTACTAATAAGTATCATAGGAGAAGATACTTTGGGAACCTTGCATATTCCTGTTTCTCGTTGTATTTTCTCTCACTAACTTAACGTCTACCCATGATTCTTACAGGAGCTCTTTTTGCAGGCACCTTAATGCCAACCTGCTTCCTTCTCCTGGCACCCAAAAGCCAGGCTGCTTTACCCTCAAATACATGATCGAGGACAGCAATGCGGGAACCAGAAAGTAGAATCAGCAAGAGGCCACTCACAACAGGGACTGCCCATAGGGGCACACACCGTGGCCTCCCTTCCGCCCAAGCACATGCATGGCCAGCTCCCAGTTCCCTCTACCTGGCCCCGTTTTCACAGCCCGCTCGGGGAGCAGGCTCAGGGTTGGCAAAGCTGAGGTCCTTGATAAGTAGGCTGTTCTGTTGGGCCTGGGCCTGGTCATGGCTTTTTTTCCCCAAGGAGACATAAATATCTCCTTGCTAGAAGGGGGATCCAGAAGGAACCTTGCAGAAGGAACCTCTGAATCTGACCCCCAGACTTCCCCTCACCCCATGGGCTCTACCTTGGGCATCAGAGCGCCTCATTCTCCATTCCACACTTAGAACTTTGGGCCTGTTGGCTGTCTGTCTCTGCTGCTGGCCAGGCAGGGCAGGACTTTCCCGCCGTGTTCTTAGAACACTCCAGCACTCTTCAGTTCCTCTGGTGCATTCTCTGTGTAGGGGCAAAGGATCAACAGATGGACAGACAATCCAGTGGTCCTCAGGGTGGCAGCTCTCTCTTCTACCCCAAGTCTTTCAGCCTGATTCCTTCCAAGCGTCATCTCATTTCTCCCAGGCCTTCAAACCAAAGCTGGCAGCCATTCATCATGGCCAATGAGCACTGTCCCAAATGACTGGGGAGCGACAGCCCAGGTGATGAAAGGCTCCGAGTGCCTGTCCCCTCCCCACAGGCCACCACTGCTCTCCAGGGGCCAAGCGTGAAACTCCATCTGTGACAAGCGTGACAAGCACAACACACCTTGTATTCTCATCTTTGTTCTGCCCGGGCCTGAGCCCCCCATTCACTCTCCTCCCAGCGGCCCCTAGCGGAATAAGAAGAGGACTCAGTCCACTATCCAGGAGAAGAAACTGAGGCCCAGAGGGGCAAAGACACTTATCCAAACAGACCAGCTCCAGACCCTGCTTGGGGTCCTTTCTAGGAGGTTCTCGTCAGCCCTTGGATAAAACTCCTTAGGGCTGTAAGCCAAGGAACTCCCAGGATCCAGGCCTGGAAATGCTGGGGGTGCCCAGAAGTGGAACTTTCCTGCTCACAGGCAGTGCTGGCCCAAGAGCAAGGTTCCTAGTGCCCTCCCCTGGGCCAGGCTCTGCCACTGCAGCTAGACCTCATGTGCAGGTCTAAATATCAGTTGTCAGTGGCCAGTCGGGCTGGCGAACAGGGGGGTGGGACGGGGTCACCCGTCTGTGAGAACTTTCTGTAGCTGGCCTTCTCACCGCTATGTCCCACCCCCCATACCCTGTCCACCCCCTGTACCTGACCACACTGCGCCCATCTCCCCGGCTGGTCAGAAGACTTATCGACCCAGCCCATCCTGTTAGCTGTGAGCTGCTCCCTGGAGCAGGGCTGGACTGGGCAGCAGCCCAGCACAAGGCCGGGCTATGTCTGGGCTCTGCTCTTCCAGCTTCCTGTGTGACTGTGGCAGCCCCGCCCCACGCTGGGCCACAGTTCCCCATCTGCAAAGTGAGGTCGTGGCCTGATGCCCGCCGTTGAGAAAAGCAGGTGCAAGCTGCTGGGGCTCCAATCTCTGAAGGGTTACCCCTCGGTTTTCTGAGACCTTGGGCAAATGTCCCTTCCCAAGGCCTCAGTTACCTCATCTAGAAAGTGGGTGAGGAGCTCCTCCCTGGACTTCAGGGGAGGGGGAGATGCGGCTATAAAAGACGTGCCTTGGAGCTGGACTCAGTGATGGCACGCGGGCGATTTGGTGATGGGAAGCCCAAGGGGATTACAACTGAGGTGGAAAAGGCACACAATGATGTAAAAATAAACTATTATATTATTAAAAAGAAGTGCCTTGGCGGTTCCCTTCTCACGTGGGCCCATCTTGGCCTGGCCCCACCCCAGCCCTTGCTGCTTAAGGAGTTTCCCTCTTGTGTGGGGCCCCCCACCAGGCTCCCAACGGTTCCATAGCACCGTGTCCCCTGACCAGGGCAGTGCGCCTCCCCCCGCCACCCCTCCCCACTCGCCACCAGGGGTTCTCTGTTCTGAGGCCTCCTGCCCTCCTGTCGAGCTCATATGAACCCGCCGGTGTGTTATTTTTTTCCGGGGGGACTGCTAATCTGCTGGAACAGAGGCCTCTCGACCAGCCTAGAAGGCTGCCAGTTCTCAGAGCAGGCGGAGGTCAGAGGTCAGGAGGGTGAGGACAAAGTAGTTGATGGGACCCTGCAGGAGCCAGAACAGGGCCTGGGGCCCTGGTCCCCGACTCTGCCTGAGTGTGCCCAGCTGGCATCCAGACCCGGAAGGGAGACCTAGCTTCTGCAGCCCTGGGCCAGCTCTGCTTCTCCCCACCAGGGGGCTTGTCCCCTTGGGGACGGGCTGCTGAGTCTCTCCCAGCAGCTGCTCCCCACGACCCAGGGCAGATACCTGGGAGGGCCCCAGCACCCACCTGCCCGTGGCCCTCCCCTTCCACTTTCTCATTGGGTCCTTTGGTCTCTGTGCACTTCCACACACTGTAGAAGGCCCAGGCTAGCCGGAGAACAGCCGTGGGCCTGCACGCTGGGCAGCCACACTGAAGGCTTGCTGCCAGCCTCCTTCCACCCTACTGAGCCTCCCGGACACCCCACCCTGTCTGGGCACTGGGAGACCAGACTTGGATCAGCTCCCTTCCCCGGCTGCCTCTCTGGAGCCCAGGTGTCCATGTGAGTGAGGAAGGGGGGCGGGGGGGTGCAGGGTGCCAATCCGCATGTGCACCCACACTGAACACCCAGGATGCTCAGCTGCCCACAGTGTCGGGAGCCACTGCACTGGCCCGCGCACCCACACTCCCAGTCTCCGCCAGCACACTTGGCTGCCTACCCGTCCGTGTTGTCCTCTCTGCAACCCCACAGGGCCCAGACCCCCAGACTCCACCCAGGAGAACCAATTCCCCAGTAGAGGGGCCCCATGGTGTGGGGTGGTCCCGATAACCGGTGCACCTCTGGAGCCTGCCCAGGCCAGTCCAGGGAGAACATGCGGTCATGGTGACAGGGGCAGTGACCTCTGTAGACCCTCTGAATGAGCCTGCTGGCCTTCTCAGCCGACGGGAACGAGCTTCCCACACCGTAGAGTGCCCCCGATGTTTGTAGAAAGGGCACTGACTGAGAAGGTGGCCGTGAGCTGGTGCCCACCTCCTGTGCAGCACCAAGGTCCTGTGTGCTTTCTGGCCACTGGAGGGCACCCAGCCTGCTGCCCAGGTAGCTTCCGAGGCCCCTCGCCCTGGCGGTGCCTCTCTCCAGAGCAGGCCTCTCACCTCTCGGCCATGGGTTGCCCAGGGCCATGCCTCCCTGGAGGGCTCCCAGGCTGGGCACCCCGTCTCCCCAGGGTGCTGCATTTCTGTCACATCCTCATTGCTCTGCCCCTGCATACCACAGCTGGACCCAACCCCTGTCACTCCTCAAACTGGGCACAGGGCCCCACGGTAGATGGGGGGGAAGATCATGTCCTGCCCAGAGTTACCACCACCATGCAGGGGGCCCCAGCAGTCCATGGACCAAGAGAGGATCTTCTCACTGTCAGGGGGTGGGTGATCAGCCTTCCTGGAGAGGACAACCTCTAAGGTAAGTTCTAGAAAAGAGCCCTCTTGCTTGACAGGACAAAGGGGTCACTGGGGCCTGGGTGCCACAGAAAGAGGGACTGAGTTAGCATTCAACCCCAACTGCACCCTGGCAAGCAAAGACCTCTGCCTCAGACTTCCCACGGAGCTGTGCTGGGCTGCCCACTTACCTGGGACCCCAGATGCCCTCCTCTGAGCCAGACCCCCAGCGCCCTCTGCCCCCAACCCCCACATACTTCCCTGCCCTGCATCCATATATGTCTGGCAAGCTTGGGGAAAGTTCCTTTGGGTCCGTTGGTGCCTGGCTTGGTACAGGGCACCCTGGGGTGGTGGCAGAAACAATGGTTGTGTCAAGTCAAACTGACCAGGTGTGTTCAACAAGGTTGGGCCACAACCTGCTGTGTGACTTGTACCTCTTGCCTCTGGCCTCAGATTCCCCAGTTGGTACAGGTTCTTTTTAGAATCCCACAGGTACAAATGGGGATGCTGGTCCAAGACTAGAAAATGTCCTATCCCCTATTTCACTCTCCCAAGACACCCCCACACCTTGGCCCCCAAAGAAGAAGCATACCAGGCACTCATTTGGACCCAGCACAGGGGAGCCATCTACTTATCCCCCAGGTTCCACAATTGCCCAAATCTTGTTTCTCTGCCTCTTCCAACTCCCTCCCTCCCACCCCCATGCTTCTTGGAGAACTCAGTGCCCAGGGTCTCCATCCAGGAGCCTTCCCCAGGCTGGAGTGCGTGCCCTGGGCGGGCTGGGCCTCAGTTTCCTCCTGTGCCTGCTTCTAGGCTCCGAGGCTTTAGTGGGGTATCCTGCTCTAGGCCTCTTCCCTCGCTCAGGACTCAGCAACGGCTCCCAGCACAGAGCTGTGATGACAAGAATCAAGCCCCTATGTGGCCTGAACCCCACTTCCCCTGAAGCCCCCCCTCAGGACTCTGCCTGCTGCCTTCTGTGACTGCTGAAAAGTGCCACCTTTGGCTTTGTTTATGGGGCCGCCTGGGGGCAGAGAATGGGGCTCAACTACACTGGGCCAGGCAGCCCTGGCTGAGTTCCTGGCAGGGTCTTCCTACCCCAGCACAGCCCCCGTGGAGGCTGGTGATGCTGGCAGGGCCGAGGCAGCCTGTCCCCGATGCTATTTCATGCCACACCACCTAATAGGTGTGTTTTCACACCCCTTGCCACCGCTGGGAGGTTTTGCATCAGCTTCCAGGGAGGATGACAATCTCACTATATGGAGAATGGGCTGGTGACGGCTAATTGATTTTACAGCGGTACCGAAGGACAGACAATGAAAGTGCCATCAATTTAATCCACTATTTAATGGTTCCAATTTAGCCTCTGTAAATGCTCACTAAACTAATTTCTCTGGGTTCAGCAATCTGAAAAGCTATCATATCTCTAATCTCCTTCAATATATTCATCTGGAAAAGGGAATTTAGCCAATTCTGATGTGCGGAGATGATCTGTTAGCACAGTGTAAATGTTTATAACACGGCAATCGAGTTCGTTTATAAGGATATGAAAAGTTTTATTGGGGAGGGCACTGGAGTGGAACCGGCGGATAATAGGCAGTTACCCAGCAGGCTCTGGGCGCCCGGGAGCGGGCAGGCATGCAGAAAAATACTCGGATTTGCTCTAATCCCAAATTGTGAGCTAAAGTTCGGCCCAGTACACAATACGCCTGGAACTTGGCTGCACAAAAGAGTCGGGACCCGTCACCCAGGCCCGGGTCCTCCAAGACACAGCGTCCTCCACCCCCTGCACAGAGGTGGCTGGTGAGTGGGGTGGCTGAGGGTTTAGGTCCCCACTTGGGTCTCTCCCTGCAATCGCCAGAGCCAGGGACTGATGGAGAGCTGCCCTTCTCCCCGGCCGCCACGCCAGCGGTTCCTCCCCAGCAGAGCGGTCGGATGGGATTTATTAGAAAAGGAGAGGTGACCAGCTGCTCTCCATCTTCTGGGGCTGGCAGGAGGAAGCAGGCTTAAATTACCCAGCAGGGTTTAGATTTAGATTTGCCACAAAGGGTTTCCTCCCTGGGAGGGACCAGGAGGCCTGTCCCCCAAGGCGTACCACCTCCCGGTGACCTTTCCCAGGGTATGCGCCCAGCAAAGACAGCAGAGGCGGGCAGTCCCTGGGACATGCTCACGCCCCACTGATTGGGACCCATGGATGGGGGCGCTGTGTGCACCCCAGCACGGAAGCCCCTCTGCGTGTTGTTTATTTTTGTCCCCAGTGCTGTGGTTGCAGCAAGATTATTCAGTGCTAACGAGCCCGCCCGACCCACCCATTAAGTGTGGTTTTGGGGCATTGTTGTTTTTCTCACATCCATCCTGTTTTTAAAGAAAATACTCCCTGCAGCAGCAGCAACATAAATTAAGGAGGCTGGGAGTCTGAAGAAATGCCACCGGCCTCCTGCAGATTTAAGAGTGACCAGGCCAGGCGGGCTTCTGGGCAGAGGGGCATGGCCCTGGGGAAACAGCAGAGGCAGGACACTGGGAGGGGCAGCTGCCTCTGGGCTGGGCCACCCCAGAGACCCCCCAGGCCCAGGGACTCAGGTGGCCCATCTTGGTCCCAGCCCCTCCCTGGGGCCTGGCTGATGAGGACAGAAATCGATTGGCCACACAGCCATGACAGCCTTCTCTGTCCCACCCCCACGGCGGGGCCCAGAGGGCAGGGGCCACATCTGGTCCTGGTGTTCCCAGCTCCCTGCTCAGGCCCTGGCACTCAGCACCAGTTTGGGAACTGAGCAGATGGATGCTTACCTGTTTTACTGGGGAGTGGGCTTAAGAGAGAAAAGGACCCAGCAGAGGTGGGCACAGTGCTGTCACCCACCATGAGGCAGTGAGGATGCCACCTCACCCAGGTCAGCTACAGGAGATGTGAGGATTCAGTGAAGAGGCTGCACCTGAGGATGGGCCCCTACTTCCTCGAGTCTACCCAACAGTGGCCTGGAGGATGGCCGACTTGGGGGGATGAATGCTGATGACCGGGGGCCCTCCCTACTGTCCCCCCGCCCCCAACTCCGGTCAGGCAGTTCCTCGCACAGCCCATCTGGCTCCGTGAGCCTTGTGCCTGAGCTCTTTGGCTCACCTGCGAGAAGGGCCTCCAGTTTACACAGAGCTAGCTCACCTTGAAGGAAGGAAGCAGAAATGCTGGAAAGAATACTTCCCCAGCCCCCATGCCTGAGCTCCTGCATCCATAGGCCAGGCTGAAGGCCCTGGGGTAAGGGTGAGGCCCATGCCCCCTCTTTAGCTGTCTTGTTTGGCTCCAGTTCCAGTCTGGAAGGGGCACCTCACAGTTAAGGGAAGTAGGCTCCATGGCTGCTCAGGTAACACACTGACCCCAAATGACACACATGTGTGCTTATAATCACACAGATATGTACACACTCAGCCCCTAGACAATACATCATGCATGTACACTAACACACCTCTCCTAACACCCCAGTATCTATATACATGTTCACACACATACCATATACTTATGTACAGTTACATAGCCACATACCTACAACTCACATATACCTGCGCACCTACACACACATATTCATACACTTGCTCACTCTCACACACACTCCAACACACACAGGTGAGATGCAGACCGTGGCCCTGTTCTATGGGGAGCTACCCTAGACTGACTGATAGCAACTGCTCTTCCCAGGAGCCTGGAAGAGTGGAAATTCAGATTCCAGTAGGGACCCCTGGCATTAGTGGTGTAACTCTGGGCCGTGCCCTTCCCCTCTCCAACCATTTCAATGACAGTGAATTTCCAGGGTCAACAGAGTGCAATTCTCTGTTCTTCAGTAAGAGAAGGCAACTGTGCAGGGAAGGTGCACAGGAGCTCTTTCTCACTAAAGTGTAAATGACTACCAGGGTCCTCTTACTGTGAGGGGTTTTGACTAGATGGAAAGAGTAGAAAGAGGGGTTTCTCTGGTGCAAAGCTCAGCATACTTGGATCCCAGATTCTGGCTGCACTTACCTAGGGGTTAAGTCTCAGCACTATCACCTCTATGGCCTGAGTTCCGTCCCCAGCCAGGGAGCCACATATGGTGCAGCAGACCTCTCTTATCTTGACTGCTGCTCCCCTTAACAGTGTATTTCAGTAGATCAGAAATTGTGTCCCCCACTCTGTCTCAGGTGAGTCCTCTCATATCCCAGCACCTCTGGCCTATACCCCAGCTCTTCTATGCATAAATAAATAATTTCTTTTTCTTTTTCTTTTTTTTTTTAGAAGAAAGAGGCCCCTGGGTGCCTTGGATACCATTCTCTTGCTACAGAGTCAGGGTGGGAAACTCTCCAGGCCTACAGTGCACCTAGTCATGTTGGCGGGAGGGGTCTCAAGGCCAAGACCAGGTGGGGCCAGAAACCAGCCAACACCTAGATGACCGTTCACTGCCTGCTTTTCTGTGTGCTACCTGGTCTGATTTTTATGGCAATATCCATGTATAGGACAAATCCAGAAGCTATAGCCAGCTCCAGACCCACCAGCAGCCCCTTCTACCCTGCAGTGGGGAAGGAAAAGCATCCCACCAATCTCTGTGCCCTGCAGTCCCTGGGCGGGTCACCACCCATGCCAGACCCAGCAGTGCAGCCAGCAGAACTCAGCTTCCCCACACCCAGATAGTGACACCGCTCACACAGGTTTATGACGGCAAGAACATTCTTTCCACTGTAAATTATATTTAACATTCCACAGAACTTTATTGCATTTTGTGTTTGGGTTTATGAAAAAAATCTGTATTTAACTTCAAGCCCTGGTAAACATCTTTGCTTATGTTGTTATGCGATTCCTTATTTGAGTATTTCGATTTAATTTCACAGTTCATATACCTTAAAGTTTTGGCTTCACCCCTCCCTTCCCCACTCTCTCAAAGATGGCAGCCCAGCCCAGCCCATCCTAGGTCTCCTCTGAGGTGGGGCAGGGAGGCCAGGTCAGCCCGGTCTGAGGACCCTGCCACCCCAGGGTCTGGCCTCTGCCCACAGAGAGAATCTCCGCGTCTCAGGGCCTCTCCAGGCACCTACTGAGGAGAGCAGCATGAAGAGCAGAGGGTCAGTCTCACACCCACCCCTGGCTCCCTGTGACTCAGTTTCCACAGCTCTGGAGGGAGGGGATGGACTGTAGGAGATGTTGTCTGCAGTGCCTGTTGGCTTCAGGTTCTATGGTCTCAGCCATGCCGTTGAGGGATTGGGAACGGAAGAGGAGAGGGATGGGAAGGGAGGTGAGAGGGAGACTGGGCCACCAGAATGATCCAGGAGCACAGCTCCAAGCACGCCTGCCCCAGCTCCCATCCTCCCCACTGGCCAGCATCCCCATTGCTGGCCCACAGGCCCCGTTCATCTTCCCTGGGGGCTTCCATGTTCTCTGGCTGTGCCGCCGTGGGCAGCTGTTGTCCTTCTCTGGGCCTTGACCTCTACCAGGGAATCAAACATTGATCCAGCTACAGGTCAGAGTGGCACAGCTTTGCTGAGGGCTTCCTTTACCCCCCACCCACACCCCCGCTACAGACAGCACTAATTGATCATGTTGCTCTCTTACAGACAGGGCCACAGAATCCCTAATACAGTGCTCTGGGAAGCTGCCCTGCATTAAAAAATGGCAGAAGAAACATTTGAGTACCTAGGCTTAACAACATTTCAGTTCCTACCGTAGTTTCCCAGGGAGCTGTCTGAATCAAAACACCAGAAAGGATCCCCCCTCCCTGGGAGCTTCCCTTGCATCCATCCCCACCGCCAGCAGCAGCACCAAATGTCCCTCTACCGTGGCTCACAAATTGATGCCAGCCTCACTAGATAGACACCTTGCAGGTGCTCGGGCTAGGGACCTAGCAGGTGGGAAGAGAGTGGGGCGACAGACTTCTCCTCTGTGGAGGCCCTCCAGCATCAGATCCCTGGTGTTGCTCAGGCCTTTGCTAAAGTTTAGTCAACTATTCCCCCCACGGGGTCTGAACAACTAGTAAGAAAAAGAAATGCCATTGAGAGAGGTGAATATGGAGAGAAGCCAGAAGAGAGGTTCACCATTCAGAAGTGCATACCACCAGGGCCTATGATTTGAACCTGAGCTTCCCAGGGGCCAAGGCAAAACGGGAAACAAGCTTCCTTGTAGTATATCCATGGCAATACTGTGGCGAGAAAAGTAAGCCAGGTAATCAAGAGAAATAGGGCCACTCGAGAGGCCTGAGAAACTTCCAGCCATTATAACACAAAACAGATTTCCTGAGATGCTTCAGGCAGCCTCTGAAGGAAGTTCTGGTAGCAGGAGGGGATGCTGGCCTGGACATCTAGATAAAGGACCTGACCAGGGAACCGATTTCCTGGGTGTCTCAGTTTCCCCATCTGCTGTGTGAGACACCGGGGCGGGGGTGGGGGTGGGGCCTGGCAAAGTGCCCAGCTTTGCCAGTTGCAGGAGGCTGGCTACATAGCTACGAACTGGGAAGGCTGCCTGCCGCAAGGCATGATCGCTGCGCGTGTAATTTAGCATCATTGTTTCATCAGTCACAAAATCCAAATGGAAAAACAGAGACATAAATACGCTCGCCCAGGGAGCTGCTGGACCGTTCATGGGCCCAGAGGAGGTGAGTGTGGGCGCCGCTCGGCAGTGGGAATTCATGGTCCCTGGAGCCAGTGGGGTCTGACTCAGGTGGGAGGCTGGGCCAGGCCTGGGCGCGTCCAGGGTCAGGAAGAGGCTGCGAAGGGGGTGGCTGGCCCTGCCAGAGAAAGCCTGGAGAGGCAGCAGAAGGGGCTCTGCAGGGGTGTGTGCTGTCTCTTCACAGACTCGCTCTCTCCCCAGGAGGCCGGGGAAAATCCATGGCCTGAAAACCAATTTGGATTTCATGGCCAGTCCACACGCAGGCCGCCCCTGACGGACAAAGAGGCTGAGCTGAGCGCGCGCGCCCACACCACAGCAAAGGAGCCCGCAGGGGTGCTTGCAGGCAGTGCCCTTCAGCGTCAGGACCCTCTGGGCCCCCTGTGGGCCCCCTCTGGGCCTCAGTTTCCCCATCTATAAAACAACAGTCATGACCTGGGTGTCTGGTTCCTGGGATGGGAATAGATACCCCCAGCTGTGCAAACTCAACAGTGAGGGGAGAGGACCTCTGAGTGGGGCCCGGTGCCGTGACAACAGCAATGAAAGATGCCGGCTGTTCCCTGGAACGCCGCTGAGTGTCTGCGGATGCTGTGTGACACCCACACCCGACAGACTTGTTTTCAAACGGCATTTTGTTCGCCAGCGCGAGTGAACGCATTCCCACGCCCACCGGCCTCTCCTCTCTTTCGCTGCCAACCTCAGGGGTGGCACTGCAGCTTCCAAAATCTCATTACCGCCACCATTTCCCGTCCTCGAAGCTCCCTCCTCTCCTGCCCCCTCTCGCTCCTTTTGGAGGATAAATTTCTGTAGCAGCCAATTACAGCCGTTTGATGTGCGTAATGATGAAGCCGTGGAAATTGGAATTGACACCTCGGAGGATCGCGGAGGGGGAAAGCACGATGTTCACGAATCAAGCATTTTCTTAGCGTTTTCTCCCATTGACGAGGATGGCTGGGGCCAGGGCGAGGCCAGTGGGGCGGGGGGCCAGGCCGGCGGCTGGGTAGGGGGCTCAGGCGGCCGGCGTCTGCTCCTAAGCACCGATCAATTACAGCCCAGACAAGCCAGTGTCACATGTGATTCACAATGTCAATTTCATGCTCGTGGTAACCATTTAAGAAAGAGCCGGGCCGGTTTTACATTTGATAAGAAATCAGCAGCGTTTGTGTTTGTAAAAAGACCGATCACAGACTGTGACAGGTCCCAGAGATTGCCAGCCCGCGTCGACGGCCCGTCTGGAGTCTGTCAGGGACCCGCAGTATTTATTTCAAATGGGTTCCCCCCCGCCGCCCCCCTCAAGCCGGGACGTGAAAATAAACTGTCAGTCTCTATTTACAGCTGTACAAGCTGGAAATACAGAGGATTTTAGGTTAAATTGTCAGTTAACAGAATTCAAAATAGAAAAAAGAAATGGGCTTCCTGCTTTTATTGCACATCTTGATGGGGAGTCATCTCAGCATTTGGAGAGTGGAAGGGGCCAGCAGAGACAGGGGCCCGAGAAGGCCTGAGCATTCCAGGCAGAGGCCTCTTCTCCGGTGTTAAGGAGAATTACAGGACTATTGGGGCTAATTAGATGAGATGAGGCCTATGTGCTAGCCACACCCTGCTCCCTGCCAGTTTGCAGCTTTAGTCTCTTTAGGAGTGTGGGCACAGCTAATCCAGGCAAATGACATCCTTGGGTGCTCTTGGCATCTACTAAAGATATAGGAGCTGCCCAGGGATAGGAGTCCTTGGCCTGGACAGGAGCCTAAAATGTGCCCCTACTTTTCCACCTCTGCCCGAGGTGGGTGTCATATATCCTGCAGATCTCCAAGGTCTGCAGGGATGGGAGGGTGCCACCCCAGCTCAGGGGTCACAGAGGGCCCTGGGTGCCACCTGCTTGCAGACAGAGCAGACACTTGGGTCTTGGGGCTGTGCTAAGAGATCTCTAATCTCTTACTGTCCTAATCCAGGACCACAATTGCCCTATTTAATTACCAGAGCTGAATCTGGCTGGATGCAGGCGCAGAATGGGCTGGCATAGCACTGGCAGTGGGACAAGGGAGGCAGGCTTCCCTGGCATCTCCAGGGCAACCGGAGGACAAGCCGTCTGGCTGCCCGGGTTTCTAGGCACCGAGGCTCCTTAGCACAAGCCTGGCAAGCAGGGGGCTGTGGGCCCCCGGAAGGCTGCCTGAGAGCTCACTGCTCTCAGGGCATTTGGGGTCTATGGGGAGGGGACGAGAGGAGGAGAATCCATGCGAAAGGCCCAGGCTTTTGAGCCTCAGTTTCACTATCAGTAATCAGGGCAGAAGAGGGTGAGTGCTAGTTGTCGTGGGGTCCAGTGGGCCTCCTGGCAGATACAGGTGCTATGAAGTAGAGACCTCACTCCGATGTGCTGTGTGACCCTGAGCTCTTCCCTGACCCCTCTGGGGACCGGATTCTCCACCTTCCTAATGAAGGGGGAGAGGCTTGGGTTGTGGATGGCAGGGGCTTGATTTCTGTCAGTAGGAGGGCCCCTCCCTAGTCCCTGCTGGGACAGACACTACCCAGCACAAAGACCTCTTTAGAGGCCTTGGGGGATCTCATACTGCAGAAAACCCAGTGTATTCACCTTCACAAAGGTTCATGGATCCCAGGGAAAAATGGACTGAGGGCCACTAGTCTGTGAGATGTCCACTCCAAGGAGTCCCCCGCACAGATCCTCTGGGGTTACAAAGGAGCCTGATTTTTCTGCCCCATGGTTTCAAGTTTGGGTGTCAGCCTGCTCCACACTCAGCCCTCTCTAGCCTCAGGCGGGCACTGTGGGAAGGGAGTGGCCAAGGCCACAGACCCCCACCTGGCTCCTCCGGAGCCCCGATTGGCGGACCTGGCTGCAGATGTCTAAGGAGGGCCACCAGCCTGTGTCCAGGCCAAGCAATGCTGCGTACCTCCCCATATCCCGCGTGCTGGACAGATCGGAGTCCACCAGTTGCCTGGCATTGTGAGGGCCACTCCTTGAGCAGGGAGCGGGAACCACAGGAGGTGGGGGCGTTCAGAGAGAGACAAGTCACACCAGATGGAAAGCAGAGTCTGAGCACCACGTCCTGGCCACGTGGTGTCCCCCGAGGCTGGCCGGGCATGCAGCCCACCACTCTCTACCCTGGTGAGGGAAGGGGAGGGGCAAGCCTGTGCTGTCTCACTCTGGACAGACCCCCCGCTCCACCCATTATGCGCAAAGCTCCCACAGTTTGCAAAGAGGCAGATGTTCTGCCTTCTTGGCGACTCACAAGACCTTCAATGAGCCTTGATGCCCATTAGACATGGAAGGACACTGACGTTCAGGAAGGACACCCAGGGTCATAAGGTTGACCAGGACTCAGGTGACCGGACATTCAAACCTCATGCTCTTGGGCAGGCCCCCAGCCCCCCACCCCAGCCTGGCAAAGCCAGAGGGAATCGAGTAAAGTAGAAATCACAGGTGGACAGATAGGGAAAGTCTCTTTGGGGGTAGAAGGAGACTGAAAACGCTGGCCCTGGGCCACTTAAGCCCCTCCCCCACCTCTCAGTTTCTTTGCTGCAAACTCCTCAAAGAGCCGAATCCATGCTGTGTCTCAACAGTCCAACTCGGACCCTGCCAGCCCGCGTACCCCTTACCCGCGAGCCGGCGAAGGCCAGGCTGGAACCCAGATGGTCGATTCTCAGGCCCCATCACATCAGACCTCTCAGCAGCCTCTGATCTGGTCAGCTGACCACTGTCATACCCCAGGAAACCCCTAGCCCCCCCCACAACACCCCAGCTCTTAGCTTCCACCCCTCCTTCTGAGATTGTCCAGGCCGGGCCTGTTCTCCTCCCTCCAGCCTTCCTCTTCTGAGGTAGAGGGCCAGCCCATGGCCTTAAGTAGCACCTAACGCTGGTGTCACCCAGATTTCCCTACAGGCCTAATGTCCACTGAGCTCTGCCTATGCTTGTCTTGTCTACAGCCACTTACAGCCAACTGTGGGCTCGAAATGAGGCCAGGCAGCTGAGTCTTCCATCGTATTTTACTTTATTTTAATTTTAAACGACTTAAATTTGAAAACTGAAACAACGTAAATTGCTGGCATTACACTCGCCACACACCTCCCACCTCTCTCCATTCTGGATGCGGGGTAACCACTCGCTACACCCGAGAAGGGGCGTCTGACTGGAGTCAGCCTCTGTGACACTGTGAAAATAAAATACACACCAAATTTCAGACTTAACACAAACAAGAGTGCCAAGTATCTCACTGATCCTCCATATATTACGCAGATACTCTACATTGACCTGTCAAGATGAAAATATGGGTTAAACAGAATCCATCATTCCATCACCTGTCTTTTGACTCTTTTTGAACGTAGGCACTAGAAAATTAACTGGGCCCTCCCTGGTGGTGCAGCAGGTTAAAGCACAGCACTGAGAAACTAAAGCCACTTCCACATGAGTTCAATTCCTGCCTGCCCCGGAGGTGACCACATGGCGAGGCAGACCTCTCCTGACCCGCCCGCTGCTCCCCTCAGCAGTGTACTTTGTCAGTCGGCCTGTTCTGCTCCCCACTCTGTCTCTGGTGAAGCCTCTTACCGCCCCTGCACCTCCAGCCTGTACCCCAGTTCTGTATGCACAAATAAATAAATCTTTTTTTTTTTTTTTTTAAAAAAAGCACCTCAACCAAGTCAATGCAAAATAGAATTATACTGTTCACTCAAACACCCCCACCATCCTTCCTCTCAATAATTGCCTGCCACTGCCTTACCTTCCTTCCTCTCTGTCTCATGCAGTCTTTGTCTCTCTATCTCTGTCTATCTCTTCATCCCTCTGTATCTCTGCCTCTCCGTATCTCCATCTCTGTCTCTCCCACTCCCCTCACCCCCCTGACCTCTCTCCATTCTGGCCATGCTGGTCCCTCCCTGACCCTGAAAGCCCCAGCTCCTACCTACCACAGGGACTTTGCACATGCTGCTCCTCCCTGTTTGGTGTTGTCTGATGCCTCCTGTCTCTGTTAGTCTCAGTTCCCAAGACCCCTCAACTGCTCCTACCCCTTGCTCTTCATGCGCTGGGTCCCCAGTGTGTCTCCTCACAGGAGTGGGGACCCTGTTGTTCTTGCACACTGCTGATCCCCTATACTCAGGACAGTGCTAAGTCAGGACAGGCATCCAAAATGTTTGTTGAATGACTAAAAAGCCACACTACCACACCATGCCATGCTGTTGGAGACAAGCATCTTCTAGAGCTCCAGAGGAAAGAGCTGGGCAGGTACCCAGGCGGTGAGCAATGACCCAGGGTAAGAGGCAGAGATGTCACTACAGCTGAGATAGACCAGGCCCAGAGGTGGGGAGGTGGCAGTGAGGAAGACCTCCATCTGGAAGGCAAGTTGTGAGGCCAAACCACAGCTGGCCCCACCAGCTCACAGCATGTCCACTGGGAAGGCCTCAGTCCTTTCCAGAGAAGCACAGAGGACGCCCAGCACCCCCATTCTGCTCTGGGCAGGACGACCCCTGATCTGGTGCATTTGGCACAACCAAGCCTCTGCTTCCTCTCGAGTCTGCCCACGGGACCCCCACCCTCCAGAAGCCTGAAAGGCCTGGTGGGTGGGCCTGGGTTCCCGCCTCCCTCCTGCACAGTCTCTGGTTTATTGACAGAGTGAGGCTTATCGATTTGTTAAGAGCTTTTGCACTTCCTTTCGATGGGAAATATTGTTCTCTCACCCCGTCTAGCCGGAACCCTAGTGAGACGTTCTTTCCTGGACACCATAAATTTCCATCTGGGTCACTCTGCAGCGTGTAAACAATTGTCTGCCCGAATGTGGGGTGGGCGGGTGAGTTAACGGGGCAAGTTAACAATCTAATGGCCGCTCTGGGTTAGGCCTGCGGAGACTGCTTAGGAAATGGCTCCTCTAGACCAATCTCCTGGCCCAGTCCCCTGCCCCAGAGCCACACGGCAGAATCTCAGCATCTTTCCAGGCGCCCCACGACCCCAGGGGGGCTTGCTTCGTGCTTCACACTCCGAAAATCTGACCAGCTCATTAATTCCCTAACCCTAGAGCTGCAGCCAGAACTGAACCAGACTCTGGAAGTCCATGAAGTCCCCTGCTGCTCTTAGCGTCCCCTGAGCACCTCTGCCTCAGAGCTTTTGTACCCTCTGTCCTTTTGCCTGTGCACCCCACACCCTACCTGTTGCCTGGATCCACCATCTATTTTTTTTAATTTTTTACATCATTCTTCCTTCTTGTACCATTGCCTTCTTCTTTCAGATCTAGTCCCTGTAGAGTCCCCACCACCAATTTACCCAGGAACCATCACTAGGGTCCCTTGTGCTCTTCCCTCCCCTGCTTTGATCCCTCTCCTTTCCCCTCCCCTGCAGAATGTCTCTGCTTTATAGTTGCCTGTTAACTTTGTTTTACCCACCATCTTTTAGACCTAAGCTAGGCGACTCTCCCCAGTCTCCCTGGCTGAAGAGGAATTCTGGCCTATAACCCTGCCTCCTGCTGTACATTCTTAATCGATTTGGGGCTCTAACGCTACAGAATGGGAAGGGCTTCCGAAGGGGGGGATAGCACCTAGGTGGAATCTGGAGCCCATTTCCAGGCTGGCTTGCAGCTGGGAGACCACCTACCAATGCCCTAGCACGAGATGCAATGGCCCTGGTTCTCTGTTAGTTACTATCTTGTGGTCTAGCTCAAAGCCCTCACAACCAGAGGAGCAGAGCAGGGAGGAAAATCACCCTGGCTCTATCCATCAATTCCCTCCCTTTTCCCCCAGGCAGCTTCCTGGTCAGTCCAAGGCAGGCTGGAAGGTGTGTGCCCAGGAGGTTGCAACTCACAACCCCTGAGTGCTGTTCTGAGTAGGATGGAGTGGGTGCCTGTGCCCAGACAGCACCGGGCCTGAAGGAACCACACTGTCCCACAGGTGGCAAGACACAAACAGCCCCTGGCTGTTGGTCCCACTCACTATAGGCTGGCTGAGACTGGAGGAGTGAAATCTCCTGACCCCCTAAGTCTTCAGATCAGGGAATGGTGGCAGGGCCATCCTTTTGCACCACACCCTACCCCGGCCTGCCTCCAGGATGGTCCAAAGAGTCTAAACAGCAGTCCTGAGCTCTAAGCCTAAGCCCTCAGCCCCGATGCCTTGGTTACGCCAAGGCCTATACCCCCTCCAGGGGCATGGATCACTCCCAGTAAGATACTTCCCAGCTCAAAGAAATTCCTTGGTGTTTCCATCCCCCTCTCATGCAGCCTCAGTCCTGACGGCAATCCCACATTCTCAGACCCTGGGTCCCCGAGCCCAATCTCCGCTGAGGGGACTGTTTCCTCATGCAGTCTGACCCTTCACTGTATTCAGGGTGAGACCCAGAGCCCCCACTGGCGGAGAGTCTCTGTGACCTGTGGATCCTACTCCTCTCTGACTTTGGGCAGGGAACATGGCGGTGGCTTTTGAGTGTGGGTGGTAGGACAGATACCCAGCCAAGACCTCGTCTGTGAGGACACCACCCAGAGCTGAGGCAGAACACTGAACACTTGGTTTTTCATAATGATAGTTTTTAACATTTAAGGCTTTTGTCCAATCATTGAAAAGAGATGTTTAAACAAAAACCTGTCTACAAGTGTTCATAGCAGCTCCATTTACAATCTCCAGAAAGTAAACATAGCCTGGATGTCTACGGTAAATAGGATGCAGTCTATCCATACAATGGAACCTAATTTGGCCATAAACAGGGATGAAACACGGACACAGGTTCCAGCCCTTGACTGTCCCAGTCACAAGAGATTGTGTGTGTGATGCCATAGATGAAGTGTCTGAAACATGCAAATCCATAGATACAGAAAATGGACTCATGGTTGCAGAGGTCTTCAGGGAGAAGGCAAAGAGTGGCTGCTAATAGGGGCAGGGTGTCTTTTGGAGTAATGAATGTTCTGGAATCAAATATGTTGGATTGTTTTTAGAGGGTTTCAGTGGTGAATTTTATGTTATATGAATATCATGTTAATTTAAACGGCAACCCAATTTTAACTCACATGTAGGTGATTTTAAGTCTAAGGGATCTAACCTTTTATTTTTGAGTCTGTTTCTTAATTTTTTCCATCAGTGTCAACCAAAAGAAATGTCAGGTGCATAAGTGGCTTTTAATAGTCAGGTAGTCATAATAAAAAAAAGTAAAAGAAAGAGGTAAATTAACTTAAATCATATCTTTTATCTAACTTAATGTACACAAAAAATTCCAGGTACTTGATATAAAAGTTTTTTTCAAAGATTTATTTATTTATGCATACAAGAACTGGTGTACAGGCCCGAAGTGTGGGGGTGAAAGAATGCACCAGAGACAGAGTGAGGAACAGAACAGGTAGAGTGACTGAAATACACTGCTGAGGGGAGCAGCGGGTGAGACAGGAGGGGTCTGGGTCACCTCTCTGGCCGGGGATCGAACTCATGCTGCAATGGCTGCAGATAGCCTCATAGTGCTGCACTTTAACCCTTTGTGCCATCGGGGAGGACCTCTGATAGAAAAATATTAACGAAACCATTTACATTCTTACCTCAGTCTTGGGTCTGAGGCAAGCCACACTCCCTGAATGTCTCCCTTGGCCCCTCATGTTACGGGTTCTCTGTCACCACAAGTGGCCAGTGGCCACTGCATTGGGTAGCTCTAGGCTGTCCCCTTGGCCCTCCTACCAGACGTCCCTTCACGGGCTTTCCTATGCCCTTTGCCTTCTGACACACCTGAGTTTCAGGCAAGGAAGGCCCACCACCTGTCCTTCTCTTTTCCTAGAGGGCTCCAGAAATCCATGTTAATTCTTCTAGGACTCCAGATCCAAGGAATAAAGTGAGCACAGAGAGCAGGGTCAGGCATGGAGTGTCTCCCCTTCCCCGAAAGGGCCCCCAGCACCTCACCCCTTCCCCTCTCAGACCACCCTCTATCACCTTAGGAGGAGAGCACCAACCATCCCCCCGACACATAGCCCCAGGCATCCAACCGCCTGGCTGTGAATTCCTCTCAGCCTGGCACCTGGAGCACGCACTACCTGATCCTGGGAGTGGGGGGACCTCTTCTTGAGGCCCTGCGTCATGGTTCTCTCACACTGTGAGTTTGCGACACTCTCCCCTGGTCTGGGGTCCCACGCGCGTGCTGTCGCTCAGGTCATGGCAGAGTGGCGGCTAGAGCTAAGCAGAGAGTGTTTGTGGGGAGCTGTGCAGGGTCGATGAGGCACTCTCGGGCAGACTGGGGAGGCGGCTGGGAGCCGAAGGAGGGCTAGTGCAGCAGGCAAAGAGATGGAGCATGTGCAAGGCCTGCCCGGAGCAGGGTAGGATGTGGGAAAGAGAGGCGTCAGCGGGCTAAGCAGCCCTCGAGGTCCTGAGGGTGTAAACTGGGGAGAATCAGTGTCAGGTTTGTACTCTGCCGTCCCATGGCTTTCTATTTTAATTCATAATACATAAAATGCTATCATTTGTTTTTTTTTAATATTTATTTATTTAATTATGCATTCAAGAACTAGGGTACAGGCCAGAGGTGTGGGAGATAAGAGGGTTCACCAAAGACAGAGTGGGGAACAGAACAGGCATATCTAGTGAGACACACAGCTGAGGGGAGCAGTGGGCGAGACAGGAGAGGTCTGCTGCGCCATGTGGGTCAGCTCCCTGGCTGGGATCAAACTTGCTGCAATCAAACTTATGCTGCAGTGGCTGCGGATAGCTTCCTAGTGCTTTAACCCATTGCACCATCAGGGAGGGCCCAAAATGCCATCATATTAAAGTGAATAATTTCATGGCATTTGGTAGATTCACAGTGTTGTAGAAGCATCACTTCTATGTAGTTGCCAAGCTTTTCTGTCACCCCCAGAGTAAACCCCGTTCTCATAACAGTAACTCCGCACCCCCCTGCACCCTGGAAACCACCAATCAGCTTCATGAAGTTTGTGCATTTGCTTGTTCTGAACTTTTCATACGAATGGAATCACACACGATAGGCTTTCTGTGTCTGGCTCCGTTCACAGAACACGATGTTTTCTATAGCTTATTTTTAACTTTCCATTTTGGACAAATTCCAAAAAGAGGACTCGCAAGAGTAGTACAAGGACTCCCATCCCCTTGCCCAAGATTCCCTCCAAGTTTCCCCAGCTGTCTCCAGGTACCTGCCACAGCACGGTCTGCAGGCAGTGGATGGGCACGGATTGGCTGCCAGGCCCTTCATCCTCCCAGTTTCTCTTCGACTTTCAAAACTGCAGCACCTGCAGAGGCTGCAGGCCTATTGTTTTGTGGCGATCCCTCCGAGTGGGTTTACCGGCTGCTTCCTCGAGATTAGACCGAGGGTGTGCACTTCTGGCAGGATTGGCTCGGGCCGATGCTGTCCTCAGAGTGTCCTAGCAGGAAATGGGACTTGTCCACCGTTAGGAGGCTCACCACGGTCACTCAGTCCACGCCATGTCTGCCAGGTCCTCAGCCATAAGCCAATCTCCCCCTCGTGGCAAGAGCCAAGATGGGATAGGGAGACTCTTTGAAACTCTGTGAGATGATGCTCCTCGTCAAACACCACTCACTAGTTTTAATGTCCATTGTTGATTCTTGCCAGGATCATTATTACTGTGATGAGTGACAAATGGTGATTGTCAAATCCCATCTTTCCTCCTCCCCATGTGCTTATTCATCTATTCATCTGCGTCACTGTGGAGCCCAGGGTGGCTATTCGTTTCACGATTATAACCCATTTTTGTTCGGTGCTCCAGTGGTCCCTGTTTGACCAGCCTTGCCCCTTGGGCTCGTTCCCGAGCCCCCAGACACACCTCCCTCATGCTCAGCCCACCTGTTTCCTGAGCAAGCTACCAGGCTCATCTCCTTGCTGCCCCCCACCCTCTCCCTTCAGTAGAGATGGTGCTTCGGAACCACAGCCCGGACCACAGATGCGCAGGTGCAGCTGAGAAGTTGCTGTCTCCCGACCTCCCAGGTGATGTTCAGAGTGGGGATGGATGGCACAGACACACAGTACCCTTAACTATCTCCTCACCTATGTACATACAAGGAAAACCAAGCCCAATGCAACAACACAGAACTTAAACCAGCGTTTCCCAAAGCCTGCAGATTGCTCAAGTTCCATGATGCAGGAGGTTTGCCGACCTCATCTGGATGCCCTCCTCACAGGAGCCTCACCCATGTGGCTGCCTTCCCACGAGGAATGGGAGAGAGGGGTTGAGGGGAGGGAGGAGAGAATAGATTAAAAGTATATCTTCCATATGATCCAGCAGGTCCACTCCTAGGTGGGGCGCAAAAATAATAATTAGAAGGATATGGGCATGCCTGTGCTCACTGCAGTTCTACTCACAACTGCCAGGTGATGGAAAAAACCTAAGTGCCCAAGGACAGATATGTGGATTAAGAAGAGTAGTATAGGGACCCCGGGGAGGCGCAGTGGGTTAAAGTGCAGCACTGCAAGCTGGCTTCTGCCACTTCAGTCCAAGTTCGATCCCCAGCCCCGGAGGTGACCCACATGGCGTGTCAGACCTCTCCTGACCTGCCTGCTGCTCCCCTCAGCAGTGTACTTCATCAACCTGTCCTGCTCCCTACTCTGTCTCTGGTGAATCCTCTCACCACCCTTTTACCTCTGGCCTATACCCCAGTTCTGTATGCACAAATAAATAAATCTTAAAAAGAAAAAGAAAAAGAAGAGTAGTATATACACAAAGGAATACTACTCAGCAATTAAGTGAAAAGATGAACTCTTGCCATTTGAGACAAGATGGATGGAAATGGAAGACATCACGCCAAGCCAACAAGTCAGGTGGCAAAAGAAAATCCGGGATGGTTTCACTTACATATGTAGAATAGAGAGAAGCAAAACAAATGGTCGGACAAAACCAAGCCAGTAAGAAACCCTAGACGTCTGGTTGTGGAATGGAGGCTGGCAGAGGGGGGTCAGCGTGGGGAGGAGGCACCAGACGATGGTGGAGGACTGTGGGTGCCCGGTAGTGGGCGTGGCATGAAGACATGCACCTGGGGAGGTGGAGCCTGTACCTCTTAATCATACACAGTATTGTCTCGATTAAAAAAATATGGAGACCCCCACAGCTGGGTACACTTACTTCTGTGCCTCTGTCATGGATACTACACAGCAGTGTATGTAGAATATAGAGCTAACTAGCAATTACACAAGCAAGCGAATTTACTGGGAAAGGCAGCCAGAAAAGAACACACTTTTATTCTACTTCAATGAAGTTCAAAAGCAGGCAAAACTAATCTAATGTGATAAATCAGAATAGATGTCACCCTGTTGGGGTGTCCTGACTGGGAGGGGCAGAGGCGACCTGCTGGAGTGCTGGAATATTCTGCCCTCCACCAAGCACCCGGGCTCCCCCCTGTGTGCGAACATGTATAACAACGAATCCCAAGGTTCTGTCACATGAACTTTCTGTGTGAAACTCGATTGAAAAAGGAGAATCAAGTTGGAAACCAAGGTCTCTGGGTGCCTACAACTTGGATGCTGTGTTTGCACCTGAGCCTCACCGCCTGCCCTCAGCTTGCCCATCTGTCAAATGGGCACACCAGCCACCAGGAGCCGGCAGGTACCGCTCCAGGTCCCTCTGCTGAGCTGTTCACCTGGGCTCTCTGGGCCTCGGGGGCCAGTGGAATCAGCAGGGGTGCTGACCCTGCAGCCGGCCCGATTAGCAGGCCGTGGGCTGTTTTGCGAGCGAGGTGCGGATGGGCAGGCGCGGGAGCGGGCAGGGGAAGGGTTTATAATGATGATTAGGCCCGAAATTGGCGGAGATTTACAGCGTGGGCCGGGAATGGAGGAGAGGGGGCCGGCGCTGGGAGCGGCCTAATGGATCCGTCAGCTCGTTCTGCTGCTCAGCGGGCCGAGGCCGGTCACCCGGCTTTCCGCTGGCAGCACAAAGCACTTCAATTTCGTTAGGAAATGTATCAATTTAACTGACTTGAGCGGCACACTGAAAAACCTAATGAATCTGGACTCAATTTTCCGCCACACTGCTCCTGAGAACTGTCGGAAACAATGTCTGTGGTCGGAGGTGACGGGGTGGCCGCCGATAGGCCGCCCGGCACCCCGTCCCTTCGCGCGTCGCTCCCCGTCCTGGCCCTGTCAGGGTTAGTGGAGAGAGACGGACCTGTCTCCACAACCTGGTGACAGCCAGCCCCGCGCCACTTCCCTAACAATGATGTCATTATAGGTAAATTGGCCTCTATTTCAGCAGGATGATAGTGCTAATTGAGTGAGAAAATATAATACAGGGAGCTGTTGTCTGCAGCTAAAGGGAGGAGGGGGACAGACTAAATGGCCTACCATTGTTGGTGGCAGGGAAGGCAGATGTTGCTTTCTGCTGATAAGTGTGCTGACACATCTCCAGCTTGTCGCCCGGCTCCTGCCCAGAGACTCGCCGCTCTGGCGGCAGATGGCTCTACTCAATGGCCAAGGAGGGTCCCAGCCGCCTGGCAGGGCAGGAGGTGGCCTCCTGGTAAACAGGAGGGGGCTCTGGGGCTTTCCCCGGGCTCCCGGGGCGACGGGATGCCCAACTTTCTCCGACGCCCGCAGCCCTCTCAGCCCTGGGAACCGTCCTGTGGAGACCAGAACCAGGGTTTGAAGGACTCAGAAAACAGAGCGTGTCCTTGGTTGGGGTGCAGACCCTGCAGCAGGGTTCGGAGGCTGCGAGGCCCTGGTGAGGACTGGATCTTCAAGCCTGGTCTCACCAAGAGTTGGGGGGGGGGAGGGCAGGGGAGACAGGCAGGGCCATGTCTAGGCCAAATGGTGTCTTCCCCTCTGCTAGGCTAGAAGCCCAGAGCCCTAAGCACTCTGTGGGAGACACCCCCCACAGCTCCCACCCACCCTGACATGCCACAGCCGACCACACACTGGGCTCCTTGGCCAGAGCCAAGGCTCCGCCCCTCTATCTTGGCCACTTCTAGTCTCCACTACCCGGGGCTCCCATAAGCTCATCCAATATCTAAGGCTTGAGTCTGCAGAGATCAGACATCTGGCCTTTCCAGACCAGATGTACCCAATACACTCCTGCCACTAGAGCCAGGCTGCAGCGGAGGGGAGCCCACCCAGGGCTGTGCTAGATGAATCCCCTGTGGGACTTCTGACAAGGATGCACCAAACCAACTCCATGCCCCGCTCTAGACTGGCTATGCTGGGACACATGTGAGTCATATGCGGCCCCTGCCCTTAGGGGGTCCTGACTTACGGGCCATGCAGAACACTGAACCACCATGCCTGCCTCCTAGACGCTTGCCCTAGGGCCCTGGGATGCCCAGGATGGCAGCAAAGGCTTCCAGAGTAGGTGGTAGCAGAGCAGACCTTGACGGGTAAGGAGTTTGAGGGACTGGGGGTGGGTAGAAGGGACATCCCCATCAGAGGACACAGAAGGAGTCTGTGGGCCTTGGGGCCGATGTTCTCAGGGGCCTCAGAACGTAGGGACAGCCAGAATAACCGTGACTCTTTACTGCACACCTGCATTTACCGCGTGGCTGCCCATGCACTTCCCCTCCCCCTCCCACCCTCCCTCAGTTCCATCCCTCCCCAGGGAAGAGTCCTGGGGGGGGGGCAGTTTCCTCAAGAACACTGGGCTGGAGAAGTATGAGGCCGGCCCTGCCAGCCTCTCTGCAGCCATCCCCTGGGCGCAGTGCCTGCAGGGAGCAGGGAGACGGAGGCCAGGTCCCAGCAAAGCCAGCCTCAGGCTTCCTCCATGGAGTGGGAGGGCTGTGGCCTCCTCTGAACTGTGGGCTCTGGGGGCGGCCAGGGTGCAGCCTGAGGTGTGGGCGAGCGGCTGCCCCTTCCACATCTTCCCACAGAGTTCCATCCTTCCTGTCCCCATCCCAAGGTGCTTGGCCATGGCCTCAGGTGTTCCAGGACATGAGTTGGTCATTCTAGAACATTCTGACCCTCGAGCTGGAGGTCAAGATCCCACTCATGCCTAAGGAGCGGTGTGTCTTCCATGTCCATGCCCACGAAGCAGCAGAGTCTGCCACCTGCTTTAGCCTCAGCGCCTGTTCTGGGCTGTGGACCCCTTAGACTCCCTGAACCTGTCTCCTCAGCTGTAAACTGAGGGCAGCCCAAGCAAGTTTTCTGTTCTCCAAGGACAGCTAGAAAGGTGAATGTGAGTATAGAATGGTCCTCCTTCAACCACCCAAGCCACAGGACCTCGGGGGGCCTAGCACTCAGGCCCAGAAATTGGATGCGCAGGGAGGGGGTCTGGACACCAGGGAGGGCCCATGGAGTGATCAGAGGGCACTGATGTGTGCAGGGGCCAGATAACCCTGACACCTCTATTCTGGTGTCCTGCTGGGGAGCCAGGGGAGGTCTCGCTGCACCCCAATCTCTGCACCTATGACACGGTGACAGTGCCCACACTGACCACCCCTCAGGCGTGAGGGCAAACTGTCCAGCACCAAGCTTGTGAGAGAAAGTGTGAAAATCCAGGGCAAAAAGCTGGTGGGAGAAGGGAAGAGCAGGCCGCCTGGACTAGTCAACAATGACTTCCAAAAAAGAAGTAGCCAGAATTGAGCCCACAGAATGGGAGAGAGAGCAGCATTTCAGGGGTGCTAGGGGGCAAAAGGGAGTGGCGGGCTTGAAGCTGAGTCCTGCTTCCGGGCATAGCCATGAACACTGGGGAGCCAGGAAGTTCTCAGTGCAGGGACAAGCCCAGTGAGAACGGCACGTGGGTTGCTCCAAGGCAGGCTAAGAACAGTGACCACAGAGGGTCAGGACAGGGCTGGGTGTAACCCCGGGAGTGGCTCCAGCTTGCCATGGGCAGGGTGGGCCCCCCCCCCCCCCCAGCCAGCCAGGAACTTAGAGTCATCAAGAATGATTCAATTGACAGGTTTGTGTGCTGTTTGTTAATTTACTCAGATTCATTCATGGGAACAGCTGGCTGGGTCCCAGCAGGGCAGCCTCCCCGCCCACCTGCCGCCAGACAGCCCAGCCGGCTCATATAGAGGTACTTACAGCTCAGCATTGCGGCGGCCTCAGCTGGCCAGGGACACCTCCACTTTTCCTAGGATGCAGGCTGGGGCAGGCTTGGGGGGAGGGTGTGGCTTAAGGCGGCTGACTGAGCTCTGGTGGTGGTGGTGGGGAGGGAATGGGGGGAGGGCCACCTCCCGGAGGAGAGACTGACCAGGTATGGGAGCGGTCACCCTACTGGGTTCCACATGTTGCCTTCTACAGTAGGAACCGTGGGTCAGCCAAGGGGTTGGGCAGGCCTCTCTGGGCCTTTGTCCTGCTGCCCTGGAGTCAGAAGAGGGAGTGAACATATCACTTCTGTCCCACCGCCCTGGACTTGGTGCCCTTCGGTCTCATGCTGGGATGACCACCTGACTGCACAGAGCCCGAGTCCAGTCTGCATCCAATTCACCCAGAAGGAAGGTGGGCAGGGGTCAGGTGGGACGAGACAGGTCCTTGGCACCCTGCTCTGGTCCGCGGCAGCCCTGTAGGAGTGCTTGGCCCTCGCAGCTGGCACAGGCCTGGCCTGGCCTGAGCTTGGGGCTGGAGGGGAATAGGCCCGGGGCAGCCGGCACCTAGAGGCTGTCTGTGTGGCAAAGCCGGGCCTGCACGCCAGCTTTGGCTGGATGGCGAGGTCCGCGCTCAGCACCGCTAATAGAACAGACAGTCTTTCCTCTCTTCATCTCCCTGTCCCCATAGCTTTGTTATTTAAAGTCAGGTTAAGGGAAGAAAAAAAACCCACAGACAGGTTTGGCTGGGAAGCCTGAGGACAGGAAAAGTTAGAGATATTTATTTGACAGGGTCAAGGTTGGTGCCTTTCTCTTCTCTCTCCCCAGGTCCCATAGGTGTTAGGCTGAGAGACATTTAATCGCGGGAGTAGCGGTTTCATATCTATAACAAAAATCAAATAATGCAAGATGATTTACTCCCCCTAGCAACCGCGGAGCTCACCCTTAGCAACCAGGCTAGCCTCGGGCTGCGGTGTAATCAGCTTGAAAATATTTCAATTATTGTGTTGATTTTAGTGGATTTGAGAAGCGCTGTGTGGAGAGCCGGGCACATTCTCCCCGCGACCTGGAGAGGAAGATATTGATTTAAACAGGTGTCAGGGAGGGAAAGTGGAGTAAATTTAAATGCGACGGGAGAGCGGCACAGCGCACTCCGAACAGGGCGGGGATGACATTTTGTGCGCTGCCTTGAACGAAAGTGACTGAACTGAACTAGAAATTTCACCTTGAAAATCATCTCCCATCCACACAATCAAGGCAGTCCTGCCACCACCCCTGAGTCCCTGGTGGGCAGCTAGGAACGGCAGTGTGGCCGGAGAGGGGCCAGGCAGGCCAAGCTGAGGCCGGCGTGCATCCTGAGGGAACAGGGAAGGCTGGCCAGGAGACCGTTAGGGAGTGTGGAGACTGCCACCTTGCCTCTCCTGATCTCAGTCCTCTGCCCCAGACCAGCCTGGGGGTCCAGAGGGCCCGATGGTCTTCTCTGAGACCTTCCTCCAGGGTCACAGGACTCCCCCTGGGCTTCCGGCTACCTCCTTGGCCCCCACACAGGGAGGGGCTCCAACCTCAGCAATGGACATGGCCTTGCCGGCAGACTCCCTGACCTGCTGGACACAACATTGTCTCCCTGGCTGTTATGCCCTCTGTCCTGCTCCCTGTTGCCTGACCACAGGGGGGAAAGGAAGCCCAGCCACCCAGCCCATCCCTGGGAGGAGGGAGCAGGGCTCCTGAGCGCTCTCCTGCTCTGTACCAAGTGTCTCCAGTGACGGCCCCTCCCTGTTCCCCCATCCAGGCTGCTCCTCAGCCCCCAAGTCCATAGCACCCATCTTCTCACAGATGTGTGAAAACAGCCCAGGACGGTGGCCAGAGAAGGGGAGCTCTGGGTGGCTCCCTCTCCCCCGACCTCAGCTCCTCCCGAGAGAGGGACAACCTGGGTGGAAGGCCCTCAGCAGGGCTGCAGCTCAGGCAGCAGGCAGGAAGGCCTGCAGTGCCCTCCTGGGCTCCGGGGAGGAGCAGACCTCTCGGCTAGAAAACCACCATGAACTCCCAAGCCAGTTTCCCAGCAGGTGCGGAAATGCCTGGTCCTCATAACTGACATTCTGAAGTGGCTCAGGGCTCCTGGGCTCCTGCCTTTCCCAGCTTAGGTGCCTTTCTCAGGCAGGGTTGGGGGTGGGGAGGTAGGGAGGGTGGGAAAGTCACTCCTGGGCTGGACTGTGATTTTTCCATGGCTTCCTCAGAGCGCCTAGCAGCGCTATCTGGGAGTCCAGAGCTGGACATCAAATGGCCGTGGCCTCGGCAGCACAGGTTTCTTTTCAGGTTGGACTCTAACACCCTGTTCTCCACCCAACTTCCCCCAGCTGGTAAAGTGGCAGTGGGCATGACCAGGCGGGCACAGAGCTGAGCAGGGAGGTTTATACCAGCCCCTGGAGAGTTTTGCCAAAGACCCTGGAGCCCCAGTGTCTGGCCAGGGCTTCCCAGGGTCTAGCCCTGGCTGGTGAAAGGACAGGCCACCAATTTACAAAGCTGGCCCAGTTTACAAAGCTGCATTTGGTGGGTGAGGCCTGCCTCATCCATTCTCTCCACACACAGGCAGCCCCAGGGGAAGGCCTCCTGGAGCCCTGGGCACCGAAGCTGAAAGAAGACACAGGAGTTAGAACAGAGACACTCCTTGGTCAGATTCCACGTGACATGGGGCCTCCCAGGGTACTGGTGCCAAGCCCCCAGGGGATGGTGTCCAGGCAGCAGAGGATGAGACTAAGTGCCCAACTGTGCAGGACACCCAGACCCAGAACCCTGAGACATGCCCTACACTCAGGCTCACCCACATACAGGGCCACAGGAGGAGTGATGTCTCCACATCTCTACGCAGCATCTCCTAATGACTCCTGTCTGTCCATGTGTCTCCACATGCCTTCCCACACCCCCAGAAAGCAGCTGCCTGCCATTCACCCCTCAACCTTAACTTCCACACAGCACACCTGCCCCTACCTCATGCGTCATCTGTGGGATCTGTGAGCCCGAAGGCTGCATCTGCCCCCACCCCAGCCTGGCAGTACCACGGAGAGACAGGTGTGAGGCTGCAGTCCAGCCCCTCTGCCTCAGACCAGTAGTACCACCCAAGAGGCAGCTTCTTGTCCACCTTTGCGCAATGCCGCAGAGCCTGGGCCAAAGTCCATTGGGACAACAAACTGAGCACTGACCTCAGGATTCTCGGCTTCTCTGTCTGCAGATGGGGCCACAGTGTCCCTCTGGACCTCCAGGCTGCTGAAGAAGCACAGAAGCAGGCTAGACAGGCAGGGGGAAGGGGACCTGCCCTCTACCTGCAAATCTGTCAAGGCAGGGAAAGCTGACCCACACCCAAAGTCACCCGGGAAAGCGGACAGCCAAGGGCGGGGCACTGCAAAGACCCCCATGGCACGAGCGAGCGGAATGAGGGGCTCAGGGGGGGCCTCTTCCCATCGTGAGACTTGAGGCTGGGATTCTGAGACAGGAGCTGAGAGCCAGGGCTGCTGGTTGTGCCTCCGAGCCTTTGTGGGCGTTGGGCAATTTCCTCTCCGCTCCTCAGAAGCCTCGGTCTGTCTGCAAGTCGGGCACCAGTGATAGCCGCTGTGAGTAATGATCGATCCTGTCCGGACAATCCAGCTTTCCCAACCAGCAGCTACCAGAACGCCCTGAAGTTTTCGCGACTATCACTCATCACATTTCAGAGACGAGGTTCCCAGCTCTCCCAGCTTGACTGAGGAACCTCTGGCTCCCAAGGTCTACATCCTACAGAAGACCTCACAGGCCAGCAAGTAGGCCATCCCACTTATAGCTGGGGAGCTCAGGCAGACTCACTGAGAAACCCCCTGGCCGAGATCGCAGAACCCAAACCAGTGCCAACGCGGGTCAGCAGCGGCCGAGGCTGCAGATCCGCCACCCACCGCTCGGTCCTGGGCTTCAATTTGACTCTGAATTTACAGCAAAACTCAGTTCTCTCCCCAGGTTTCCCAAGCCCCTTTAGAACAGCAATATGCTCTTCCAGTGTGTATTTTTATTACTTTCTCTATTATAAGTAAAAATATTGTAATGCCATCTGATGATTCGCCAGCTGTCTTTGTGGAACGGGTGGCACCATTCTGGAGCGAAAGTCGGCAGCGGGCTCGGTGAGCTGTCTGGGAGGCACATTTGGATTTCTGCTTAGGTTGGCCCCACATATGCCAGGCCACATGTTCCCAGCCTGGGACGGGGTAATTGTGCCCATTCATCTCACTGTAGTTGAAAGTGCACACATATAAAATAATACCAGTATGGTGGCAATTTATGAGTAAGTGAGGGTACAGATAAACTTCAAGGTTTGAGAAAGGTGCAGAAAGGATGGCAGTTAGGGAGCAGGGGTATAGCCATCCCGAACGCCCCCACCATGGGTCTGAGTGTTCATGGTGGAGATCAAAGCCAAAGTGAGGCCAGCCGACTGATGAAGCCCGTTGGAAGGCCTGAGTGTCAAGCACATTAATGATGTCCTAGCAATGGCACCAGGGAAAGGCCTGAGTCTGGAGGGGAGGTTGCAAACTGAGCCTACAGGTTGAATCTGGCCTATGGAGTATTTTTTGAAAACATTTAAAAAAGTAGTTTGCCAACATTTGAAAATCAGGATATTTTATAAGCTGATTGAGATTTCCAGTTTCTCCTGAAAAGCCCAAATTTCTGGCAACTTCAAAGCTGGGCCTCTTTCTAGTGAGCACTGGCCTCTCTCCCCACGTCTGTCCAGCCTGTGGGGCCCAGAACTCCACTGTACACTTTAGGATTCTCTCCAATGTCCCTAGACACACACACACACTCTCAAGCACACATGTACAGACCCTGCTCCACATGCACACACGTGCTCACATGTGTGCGTGTGTGTGTGTAACCCAGATTTCCATAGACCCTGCTCCTTCTTTGTCCCTAGGGAATGCATCATTTGCTTGAGGTGGCCCACCAGGACCAGGATTGTTCCCTGTTTTGTTCCTGCTACACCTCCAGCCCAGAGCATTACCTGGCACTCAGTGGGAGCTTAAAAGAGAGATCTCTTGGGGCTAACATACCCACCTGAGATTTGCTAGCCCCTGCAGGCACAGGAGTCTATGGCCCAACACTGAGCCAAGACACCCAACATACAGGTGAGGGAGAAAGCCCTAGGTGGCCTTCTGGGCTGGTGAAAGGGCAGAGCCAGCACAAGCTGCACCTCAGAGTTGACTGCTCCTGCCGTCTGCAGCCTGGTGGCACTCTAGATGAAATACATCACTCCCTGGGGACAAAGCCAACTGGGCCCAGCCCATCCAGGAGGCCCAGGGTCAGCAAGGCTGGGTCAGGGACTGAAGTGTATGTCACCAATAATTCAACAAAATGACAGGTGGGGAACCCATCAAGGGCAGGCGAGGAGAAGGAGCAGAGAGAGCATGGAGAACAGTCCTGGCCGATCACTTTGATGTTCAGCCCATGAAACTTCTCAAATTATAAAAGAGAATCACTTTTGAGCCTTTAAGTGGCTCCGAATAAACCGACTGTCCAAAGATACAATGAAAAACCGACACCGGCTCGCCGTAACAAGGCAGGAAAAATTGTCAGCGCTGAGATGAATATTAAAAGCCCTATCCGTGAAAACACCCTGGAAATATGTTTTAAAGGAGCATGTGGGGAAAGGCGATTAGGAGGGCGATTATCTGAGGCAGCTGGGGGAGGACAGAATTGCAGGAAATCCGGAGGGGGACTGGCCACCACACCTGGCCTGGGGCTCCAGGTATAGGAGAAGGCCCCGGGGGGCCGGAACAGCAGTGGCCAGAACTTCCCATCAAGGTCAGGGTCAAAGCCATCTTATTGTGCCACTTCTTCAGGGAGGGGCACTGGGTGGGACTGCCACACTGGCTGTGGGCTCCCTCAGGACCCAGAGGCAGCAGAAAGGAGGGACAGGAGGAGCAGGTATGTGGAACAAAAACCTGGCCCCAGAGGGGGGTGGGCTCCCCTGGAGTGGCGGCGGGCCTGGCCTCACGGAGAGAAGCAGCACACCCACCCATGCAGGCCCCGTGAGCAAGGACATAGCTCCCTGCTGTCAGGGCACTAACGGGTGTGGCCGACTCTGAGGCCCCTAAACCAGCCTCTTGATGGCATGCACACAGGGGAAGCCTGAGGAGGCCTCTGGAAGAGGACCAAAACCAAGGGCCAGTCACATGGGTCACCACCCTTTACGGTTTTGCACTGAGGCTTGATCATCCCTTCACTCCAAAGCCCTGTTCCCCTGCTGGAGGCCACTGGGTCCCCACCTGTGCCTTGGAATCCCTCCTGTAACCCACAGCACCCCAGGGACTGCTGGAAGGCCGCTGGGGGGCCAGCTCCTCTCTGGGCTCCCCTTCCTTGCCTCTGACCAAGAAGGTGGGTAATCCTGCAAAAAGAAAACCACCACCATGTGCTGGCAGACTTTAGAGGAGAAGCCAAGGAGGCTTTTAGAGGTGAAGTCATTGCCTGTTTATCAGATAGGGTGTGGCATATGCCCCCCACCCCCTGTACCCTTCAGGGACGGAGGGGGCCACGGCCCAGGGGTCCACCACTGCCCCAGCACTCAGCTCTGCAGGCTGCTCCTGAGAGCCCTAAAGTGAGCAAAGAAGCAGACACCTGGGTGTCCAGAAGCCTCTGGAGCCTGAGCGATAAGGGGGAGGTGGGAGGCAAGGAAGGTGGGGGTAGGTAGGGGAGATGGAAGTGGAGGAGGGGGCAAGGGAGTGGGGGGGCACCGGGGTAGAGGCTGGGAGGGAAGGTGGAGGGAGGCGAGGGGGCAGAGGGGAGGCAGCCTTGTTTTGTCCTCCACTCAGACCTCCTTGTAATTAAGAGTAAACTTTGTAGCAATGTCTCTCTTTGCTGTTGTCTCACTCGCTTCCCAAATGATAAATTGTTAATGAGCACCTGTTACAATGCTAATGAAAGTGGGATCCGTATGTAAATAAAGAAAATTTAATAACTTAACAAGGTGGATTAAAATGCCCCAACCTCCTCCTCAGCAGCTAATCTGGGCCAAACAGCAGAGTTGCCATCTAAGCAGGGAGCAGCCACTAATGCATTCACCTCGGCACACTTTCCAAAATATAATTAATATTTTAAAAATTTATAAAACTGAAATCAGAGGTCTTGATTGTAACAAACAAAATATCTATCTTTAATCTGCTACCCAAGGGCCAAGCTGCCCCCCTCCCCCCCGCACCCTCCATCCCAATTCTACTGGAAAATACAAACCGGGTCCAGCCGTGGAGGAGTCACAGCCTAGTTGGAGGGCAGGGCGGCTTGGCCAGCACAGGACACTGGGCGGGGCAGAAGCCTCGGCCTGGCCCCTAGTCTCTGCCAGCCAGCTGCTCTAAACCAGGTTTGTCCTCCCTTATCCCCAGCCTGGTGGGGCGGGGGTGTGGGGGGGCTCAGAGCAGCCCTCACCGGGACTCTGATGGCTCACTGGTGGGAAAGAGTTCTCAGGACCTTGGGAAGGGTGGCTGGGTGGTCTCAGGCCCCAAGCTGCAGCTTCCCCATTCTCCAGAAGAGGCCAGTGAGGTAGAGGGGCCAGGCACTGTCCAGATTCCCGCAGCCACTCAGGCCCAGCTCAAACCCCCTGAGTCAGTCAACCAGTCAACCCTTCTGAGCCTGGGTTCCCTTCTACAAAGTGGGGGAAATCCTGGCAAGACACACGCCATGGAGGCTTCATGCTGGGACTCCCCTCTGTGAGGAAGCCCACCTCTGGAGGGGAAGGCCTGGGGAGGGACCTGGTATGACTGAGAGGTGGGACAGAACCTCACCTTTGTGCTTCACTGGGGGCCAGTCTCCTGACATAGCAGCATCTGCTGCTGGTTCGTCCTCTGAGGTGTGTGTGAGGCGTAGGGGTCCTAGTAGCCCTCAGCCCCAACCGGCTGCCTCTGGACAGAGCTTGAGCCGTCACCATTCCCTCATCGTGACCCATTAGGAAGGTGGATCTCCCCCTTAGCTGCCCCAGACGGAGATGACAGTATACTGTCTGGGTGAGGGACCACCTGGCCTGTCTTCCAGACCTCTGCTGCCCAGCCCCACAGGAGCTCTGGTGGAGAGACTCAGTGTCCAGCCTCCATGGTGCTCTCACTGTGTGCCCAGCACTGTCCCGGAGCTGGGTATGGGCCCCGGAGAAAGGCCCTGTCATATGTCCAAGCTGGAGAAACAGGCAAGTGAGTCAACACTGGAGACAATGCCCAGTGGTGAGAAGTGCCCCCTGGGGCAGGCGCGGGCAGGAAGGGGCCAGCAGGCGTGGGCAGATGGCTCACTGGGGTGGACAGGTGAGGTGACGTCTAAGCAGAGACCTGAATGATGAGGAAGCGGCCAGCCAGCTTTCTAGAAAGAACACACACAGACTGGAGCAGGATGGTGCCCATGTTTTGGGGTATGCATGGTGGCCTGGAAGGAAGGAGCCCCTCAGAGGCAGCGTGGGGATGAGGTCAGGAGAGGGGCTGGCCGGCCCCGGGGGAGGGGGACTCTCTCATTCAGAGACTCTCTCCGGAGGGTGGACCCCACCGTCTGCACCGAGAGCCAAGGCCTGGAAGGTTGGTGTGTAAACTGGAGGCCCTGGCCGCCCGCCTCAGATCTGCCAGCAATTTAATGCATCACGGTGCCACCGAACTCCAGCCATTTGTCATCGCCTGACCTCACTTTTAATTAGAGACTAAATTATTCATGCCGTTTGATGGGAGCCGATGCGGGGGAGGTGCCTGGGCCCTGGGCCGGCTCAGCCAGGCTGAAACCAACCCTGCAAATCAAACCAAGTGGCAGGGTAAAAACACTGCCCAGCGTGGCTCCCCAGGCCATGTCTGTCACTCACTCTCCGGCTGCTGGCGGGCTGAGGCTGAGAACCCAGCAAGGTGGAGGGAAGCCCAACTGGCCTGGGGCACTGGCTGCTCGAGCGCCTTCAGCACCCATCTGGCCTGCTCAGAGGCAGGCAGCAATGGGCTGGCCGGCAGAGCTGACCGAATGGCTGCTCCAGCCCAGGTGCCCGAACACCTTCCTCCTGACTGCAGCCAGGTCTTCCAGGCAAGTGGCTGAGGATGCCCACAGAGAGAGGACAGGCCAGGGAATATCCTGGGTGGGAAGTAGGCCCCTGGCAGGAAGCCCAGGTCTCTGGATAAGGAAGGTGAGGAAGAGGTCACCAGGCCCCTGCACCCAGTTGCCTCTCCTGTATTAACGCCCCTCAATGGCCCGGATCCCATGATGCAAAGTATGCACCGAATGACACCTGAGAGAAGACACTAGCCACGTCAGCCCCTGCCTGTCCAGGAGAGGCTTCCAGAAAAGACAGGTGGCCCTGAAAAGCTTCTGGAAAAGAGGCAGGAGGAGGCGCAGCACTGTTCACTTCCCAGCCGGTGAGGCATCCAGCCTGGCCCCACCTTCACTCTCTACCACCACCTAAGGCCCACCTTGCTCTTGGCAGGTCCCCACCTGGTGGCTTCTGGGGTCAGAGCCATAGAATGACCCAATGCAGGCTTAGGTCCAAAAGCCTCAGGGGTGAGGGAAGAGGGGTTCCTGGAATTTATACCAGAAGAGATGTGAGATGAGAAAGAGGCCCAGGGCAGGCTTCTCATCCCCCAGGCCTCCCTCTGGATAGTCATCTGGGGTATGCCAGGGTAAGGGGATCACGAGGGAGCTGCTTGCTGAGGTGTCTCTCCCCGACCCAGGGGCATTAGTCAACCCCACTCTTTAGGGACACAGGTACGTTTTAAAAGCCCTTTCCAGGCCGGCCTTATGTCTGGGCCCTGCTGGCACTCCAGAGAGAGGGTAGAGGAAAAAGCAGAGACGAGGTTCAGCTGGGTGGTGGATGAGCAGGGACTTGAGACAGATGCACGAACCCTCCCCGTCTTCCTTCCCAAGAGGGCTGATGGCTGGTACTGAGTGCAGGACCAGCATGGGAGGCCTGGGCAGGTGCAGGAGGGCAGGCTGTGTTGGACGAGGCTGGAGTGTGGTGAGGCACTGCCCAAGCTGGGCCTCGGGCTGAGAGTGGCCCCTCAACTCATCCATCTTGCCTCTGACATGGGACAATTCTGCACGTCTGAAACAATAAGCCCCTGCATTCCTGGTCACCTGAGAGTCTCCAGTCAGCTATGGAGACCCCCTTACATGGGGGCCAGTATGGCAGAGACAGAAAAGGAGACGGGGACCAACATTTACCCCTGCCTCCCAGCCCTGCTGGAGGTGCAGAGGCCCTTCCCATTCGCTTAAGCCCCCTGGGGAACATTCCTAGGGTGCTCAGCCTCCTGCATCTCCACAATGCCCCCCTGCTCTAAATCTGAATGCTCTAAGTCCTCAGTTCCTGCTCCCCTGGCCTTAGCTTTGGGAAAGCAAACAACTCCCTCCTGTCTCGCTCATCCTGGAGGAGGCACATGTGGGCCCCAGAGGGCCAGTATGTGTCTGGGTCTCCCAGAGGCCCTGCTCAGGCTCTGTGGGCCGGGAGGCTGGGAGGACAGGCACAGACAAGGTGAGGAGGCCTTCCCAGCACCAGGAGGGCCATCCTCCTGCAGAGATCTCAGCCCAGGCCCAGCTTGCCATATCCTTTATCACTGGGGGAGGTCAGGGCAGAGGCAGGGGTCCGGCACTGTTCCCACCTCGGTCCTGGAATAAATCAATTGACTGATGGAAGCCCCAGAAAGGGTCCCCTGGGGAGACGGGCTCTCCTCGCGTGGGGGTGGGGCGGCCTCACCCAGCAGGAGTCCGGTTGTCCATACGGAGCACCTGGGAACTCGCTCTGGTCTCTGCAGTATTCAGAAGAAAATAAATTAAACACAACAAGATTGTTCGAAAGTGCCGTCCCCGTAGTGTCATAGTGCTAAATGACAGATGTTTCACTCTGAAAAGTGGCTCTAATGCCTGTGCTGTAACTTTGTCTCAAATGATTTCAGCAGACGTCAACGGGCCGGGCCAGCGCAGACACAGTGGGAGCCGCACAGTGGGGCCCACGGGGCCTGCAGCTCTGGGAGCAGCCTGAGGAGCAGGTACCGGGGGTGGCAGCCAGAGGAGGGCCATCCTGGGACTGTATTTGGAGGGGAACCCCGGGCTCACCCAGCGGGGGAGGAGGCATCTTGAGCAGCAGGCCCTGAGGACACCAGTCACAGAACTCAGGACACAAGGGATGGTGTCCGAGTAGCAGCTGACTTGGGTTCCAGAACACCAGTGACTGCGCCGTCAGTGACCCTGGAGGGACTTCAGTGTCCTCACTCACAGATGGGCCCTGGCCACCTCCCCGTGGGGTGTTGGCATCTTCTCAGACGCAGGGTCCCGCTGAGGGGCCTCCAATGGTCCTGTGGTAGAACAGAAGCTGACAACAGAGGCTGTGGTCCTGCCTGAGGAATTAAAAAGTTCTTCCTGCAAGAGCGGGTACTTGAGTGGGGCCTGAAAGGATGAGTAGGAGTTTGTCAGGCAGGCAGGAAGAAAAGGAGCAGCATGAAGTTAGCAAATGTAGCGTAAGTGCCTTGACAGGGGGGCAGGGGATCGATGTGTGGAAAAGGGGGCTTTCGTGGCTAGTCTGGTCTTTGCTCTGTGTGACCAGGAAGCCACTGGTAATTGTAAACTAAATCGGATCTGTGATTTGGAAGGCTCCGTGTGGGTCTTCTGACTCACTGCTCTACATTTGCACTCGCAGACTTTCTAAAGTACACACAGGTAGATCCGTTCAGTTCTCAGAAACCACTGCAGAGGCATCTCTCTGCAACACCTCCGAGATGCCCTGAGCCACTGCCAGGCCCTGGACTACAGGCCCATACTCCCTGCAGAGAGCAGCCCACAGTAGGACAGCTCCCCCAGGCCTGCACACCAGAGCGCTGTCCCGCCACATGCCCCAACATCAGCAGAGATCAGTCCCTAGGGGTGAATTTAGCTTTCTGGGGGCAGAGAGGGAGCACGGTAAAAAAGAACAATAGGGCTGGAACCTAGAAATACAGGATTCTAGCCCCCACTCACTTCCCATCTCTCTCTGAACCTCAGTCCCCCCTTTCTTTAAACAAAGATGGCTGGACTCAGTGACCCGGGAGATTTCTTCCAGTTCCACATTGGATTCTGTGACCATGAGGAAGGTGACTGACAAGAGAAAAAGCCCAGGATATTCCAGGAATTGCACCTAAGTGGCTTTTCGATTACTGTGGGTTGGGCAGCTCGTTGGTCCCCTTTAAGGTACTTACAGCTGCTCCCACTCACAAGTGCCACCACAGCACCTGACCATACTATCTTGCATCATGGCCTCACAGCCGACCTGGTCATGTCCGTTCTGCAGAGATGGAAACAAGGCAGGAAGAGGCACAGCAATGGAGCCTGGTCACACAGTTGGCAGCAGAGAGGCTGGGGTCTGAATGCAAACTGCTGGGCCCAGACTACACTCTTACTGCCGCAGCTGCTGCTCTGTGCCCTAGAGCACAGAGGTGGGGGGTGGGCAGAGGTGCAGGGGGGGGCCAGAGGTACACTTTCTTTCCCACCTCACAGTGGGGCTTGCAGCTCTGGTCACAAACCAATTCTAACACGCTGGCCAGAAGACCTGGCAAGCTCTGACGCTCATCATCAACCAAGTGAAGAGCTCCTGTACAACTCCGTGGAAACGCAAAACCTAATGATATTTATAGAAATCACTTCCAAAACAGCTGTTCAAATAAAGTACCTTGCTACTCAAGAGGGGAAATATATGGGGGGGGGGGGAGGAATCAACAGCCTGGCTTTCTTTTTCCTTAAATCGTGGTCTTATTTTTCAAAATAGAACGATAGCGCAAGTCCTTGACTGGGAAGCTCACCCCTGTCTTTGAATCCAGCACCTAATCCCCTAATGCCCTTTATCAAATACCCAGTCGTTTCAAGTGTTATTAAATGCCTTTTTTTGGATTATAATTTTTACTCTTGATTATATGATGACTATATAATCAAATATTCATTGGATAATGATGATTAAAATATATAATCCCCCAAAAGATGTTTAGAACAATTTAGGCTACCATTGACTTAATTAAGGGAGTTAGGGGATTAGCAGTGAAATGAAGGGGTAATTTTTTTAGAACTAATTTCATAGTTCTTGTGACTCGAAACCAGAGGGAGAAATGGATGAATGGGGAAATGGAAAACAAGGGTAGAGTAGTCACCTCTTCCCGGGGGGACTTCAGGCCCACATGGAAACCCAGAACCATCTCCCGCTCACTGGAAGGAGCTGGAGTCCCACATATGCTGGGCGAGCAGGAGTTAATCTGAGAACGGAGAGCATAAGATCCATCATCAAACCAAGCCGCAGGCCTGCCCCAGGCCTCTGGTCGCCCTCCATGTTGCTGTGAAACTGCCACCCCTGTGAACTACGCTCACAGCAGGTGCTTCTGTACAGTCCTGAAGAAATCTCCGGAGCCTGCTCCCTTCCTGGGTCCCCTGCCCAAAGCTCTAAGTGGCTCCTTATTGTATCCGGGGCGCATGCGTGCAGGACACTTAACTGGACTCATGTGCCATCTGTGTCTTTCTAAACCAGAGGTGGCACAGAACAGAATTGTGCCTTTGGGTTCCAAGTGACAGGTTCACTATCCTTGTCCCTAAGCCAACGTTGTCCCCATCCCTCTGATAGCAAAACTAAATGTTAGAAGGGAGAGGGACCCACCCAGCCAGGGGGAGGAGGCCTGGCGGCAGGGACCCCTCTCCCCTCCCATGCATATGACTGTTAGGATGAAGATGAAAAGGCAAACCAAGCCACTGGAGAGAATCAGGGAGTCTCCTCTACTCTGTGGCCTGGGTGTGGCCTCCCTCCACCTCCTTCCAGACACAGTAAAGTGGCCAGTTGCAAGCCCACCACACCGTGAGATAAGAAGACATTTGCTGAGAATTAAGAGCCGTTCATTGACAGACTACAGAAATCCACCCACCAACGGGTGCTAAGGCCCACTCTGCTCTAGGGCAGGGGAGGAGGGAAAGGGAAAGGAGAATTGGGGCCAAATTCTATAATCCATATTTACATAAATCTGCGGCTAAAAGCTGGGAGCATCCCTGCACCCCACGTGCCAGCCTTCCTTCACAGAAATCAAGTCCAGGGCTATGCCAAGTCTTTCTTCCTGCCTGCAAGGGCTCCAAGTGACAGAAGCATCCTGGGATAGAGACATCAGGATGTTCTGACAGCCCAGTTCAAAGCCCGGGAAACAGAGGAGGCCAGGACCCTCAGCCTCCTCCCCAAGAGAGTGGGATGGGGGCACAGGGAACCTTTCCCTTATCCTGGGCTGATTCAGTCCTGGTCTTAGTATCCTGGCACATTAGGGATCTGGGGATGCAGACCAGACCCCAAAGTCGCCGTAGGCCCCAAATGAGGCTGACCATATCTACTGGGGGCTCCTGTGTTGTTCCTGTAACACAGCTGTGTCAGTCTACTAGGCTGCTGTGACATATAGCATACACTGGATGGGTCGTAACAACAGAAGGTTACGTTCTTACAGTTTGAGAGACCAGAAATCCTAGAACAAGGTATCAGTAGGGCTGGTGTCTCCCAGACCCATCCTTGTATGTAAATACAGTGTTTTCCCTGGGTCCTCACATGACCATCCCTCTGCATGTCTGCGTCCTGATGTCTCAAAGGACCCCAGTCACATGAGCTGGTGATGACCCCTTTTACCTTAATCACCTCCTTGAAGGCCCTTTCTCCACACATACAGTCACTCTCTGAGTCCTCTGAGTTAGGGCTACAACATGTGAAATTTTGTGTGGAAATGTGTGGGAGACACCATCCAACCCATAATATGTTAATCTCTCAGAGTCCCCACAGTCACCCAAACACTCTGGGAGGTTAATGTGCCCAAAGAATTTGGGGCTCAGGGCCTTCTCATGCTGCTGACACCCGGCTGGCTCCATAATTCTGCCCACCCCTTGGCTTTCAGAGAGAAAGTTACCTAGAAGCCAGCCCAGTCACAACTGGAAATTCAAAGAGAGGAGGACCGAATGGCAGAAAATCAAATCCCGAGCATCCTTCTGGCCTCCCCAGCTGCTTTGCCTTGAAGGCTCTGAAGAGGTCAGGGGACAAAGGATGGGCATAGGGTTGGCCAGTGGGACCTGACGCTGCTCCTGCCTTGTGGGTGTCCTAGAGCAGCTTGCACTGCCACTGGCCATCAGCCTGGCCCAGATGCTGTCCAGAGACGTGCCAGGAGTCACTCATGGAGCCCTGAGTCACTCTAACAGCTGAACTGCTGATGGCCCCTGGGTTAAGTCACCCAAATGGCTACCTGCTGAGCCATTGTGAACCCCATGTAAGATGGTACAGGACCAAGCCCGAGGGCTGACAGGAGCTGGGAAGCACCCAGCATTTGCAGAGTGCACCATGGCTGGGCTAAGTTTCTCCCTCCCTCCACTGAGGACGCTGGCTCAGTCTGGGTGCTCAGTCTCCGTGATCCCAGGGTGTCCAGTGACCAGGTCCATCCCCCACACTGTATCCCCACAGCAGGTCCCACTTGAGCTCAGCCCCAGGCTTGTCAGCTCAATGCAGGTAGCCTCACCGGCACTTGGCTCTGTGGGGTTAATGGATTGCATCTTCAGCCTCCCTTCTCCAGCAGAGCTCAGCAAAGGCAAGGCAGCGAAGAGGCCAGGCCCATACATTAAACGTGTCCTTATTTTCTCTGTCCTTGATGCTCTGGCATCTGGGGCCTCTCTGATGGGAAAGACTGTCCCTCCAGGGTTCCCAACTCTCAGAGACTTGACTTGCCCCAGAACCTCAACTTTTAAGTGCAAACCAACCAACCTGGAGCCCTCCAGAAGTCTCATTTTGCCTTTTTCCAGGAGGCTGGACTCCTGTGACCAGATGGGTACTAGACAACTTGAGAGTCTTTGTAGCCCGTAGCCCACCAAAATTATTCCAAATCATTGATCCCAAACCTGCTCAAGCATGTCAACACTGGGGGGTCGTCCCAACCCCCAGAACCCAGATAAAGGCCATAGGCATGTTTCCCACATGGCTCCCCCTCATGGCTCCCTGCATGGCCCTGTATGGTGGACTCTGCCTTCCACTTCCAGGGGTTCTGTGTGTAAAACCCCCTTCGTGACAGTCCTGTTGGTGCTGCCTTAACATCCCTGATCAAAGCAAACCTCACAGGCACCTGAACATTCCATGTCTGACCAGGTCTCCCAGAGTCCCTGGAGTCTGAAGATGGTTGAGGTGTGACTTCTGGGCAAGTGCAGGAACCATGCAAGTATGGAGGGGGGTGGAAACTATCCAGGCGGCAGCCTGGAATTCTAAATGTGTGATGGAATGGCCTCTGGAAGCTGGCTAGGATGGCCATACAGACAGAAGCCTTCTGGTAGTTGGAATTTAGAATGTAGAATCTGGAAACAAACAGCTAATAGAGAGGAAGGGGCTGCAAAGACTGGGACCCTGGCTGGCAGGGAGAAAAACAAAACTGTCTGAGAGCCTCCCCTGCCACACAGAGATGACAAAACTTCCCTGTGCTCCTGGGACACACGTCACTCCCCAAGCGGCCTGACCCCCTTGTTTCCTCCCAAATTCTAATTCAGGCCTGGCTTCCTGGGACACTGTTTGCAACTGCTGCAGCAAAACTGCACAGGCTCAGAACAATCCTTAGATTTAGTCATGCTTTTCCAGGGCTTCCTTTTGGCCTTACTCTCCAAGGAACAGTGGAGGGGGAGGTTGGCAGGACTCCTCCGGCCTCAGGCTTGGCCTTCACCCTGCCACAGTTTGTGTCTCGGTGTCTCTTGTGGGTCCCAGGTGTCCCAGCGTGAGCTCCCAACTCCAGCAGCCAAGTCCTACGATCACTGAGGCCAGGCCTCCACAACCACCCCAGGCAAAGGGCAAGGTCAAAACCCAAGCTCTCTGGGATGTAGGCTGCCTTTCCTTTCTGAAAAGAACTCTAGCTCCAGGGAAGCAGCTGCTTTGGAGTCTTCAGAGTTAAAGGGAATCCCTGAAAGGACTTGGCCCAGGATTGGGGAATTCCTGGGTTGTCAGACAAGTCATGACACAGTTTTGCTTGAAAACATAGAAAAAATACGTTTCAGCTTTTCCTGACAACCCATTAAATGGAGAAAGGAGAAAGTAAAATCTGAGACCACAGGAAGTCAGGAGGGCACCCAAGAGGAGGAAAAAGGGGAGTCAAGAGGAGGGTGTGCGTCTGTTCCCAGCCCCTGTGCTCCGTGTCCCAGCTCCACACCCAGCAGGGGCCTCCGCCTTGACCCTCAGAGCTTCACTTTCCCAGTCACCAGCCCCTGCTCTCTTCTGGGCCCTTCACAACTCCAGGAGCGCCTCCACCTGGGCACTGCAGGTACCCTTCCTGATACACAGAATCTGAGGGGCAGTTGTGTAGAGGTTTACTGGAGAGTCAGGAGATGGGGGAACAGGACAGGTGAGACGCAGTCCAGTGTGATGCAGCAGTGGCTGCAGCCAGCCTGTTTCCCTTAGGACCCTTGAGCTGAGTCCTTCAGGGCCCTCTAGAACAGACACCCACACTGTCTTTGTAGCAGCAGTGAATAGTCATTGCTGGGGGCACCCCCAGGGAACAGTCACCACTTTGGGAAGGCAGCCCCCTGCAGCTAGGGGAGCTGGTCGGGGAGTGTCTCAGTTCTGTGTACCAGCAGAGCAGAAAGGGGCACCCCTGAAGAGAGGCAGGTGACAGCATTCCCTGCACCCCTCGGCCAGTCTTGGCAACCTAAGCTACATCAAGTTCTCCCTGCTCCCTACAGTGCCTTATTTGATCTCTGGGCCCTAAACTGTGATGCCACCTTCTCCTGCTCTCTTGGGGGACTTTCAACCCCGTCTGAACCCCAAGCTCCTTTCCTCTCAGAGTGATGACCAAGTGTGAGAGCTGCGTGATATAATGATGAAGTCCCAGTCAGCACCGGCTTCCCGTTGCCGCCGCAGCCACCACCACCGCAGATATTCCCCGGGATCTCGGCCCCAAGTCTATCTGTCCACAAAGCCCCTTATACCAGGAGGTCAGGCCCACCAAGGCACGGACCCCCAGCGAGCCCGCCTCAGTTTCCAGAACTGGCCTACGCCCGGGGCGACGGGCTGGGAGGTCAGACACAGGGAAAAGTGGCAGGAAGAGCACCCAGCCCTTTTGGAAAAGTTCCCAAGGGGGTCAGCGCAGCTGTCCTGATCATTGGAGAAGGCTATCTCCAAGTCGCCCCCTCCTGGGGGCCTGTAGAGTGAGCTTGCTGTGGAAGGAAAGTTGCCTCCGCGGTGGCTGGAGGTAGGTGCGGAGAGAAAAGCGGCTTTGAAAATCCTGCCAGTATATCAACACGCTTGATGAGGGCAGTGTTGTAGTTACACTTTTTTAATTAAGTGAATAATTAAAAAGAAGTTGATTATCAATTAGCTAATTAAATAAGCCATTATTTTACTTTCACGTTCCCGCTTTTCCCGTTTTTTTTTTCCTACCGTACTTTTTTCTTTTTCCTTCCCCCCCCACCCTTTTTTTCTTTTTTCTTTTTTTTTTTTCTTTTTTGGTTAATCACTGTGGCCGCGGTAATGAGCCGCCTCGGGTTGCCAAGCAACCAGCTCCCAGTTAAACAGACACAGCTGCCTCCCGTCAGCGCCCTGACGGCTGCGCACGGGGCTCGGCGCCCAGGCCGCCCGCTGCGGGGGGGCGGGAAGCGGGTCGCTCCGCCGGGGGAGGGGACTGGGTCCCTCTGCAGAGGAGGGGGCGGGTTTCCTCTGCAGCCCCTTTTTGTGAAGCCACCGAATTGCCATCCGCCGCCGTGGAGACGCCGGGACATCGCGGGGTAGCGGGTGCGGAGCAGGGACGCACTCCACTCGGTCCCCGGCTCAGGATCGGAAAATCCGCGTTCATTCCTCCTTTCTACTTCTCATGCCCTAGCCGGAGCCCTCAACTCCTCTCTGCACCCCACCTAGAGCGACCCACCCATCTGATTCTCAGCCACTCGCGGCGTGGAGCAGATCACAGCAGCGCGGGCCTCAGTTTCCCGGCTGCGGGCAGGTGTGATCTAGCGGCTGCGAAGTCTGGTTTCGGTGGGATGGAGGCGCCTCGCTGAGGGCGGGAGGGCGGCCGTGCGGTCTGAGCCAGCGCGCCCTCCACTCCAGGACCCGGGCGGTGGCGCGACCCCCTAGCGGACCGGGGGACCCGCTGGGGGCCGACAGCTCCCTGGGGCGGCGAGGAGAGGGCGGGCCTGCCCCAACGGGGGTGTGAGCCCTCGGTTGAACCAGATGGTCCGAAGCCTAGGGAACAACTGGCTGAACTTGGACCGAGTACACTCGGCCGCGGCCACCTAGGGATTTCAGGCGATCCCATCCCTGCGCGCCAGAGGAGCCTGCAACTGCTCCAAAGACCTCCGAGCCTCGGCCGGGAGAACCCCAAACCCCCATTAGTGCGCGCTGGCTTGCCGGGCCCCCAAGGACGGTTCCTCTGCCCCCACTCGCATCTTCGCACCCAGCTTCCCACTCCTGCCCACCGACTCTCTTGAGGATCTCCGCCTGGGTGTCCTTGCGTCTACTCCGCGGTCTCCCAGTTCCTCGCAAGCACTCTCCACCCCACCCCCAATTCCTGTTGTTGTGTGTGTTTTTTTTTCTCTAATTCTCCGGAGTTACTCTTTTGTTGCCAATTGTTTCTATGCCCCGAGGCCACGCTGTAAATGAGATGTTACATCTGCACCGAGCTAAGTAAACACTTTATAAATGAATAAATAAGTGAATAAATAACGAAATAGTCATCTCGTGGACCTCAACCGCTGCCAGGCCTCCGGCCGGCGGGTCCGGTGCCCAGAAGTGGGGGTGGGGAGAGGTGAATTGGGAGCATTTGATACGCGTCCCTCTCTCCACCCCCACCGCCTCACCCCGCTATATCCCGGCGGGGCCTGACCCCCAGCCGGCCGCCCCTCAATCAACTGTACCTCCTCAGCAACCCCCCCAGAAAATTGTCCTCGGGGCTTGGTGGTATTTTTTGCCCAGATGTCGTTTGGGATTCATCACTTCCACCCACCGCTTTTCAAACAAAAACGGATTGTCCTCTGGGCTCTCTGACCCTGGATCTGCTAGAGAATGATTCTTCTCAAGGATGGCTGAGTGTCTCTGGGTGTTCATAGGGAGGGTAACACCCCCCCCCCAGAGTCTCCCCCTAGGTGGGTCCCAGAAGTGCAGCTCCCACCCAGGCCGGTGGCCTATGCCCATCTGGGTGGACTCACAGAATGTCACAAATGATAAAAATGCTGAGCCCTTCGCATCCTAACCGGAGCCTCTGCCCCAGCACTGGGGGGCTGGAGGAACAGGAAGCGAATCTCAACGCCAGGCTGGCTGAACACTGGGCAGGCTGAACTTCACAATTATCAGGGATAACAAGAACAAATGAAAAAGCACTCATTGAGTAACTGATATCAATTATGAAACCCAGCTTTAGAGTCTGGAATAAATGATAGGGGAATTGGCCTGAGAGAGAAGGGGAGCAGACATGTTATTATTTACGCCAGATTAAGAAAAGTATCCAATTTGCTGGCCATCTCCCTCCCCGTGGGAATTGGCATCAATTTTATTATTGTTCCTCCGATTTTAATATTCTCTAAATGAATTACTATTGAGCGAGGTAGTTAGTCAATAGTTTAATGCAATTAATTATCTTTAAATCGCTTTGTTATCTTTCTTTTTTTTCTTTGAGTCTTAACTCCAGCAAGCAGTTGCTTACAGGTGATTCTAGACAGTGTTTTTTTGTGGGGGATAAGGGGCAAGAAGATCTTTGGTCAGGGGTAAGGGCTGAATTCCTGACCCAGGAGCAGACCAGTCTTGGATCCCAAATCTTGGACACCTGAGTTGTGGCCCCACAGGGAGACCCTGCATTGTTGTTGAAAGGCACCTGGGGGAGCCAAGCAGCTCCAGCAGGGCAGGCTGGACTGTCCAGATGCAGCCAGGGCCTCTTGTTTTGTTTTGCTTTGCTTGTTTGTTTTTACTTTAAGTGAATCAGAGAGAGAAAAAAGAAATTCACAAGCCACGCCTCCTAGTGTTTCTTTTCAGCACCCTTGGAGGGCTCTTACCAGGCCTCCCTGGTGAAATGGAGGCCAGCTCAGAGGTATGTGAGAAGGGCCAAGCTGGTCCTTTGTAGTCACCCCAGCTTCTCCTCCAAGGCACTGAGTAAAATACCTGAGAGACTGCAATGGGAAGATGAGCTAGGGAGTCTGATATTATGTGCAAGTTACTCTACCCCAGCTTCTTATTTATGGGAGGTCTCATACCTCTTTGCCAACACTCTGAGGTATCCCCTCACACTCATGTGGACTCTGCTTATGTCCTTTGGGGACTTATTTTGGGTCTCCTCTCCCCCCCCCCCACACCACTGGCAGCTCTAGCACCTAGGGAAGGTAATATATGACCTGGCCTGTAGGGCTAGGTGAGAGCCTAACAGTCTCTTCCCAACACATGGGCCTGGCAGAGGGATAGGGGCTCTGGCTTGCAAGGAATAGCCTCCTACCTATTCTTGCTTACTGCATTGATTAGAAGCAAACGGAGCAGTCGTCTCTGCCCAAGCCGAGGGTCAGAAATTTTCCAGAAAAAGCTCTCTGCTGTTTTTCAGTGTCTTTCCCAGCATTGACTATGAACAGTAGATACCAAGGCTGTCTGCTATGGATCTGGCCGAGGGAATATCCACTAACAAAATAAGGAGAGTGGGGTGAGAGGAAAGGGAAAGGCAAACTTTCTCTACAGGTCAAAGTAACTTCTACCTGAGATCAGAACACCAGGCAGAGTTAGTTGGAAAGCTGAGGGTTCTGCAGATTCCTGCCAGTGGACACAGTACAGACCATAGATAACCATGTAAGTATTTACCTAGGTCAGGGTTGGAGCTCAGGGAGTAATAATTGATTAATACCAAGTGTGGTACACTATACCTGAGATGAATTTCCTGAGTGGGAGACTTCTATGCGAGTGCAAGTGGGTGAAGGAACAGATACCAGTGTGTGACCCAGACACCAACAAGGCTTTCCAGCATGCCAAGATAATTGCTGAGAATATTCCTCTTCCTCTCATAGAGTCACCAATCGGTCCCCAAAAGAAATACTGGAGCCTCTCACCATTCCGGGAAAACTGAATTCCCCCAAAGAACACTGAGGACAGGACCTGGTATTTCATAGCATTTTAAAAGTAATATTCCGTTTGTTGGTGCCGTGAAATAGGGCACTAGGAACGCAACAAGAAATAAAGAGAGTAATTTCTCAGTGGAGAAGTTGCCTGTTTCCAATTCAGGGCCGGATTGCCGGAATCTGGATCGAAAGGCTTGGGTCAGACCAGGGTGGCTAGGTCCCCCTCCCACCTCGCACATCTGGAATTGGCATCAGGGGCGATGCCGACTCAGGAAGTTCTCACACTTCACGACTCATTAAACGCAGGGGCTTGGGTTCCTGGGTAAAGGGGATGAGGCCCGGAATTATGGGGGGAGGTGTTGGGGTTGTGGATACATCCCCCTACCTAGTCCACTAGCTGCAGATGGCTGGGAAGTCGGGGTCCAGTGCCTGATCTGGGGGAGACTCCTCCGGAGTCATGGAAACTTAAAGGTACCCACCTCCCATGGCAGGCAGGCACTTTGGTTTGGATGGGGGAAGGCCACCGGGAAGACAGGGAACAGCTTCCGGAAAGTTCCTTCTCTGGAGCGGAGGAGGGTAGGTGGGGTCACCTCTCAGAGCTCTCAGGCCTCCGGGACCACAGATTTCACTTGGACCACGAAATTGAGGGGGATCGTGTATGCTCCCACTTCCCCAGAGGCCTCGGCTGATCTTGCCCCCACTAGTTGGGCCCACCCCTCTGGCGAGGTCTCCTGGGTCCAGGGGCGCCTCTCCCAGCCTCACACTTTCATTTGACGGTTTCTGATACTGCCTTACTGTCTGAAGGGGATAATACTTGGGAGCTTAAAATTACAATTGCTTCTACTTAAATTTATTTGATGGCCAGAGCGTTCCGGTTATACATCCGTATATGAGTTTTCAATATCTTAAATGTTTAAAAAGGTTTTATTCTGTACTTACACTGAGTGAAATTAAAAAGAAACAGTAAAATGTTTGAAAATGAAGTGCATTATGTTTAATAAATTTAAAATGAACAAAGACTGCTATATTGCCAGCAATATCATTCCCTGCCCAGGGGCATTAATAAAGACTGGAGGTTTGGAAAAACAATATTTTCTATTAAAATTCTGCGCTGTGTTTCAATATTAAAAGGATATGTGATGAATTTCCAGTGTTACCCAGACGGGGTCAGAGATTAATTTCATTTCTTTCTGGTCAGCATTCTGTCGATAATTAATCAAAAGCAGAGTTTCTTAATGAAACACTTTTCATAAGGTGATAATTAGCAGGAAAGAGGCGGCCCGCAGACAGTCCCGCGAGCTGTCTAATAACCGGCAAGGCGCGGGGCTGAGTCCTGGGGGCCGAGGGCGGGGGGCCGC
>NW_004567125.1:7390643-7395643 GCF_000260355.1 Condylura cristata | reverse complement strand
AAAGAGGCGCGTTGGCGGCGCCTGTCCTATTACAGGCGACACATGATCAATAGGCTGATAACGCAGCAACATCAATATAAGCGACAGAACAATGAGGGATATCATTGGGCATCTATCTTAATATAGCCGGCTACAAGAGCGCTGACAAAGAGTGCAGCTCATGAAAATTCCGCCCCACGATTCCCCATCTCCGCTCCAATATGCGCACGCACTCCCCCAGCTGCCGGCGCTATTATTCTCCAATTTCAATTTGACACCCCAGCCTTTCATGCTAATTCTATTATTGTAGGAAGTTTATGTGATTTCATATCACTAGAAATCGGTAATGTATAATAACCCTTTGGGCAAGAAACCCAGTCCCCGCAGCAGCCACCGGAAAATAATTACTTTCATATCAAAACTCTGCAGGAGCCCAGCGGCCCGGCCCTTGCAGCCCCCGGCTCCGTCACCCCGCGCCGCGCGCCCCGGCGTGTGCCAATGCGCGGGGGTGCGCGCGGGGGCGCGCAGGGGTAGGTATGTGTGCGAGTGTGTGCGCGTGTGTGTGGCGCCGGCTAAGGGGGGGCGCGGGGGAGGGCAGAGAGGGGGAGTTGAGGATGCATAAATTTGTTCAATCAGAAAACACAAACACACACGCACACAAAAGGAGGCATTAAGCGCGGACCTCGGGGGAGGTGCGGAGTCTCGTCCCAGTCCCACCCGCCCAGACCCGAATGGGAAAAGAAGTGGGAAGGAGGGGCCAGACTGGGCGCTCGGAAATTTAAAAAGATGGACCCCAGAGCTTGCGTTTGACCAGCTTTATTTATCAAAAATGGTACATATATAAATATTCTTAGACATTTTTGCATTTTACAAGGCTGAGGATTCTTGTTGTGGGTTTTTGTTGGGGGTATAGGTTTTGTTTTCTCCCTTGAGAGGAGAGGGTCTCACCCCAAGTCCTGCGGTTGCTGCCTAGGTCCGAATTGATACAGCGTTTTTCTTAAAAAAAAAAAAAGAAAGAAAGAAAGACAAGAAAAGAAAAGAAAAGAAAAAGAAAGAAAAAGGAAAAAATAAGAAAGAGAAAAAAGCAGTGTTTCTAAGCCGATCACCTGATTTCGTCGTGTGAGTCGGAGCCTGAGAGAGCGGGCGCGGGCCCAGAGCGCCTCTCTCCGCCGCCACCGCGCAGCCACCCTCAGTCCATGTCCACTTCCTCGCCATCCGGCACGCTGGGTCCGGCCGCGGTGCCTGGTTCAGGGGCCCCGCAGATGGTCGGCTCCCCAGCCGGGCTGGGCGCCCGCGGAGCCGGCCCAGGCGACGGCGCGAGCTGTGGGGGTGGCGGGACCGCTGGGCAGGCGGCACCTGCGTCCGCGCAGTCACCACCTCCGCCCTCGTTCGCGGCCGTGGCTGGGTCTCGGAAAGGCGTGGGGGCTGGAGCCCCCGGGGAGGCGACGGCGTCTGGGCTGCGGCGCGCGAAGGCCGAGTCCGGAGCACCGCTGGGCCCCGGGAAAGCCCCGAAGCTAGCCTGAGCGGGAGGAGCGGGCGGCGCGGCTGGCGCGGGGGGCGCGTCCTTGGGCACCGGCTCCGGACCTGCACCGCCCTTGAGCGCGGCCTGTGGCACCAGGAAGCCCAGCGGCTGAGTGATGGGGTAGAGCAGGAAATGGCCCTTGCCTATGAGGGTCCGCGGCGCACACGGCAGACCCGGTGCGAAGTCCAGCCCCGCGGCGGCCGTGGCGTTGGCGGGGGCCGCTTTCCGGCGCGGCGGCGAGTCGGAGAGCAGACTCTCCACGCTGAAGGGGCTCGCCTTGGGTAGGCCCGTGGCGCCGCGCTCTGCCGCTGCTGCCCCAGGCGCACACGGGGCCGCGTCCTTGTCCACAGGGCGGCCGAGCCGAAGCTGCGAGCCGCTTCTTTGGCTCGGATAAAAGGCGGGGTCGCAGGTGCCGGGCGCGGGAGGCTCACCCGGCGGTGCGGGCGTGGAACCTGCAGCGCCGGCTGTGTGCCCGCTTGTGCCCTTGCCTGCCGCGGCGGCTGGGGGAGGCTCGGGCGGCTCCGGAGACAGGCCGCCTCCGCCACTGTCGCTGTCGGAGCTGGGTGCACTGTGCAGGGACAGGCCGCCCGGCGAGTGCAGGTGGCGGCTCTGGCTTTTCAGAAGCTTCTTTTCGTGCTTGCGCTTCTTCTTCTCCATCTTCTCTAGCTCCTTGCGCGCTATCTCCTCTGGGTCCATTGGCTCACCACTGCACGTGGTCGGATGTGAATTGTGCGCTGGCCGCCCAGGGCCCTTCTTAGTGTTCTCCTTCTTCCTCCACTTGGCCCGGCGATTTTGGAACCAGACCTAGAGCAGCCGGATAGGGGAAAGGAAGGCATAATCAGGCAGCGGGTTTGCCGCTGGGGGGCTATAGACCTCCCCGCTCCCCCCAGATGGGCCTGTACAACTCAGGCTATCGGCCTGAAGACAGAGGGGAGCCAGGCCACAAGGCCCAGCCAGCCCTGAGGTGGGCTTCAGCACTCTAGCTGCAGGTTCCAGCAAGCATCATTTCCACCCAAAAGGAGTGTAGATGGGGCCTTTTGGCCAGCTTTCCCCAGTTCTCACCTTGGGGACTCGGAGTTGCCCCTTCCTTGGGTAGGGCTGATCTGACCCCAGACAGAGGGTGTAGGGTTCTTGGTTGGGAGGCAGAGAGCAGAGCCCCTCCTTGCCCTTCCTGGCTTCTCACAGCTCTTGTTCTAAGCAGCCTGCCTGGACCGGAGCTGACCGTTTGGCTGGACGACCACGGCTGGGCTCAGTGCCCTCCACACCTGTCTTCATTCCCCCTGGAGACTGAGTTACATCCAGATTTTGGGGTTTCCCATAAAGGGAAATCTGGATGCGTCTTCTAGAAAGGCCTGGGAAGCTGAATTGAGGGTCTTCATCAGCCTACCCACCCCCAACACATTCACACCCATTTTCCTTCTGGAGGCTCCAGCTAGGGTAGCCAGCAAAGCCTTCCCAAACCAGCTGGGCATGGTCCACTCCTGCGGGGCAGCAAGAAGCCAGCTGCCATGCCCTCAAAGAAGAGGCCTAGACCCACCCTGCCTCTTCCACCTTCTCTGCAGACCTTATCCTGGCGAGCCTTCCAGGACTGCGGGAACAGCAGCCTCAGCCCTTGGCTCCACCATGCACAGCGTCAAATCGCTGTTGTTTCGGGCACACTTCCCTCCGGAAGAGGTCCTGATCATTCGAATTCTTTGTTGCAGCCATCTAGAGACCCCCTACAATAGCAAGCCTAACCTGATTACAGCAAGCCTTGTCGTGCCAAGGTGCCAGGATTGAGCCACAACCTCCCCAAGTCAACACCCCCTCTCTTTGAAAAATACTTCTTCGGAGCAAATCCCAGACTGCTTTGTGACCAAGAATTACTCATTGTATTAAGGAGAAACGAAGAGGTCCATACTTCACTTAAGACACTTAGAGCAAATTGGGAAAGGGATTTACGAACAGAAGAGGTCATGGGGAGAAGCCCAGAACAGGAGGAGCACCTTCCTAGACAAAGCCATCGCCGCTGCACAGGCTCCCAGACTCAAAGACCCGACCCACGGCGGTGGCTGGCGGCTGGATTGCCACCCTACTCAACACACCGACCCCCGGAAAAAGATGTTTGTACTTCAGGGACACGGCTAATTATTCACCATTCATCTTGAAATTTTAATGCATTAAATTGACGCTGTATTTTTAAGAGGAAGACCGCCGGCAGTTTCGGGGTGAGTTCAAATGACGAGAAAAAGAAAAACATAACCGGAGGTATTAAAAATTCAAACACCTTTTTTTCCCAAAATGTGTTAATTGTTTAAGTTTCCACCTCTCCTTCCTCAGCTGCCCCCCACCCGGTCTGCAAACCGATGAATAAATACATATTTTCATCTGAATATTTTAGAGGCGAAAGGTAAACAAACAAACGCGTGAGCTCCATGCTAGGCGCGCCCAGCCGCAGGCGCGGGCCCGCCGCTGGCTCCTTTTCTCCACCGAGTGAGAGCCAGCGGGCTCCTGATGGCCCTACTAGCTCAACCTCCGAGACTCTGAGACTTCGTTTCGAGCGCTTGCCCGGTGCCCACCACACACAACTCCCCGGTTCCGACGCAGCTGCAGTTCTCGCTACTTCCGGACAGCGACCCGCCCCCCAAATCGCCCGCGATTACCATCTACCTTTCGCCAGGGCGACTCCACCGCCGCCCTTTCCCGAAGGCCAGCGGGCTGGGTACCTGAGGATACGGACTGGCCACGCAGAACAAAGGCGGGGACTGGCGGCGGGCAGGCCTAGTGGCACGAAGCTGGCCCCCAGGAGAGACCGCGGGTCTTTACCTGAACTCGGGATTCGACCAGGTCCAGGCGCAGCGCCAGCGCCTCGCGCATGAACACGTCGGGATAGTGGCTCTCGTTGAACGCTTTTTCCAGCTCCTCCAACTGCCAACCCGTGAAGTTGGTGCGCGTACGCCGCCGCTTGCAGCCCGGGCTCTCCTTATCTGGGTCCCCCGAGTCTGCGGGCACGCAAAGGACGCCGCGCGGCTCAGTCACCCGCCCTGGCCCAGACCCACCTCCCCTTAGACTACTCGCTGGCTGCAGCAGGTCCGGGGGCCGCGCTTCATGCGAGGGGGGTGGAGGGTTGGAACCCAGGAGTCTTTCGGTGCCTCCGCAGCCGCAGCAGGTTCTGCAGCAGCCCGAAACCCAACTCCTCCGCCCAAGAAGGGATCCCTGCCCCCCAAACCATACTCCTCCCCGCCCGCCGCGCCTACCTGACAGCTTGAAGGGCTGACTGTCGCCGCCTACCCCGCAGGCCGCAGGTAGCAGCGGTGTGGGGTTGACCACTGAGGCAGCGGCGGCGGCGCACGAGCCGCTGAGCAGGCCGTCGATGGAGAAGGGCACCGAGGCGGCGGCGGCGGCGGCGGCTGCCGACTGCAGCTGGTGACCGGCCAGCTCGTACACGTGGTGATGGCCCAGCGGGTAGGGAAAGCCCACCACGCCGCCCAGCGAGCCCCCGAACTGGGCATGCGGGTGC
>NW_004567125.1:7387873-7390483 GCF_000260355.1 Condylura cristata | reverse complement strand
CAGGGACCCGGAGTCCTACACATGCTTCGCCCGCACTCCGGCGCTTTACTTTATCAACATCAAGCTCCCGATAATTAGCCGCGGCCCGGGGAATTTGGGACCAATAAGAAGCGCTAATCGGCTCTGACGTCAGAGGCGTGCTGGGTGCAAGGAAACGTTTTCCATATCGATTGCTAATTATACCTGACATGCACCTCAATAAACAGTATCAGGAACTGTCACAACAAGACGGGGAGGGGGCAGCTTGGGGGGAGGGGCGCGGCCCGGCGCTGGGCTGGCGCGGGTGTGGGGAGCGCCCTGAGCAGGGGCCCATGGCGAACCCCCACTTCAATCCCGGTTGGCCCGAGCCCGCGCCTCCCCCGGCTGCCGGCTCCCCGCCCCTCCGCAAATCACTAATAGATTTCCCTTTAAAACATTCACCGGCGTGTTGTGGGGATTTTTCACCAGAAATGCTGTACTCTCTGAACCTTTAAAGTGATGTTGCTCCAATTACAGAGAGACATTGAGCGGCAAATAGACTGATCCAATAATAGGAGATTCATCATCCGCTCTTTCCGAAACTGTCACATTGAATTTAAAACTACAAGGGCTTCTCATCTCCTCTCCGGCTCCAGGCGGCGGGGGAGAGGAGGAAGGAGCGGGCGGAGGAGGAAGAAGGAGCAGGAGGGAGGAAAGGGAGAAGGGTGATTCCAAAAGAGAATAACTCCTACAGAATGTAGTGCCCTGTCAATAAAAAGATATAATTAATGCCCTTTCTGACTGATTGGCAACCACCCAGTCTATGAAGACAGTGTGGTGGGTGATTGGGGAGGCACTCCGTCCCACTCCCCACCCCTGTACCCTGCCTGGCAAAAATGGGGCACAGGGCAGGGGGGGGGTGAAGTTGAAAGAGGAAAGTAACTGGGGTGGCAGCCAGTCAGGCCCCCTACACACATGAATAAAAAAATACATCTTGCATTGACTCTGCCTCTGAAGAATAGGGCTGAGGTGCCTAGCCCATTTATTATAATTAAATTATGTTCTCAGAGAAGTGTCACTCCCTTCTCTGGTATAAAATATTGATAGACTTAAAACTAAATCATTAAAGGACATACTCTTAAATAAGCAGCAAATTAGGACTGTGGGCAGAAGGGAAAGAAATCATTATATATGTATAAATATATATTTATATATGTTTTAAAAGTTTGTCAACTGGAAGGTTGCATTTTGCTATGGCCCCAGGGCCTCCGCGGGGCCCCCGCGAGGCTTGGAAAAAGGGAGTTACTGGCCGTGGGGCCCGCCAGCCTCTCACCCCGGGCCAGACAAATTGGCCTTTAGTGTAAGTGGTTTCTGCCAGGCTGCCAAAACCCGAGCCCTGGGCGAAGAGAAGAGCAGGAGAGAATTGCGCGAGTCTGTGTGTCTGTCCCAGCCCTGTGTGTGTGAGTCCTTGAGGGCGCCCTCACCCTAGTGTCGGTGCCTGGGATGGGGTGCATACAACCTCTCCCGCCCCTCAGAGGGGGAAGACTGGGGAGGAGGACTGGGCCGGGGACTGCCCTCCCCCCACCCACCCCCCAGCACACTAGTTTCCGCCCCAACCTGACGGGTGGCCGGACTGGCCGCCTGGCGTAGGTCCTAATTGAATGTCACTGGACGTGGCCCTGGGCCACACGGACCGAGGCTTAATTACCCCCTTGCTCGACAGGAGGGAAAGGTGTACAGGCCGGAGGATAGGCCCGAAACCTCTCTGAGGCGGGGAGGAGGCCGAAAATTTGGGACCACAACTCCTTCCATTCTCACTAGGAAGACGCTGCAAGTATTAATTCCGAGGTCAGGGGCCAAGAGCACTACTTTTCGCCATAATTTAATTTCTTTCTCTATAAATACTAAATGTAAACTCTGTCCATCCGACTCGATTTTGCCCGTAGCCATAAGCGCCTCGTTTTCTGTCGGGTTCGCGAGGAGGAATGCGCGCGGCGCGTGTTTCTGAATACAGAGCTGTAATCAATTCGGCCCGAGGGGAGGGCAGGGGAGGGGCGGGCGCCGGCCGGGCTCCCTCGCCCATCTCTCTTTATTATAATGAATTAATTCGACTTTATTTATCCCATTTTCTGGAGCTGACAGAATGTTAATTTGAGTTGAAATTTCGCTCGCCTCTCACTCTCTGACCCCTGGCCTTCAGATTGGCGTGTTGTAATAACCTGAATCTTTCAACAGAGGCCCTGATAATTGTTACCTTATTAGCATGCAAATTGTTTAATTAATATTATTATGAAGAAGCATACAATCCGTCCGTCACTTGACCTCAAGAGCGAGTCCGCGCTGCTGCCGGCTCCGCGCATCTCAATGCGCCCATTTCAATCGCCGGGTGTTTTTAATGTCGCGCGGCCAGGCTTTCGCTCCGAAAATCTCTTCGAGTGTTTGAGAGGGGCCTTTAATGACGGTGGGGGCAGCCGGGGTGACCCCCGCCCGTCTCGAGAGCTCTTCAGAGGCCCTCGGCGGCGGCAGCACTGCGGGGAGTCGCTCGGCTTCTGCTCTCACGCCCCCCCACCCCCATTTTGAACATCAAAATTTCATAATTGCTTCCTTGTCAATTGCTGCTCCTGGAGCGGTCGCTTTAAAGGGTTACCCCCG
>NW_004567125.1:7363515-7383515 GCF_000260355.1 Condylura cristata | reverse complement strand
CTAAATAGAATCGGCCCCCCAGCTCGGGCCATCCGGGCTCCAAGCGGAGCCAGCACCGGGGCTGTGCAAGTTCCTGCTAAACCAACATTTCTATTAGTTGAAGTTAACAGGCATAATCTTGTTTCCAGATATTTATCCACGTACCAAGGGCTGTAGTTACATGTTTGAAGTTAGGGGGGAAAAGTGAAAGATCTAAGCAGCCATTCTAAAAATACATTAACAGTTTCCAAAATCTATATCGCTGCTTAATTAAATATGTTATCCTGTTTATAGGATCTGTGGCTAATTATTTAGAGTCATTTAATCTACTCAATTTGCACGTTAATTAAACAGCATCGGTTTGCAGAGCGCGGCCCGGCGGCTCGGAGGGAAGCAGCGCCGCCTGGCGGGGATGCTGGCACAGCCCGCGCGCTCCGGCGCGCGCAGTTTTGCCGACCGGCCCTCGTTTCGGACGGGAGTTTGCGGGAGCCGAAGGCCGGGTGAGCGGCCCTGACTGGTGGGGATCCAGGCCACCCGAGGGGCTGCGACACAGCGGAGAAGCGTTTCCAGGCTATCCTGCAGGAAACTGGCGGGTCGCCCGGCCCAACCATTCTGGAGTCAGCTCTCGGGTTATTTATGGGGAGGTGGGATGAGTCTTCCCTCCCTCCCCAGGCGCAGGGAGACAGTGGCGCAGAGCTAGTGGCAAGGTGGCGGGGTGGAGGTAGACCTGGGGGAGAGGAGCGGCGGCAGCCCCTGCCCCCGGCTCGCCAGGCGCCCCAGAAGCCTCCCAGCGTCCCGGCTCCGCTCCAGCCCCGGGCGTGGGGCGGCGCGGGCCGAGCCTGGTTAACTGGAAAACGATGGAGCCCCGCCCCGCCCCCGCACTCGCTGCTTAATTGTTTTCCGTCGCCCGTCCCCATCTGTCCCTCTCCGCCCGTGTGTGTTTTGGCCTTTGTCTCATTGCCCTGTAGTGACACCCTCTTTCAAAGACCACTTCTGTCGCCCTTCACCGATCTCTTCTGCCCCATTAACCCATCGGCACGAGGCTCGGCAACAAAGGCCTGAAATAGGATAGACGCGCGAGCGCCTCTCCATTGTCCACATCGACCCAGCGGCCGGCGCGCTCAGCCCGGCCCGGCCGGCCCGACGGGGCGGGAACGGAGTTGGCCTGGAAAATAAACAGAGGAAGTCGTTCTGGCCGAGCCCGAGTTCCGCCCTAAGTAAACAGGGAGAGCCGCGGCCGCGCCACCCTTGGCTGGGCGGGCGGGAACAGCAGCTGCCGCGCGGAGCCTGCCGCCCCGCCGCGGTGAGAGCTAATCCGGCCACGGGCCCGAAGTCTCCCTTTGTCCCTACTTGGGCATGAAACTGGCAAGCAGGGAAAAAACCAAAAGCGGCTGAGAGAAGAAAGGCAGGCCTTCTTCTTGGCCCGATAGACAAAGCCCTGCCGAGGGCTGGGGTGTCTCCTCCAACTGGTTCCAACAGGAAACCCCACGGCACTGGTGGCACAGATGCGGCGGTGGCCTGCAGATGCCAGTGTCAGACGCTGGGACAGGGCTTCCCCAAAAGGGACAGCACAGGGCCCACTGAGGAGCCTGAGAGGGCCAGGGCTCACCCCCTCACCCCCCAAAGCCCTGCTCTGTGGTGTGAGTTAAAGTTGGATACGGGAAATGTTGCCCATGATTCCACTCACTGCTCACTGGAGATGAAGCGCTTTGCCTGGAACTTACTGGCAGCCTCTTAGAGGGACTGGCATGGGCACAAGCGGCGGGCACTCCCCCTGCCACTTGCGTTTCTGCAGCTTGTAATCTGTCTTCATGCTTCTGGAGGATTCTCCTCCTAGGGCTGCCTTATTCTGTTTCGTGTGGGAAGAGGAAGGTAGGCCACAGCCCAAGCGTGTTCATATAAGCCACCAGAAGGTCACCTTTCACTAAACTGGGGTTTGGGGTGACAGCAGGAGCCTTCAAATGTCCTGGGCCCCAGGCCCAGTCAGCGCTATTAACCAATGTGACCTTGGAGTCACTCCTCTTGTGTTTCACCTAAATCTGCCTGTGTTTCTGTTTTAGCCTGTGATCTGATGGCTTGGCCAGAGCACTGTGCAGGACCAAGAAACACTGGAAGGTGGAGGCACCTGTCCAGACCAAGCAGTTGGGGGTTCAGTTTCTAGCTCTGTCCTAAAGTGCCTTCTTGTTTTTTAAACCCACTAATAGTTAAAGGAGGATAGGAAAGAGAGAGAGAGAGAGAGAGCAGTTCAGACAGCAACTCCCCAAGTGCACCTGTCCCTGTCTGGGTCCCATTCTGACCTTAATGGTCCAGAACTGTGATTCTGGGGAGCTTTTTGCCATTTCCTGCTGCTGATGTGATGAAGGGGCTCATCCTTTTGGAGAGTCTGGTGGGTTCCTGAGAGTTCAGAAGCGATGGGCCTTTCATGTCTCCATTCACCCTTAGCCTAAATCCCACTGTCCAAGTTTGCTCCCATGGGGATTTTATAAGCAATCTTACAATATAGCTGAGGTTTAAGTCCTTTCTCTGCTTTGGGAACAGTTTAGAATACTAACCCACAGCCAGACACCGAGGTCTTCTGTCCTTGGCAATGTACAAGTGTTTAGACACAAGCAAAAAACAACCACAAACTTCAGGTGCCACGGCGGGTCGATTAAGGCCACTCCCTTGAGCCCTCAGGAGCAGTGAGGACTTAGGTTCTCAGTCACGGACTCACAACTGCAACAAGAGGCAAGAATCCTTTTTAAAGAGAACCATTGAGAGCGCTGATATACCATCACTCACCTTTGAAAGTATGCAGTTCAGTGTTGTTAGTGTGTTCGCAGAGTTGTGCCACTATCACCACTGGCTAATTCCAGCACATTTTCATCACCCCCAAAAGAAACCCCATCCCCCCCTGCCATTAGCAGTCACTCCCCATCCTCAACCTCCTCCCCCCTCAGCCCCTGGCAACCACTAATCCACTTTCCGTCTCTATGGATTAGGCAAGGATAATTTTGCAAAAAGAAATTCTACCAGTGTGGAAAGGAGTGTATAAATGAGGACTAGGGGAGTGAGGCCTGAAAACGTGTTCCTTACGAGACATAAGAGAGAAAATGTCACCTGGGAACCAGTAGCGGGGGAAAGGGTCAGAGATGATAGTTACAGTCCCTTGTCCTTAGTCTGAGCCACATGTTGAAACATCAGTACTTCCCTTCACCCCTCACCAGAGTTTACATGCTTTTGAATCGCCCTTGACCCCCTCTGTCATCTCTCGGCATATGTGGGCAGAGTGGACACCCCAACATGTCAGAAGGCCACTGAGTTTCCTTCCGGTTCCACCGTCTGCAATCAGAGAACATTGGGGCTGGTTGCTGAAGCCCTGACTTTAGGACACAACTTGCTATGGATGGTCTTCTCTGGTGCTTTTGCTAAGTATGGTGTAGGTTTTGATGCACGTTGTTCAGCTCAGAAAATACAGTTTTGTCTTCCCTGAGCAAAAGATATTTTTGAATCTACTGTATTTTTAAAAGCAAATGACCCCGTTCTTTACAAGCCCAAACTCCTAGCAATCACAGCATTGGGTGTCTAAATGAGTATTTTCTTGATTTACAGCAGAAATGAGCAGTTATCTGCTAATAACCCCTGAGTCTGAAATTAAAAGGGATAGAGAAAATAAGCCAAATTGCCAAGATTGGCTCGTGTTAAATAAAGTCATTGTGAAGAGACATATAACAACATTTTCATGCATCAGATCAACGACATGATGGGCTCATCATTTGAGGGTTGTAATTATTTAATACTACTTAGCAGCTGCGGAGTGCTCACCCTATGAACATTTAATAGCCTTTTGTTAATTAATTCTCAGCAGAGCCTGTCCAGCTACTTTATACCCAGAGAAACTGAGGCAGGAATGAGGGGTGACAGAAACGAAGTTTGCACAAAAACCACCTCCGGGTGGCCCCGCCCCGTGCCTCTCCCACCTCCCCCCTGCGCCCTAGGACTCAGGGCCTATGCAGCTTCACCCACCAGCTTCTGCCCTGTGATTTATGGCAGCCAGGGGTTGGCTAAATTGCTCTGCAGAAATTCATAAACAAAGGCATTGTTAGAGGAATTAGGTTCCTGCTGCCTCTGACTTGCCTACAGAGTCAGATGTCAGTCCTAGCCCACCCACCAGGAGAAAAACAAGAATACTTCAGGTAGTTTGAATTAAGATGAAGTTGAAGAGTATAGAAGTGGTGAGTTCTAGAGTGCCAGGAGTAGAAGTTTGTGGAGAGAGACAGCAAGTTTACAAGGAGAAGTGCCAATTACATGAGCTGGAACATACCCATGCCCTCGTGGATGAGGAAGAAGGTGGCAGAGGACACATTTTAGTTTAAAACTGGAACCACTACAGGTGTCCTCTTCCTGCCTTCCCTCTGCAATCACCAGGATGTCCCAGACCTCATCAAGTACATAACATGGCTCTTTGGGCTGGCTTTGTCCTCGCTGGAGAAAGAGCTTTCATTCCCAGAGACAACCAGCCATGGGCAAGGAGAGTGAGCCCGGGAGACCTGAGGGAATAGGACTTTTATCCCAGAACTGTCCACCACTGTCAGCCTAGAGAGAGGAAAGAGGTAGCCCTTGAGGATTCCTTCACTGTCCCCCCTCCAACCCTACCTCTCTGCTCACTTTCAGAACCCTTCCTTACTGGATCATTCCTGGCTCTGGAATGACCTGCCAGACACTCTGAAATGTCACTAAGTGTCCCTTGCTCCAACAGGTCACCCTAGACCTGGGCACCCAAGTCCCTCCTCCTGACTAGTCTAGACAGAGGTTATATCACAGGCTTTAGTACTTGTGGCTGGAGGGAGTGGCATACCTGGTCCCTGTGGACATCTCGGTAAAATGGGCTTAGAGTGGAGCCTTTGGGCTTGGGCTGGGTCTTGGCAGCAAGCCCTGAGGGGCTGGCTGAGATGGGTGGTATAGGGAAACAGGATCATTGTGTTGGGGACCTAACACATCGTATGCAGAGGGGAGGACCAGGACCAGGCTCGAGCCGGGATGTCCTTTGGCTGGAGGAGAGCACGTGTGGCACGCATGGTGTGCACAGCATCGTTTTGTCTTTGCTTAGACAAGATTGTGACTTTGCCCAAGTTTCATTCCAGAGAGCGACTTCATCTATAACTGGTGCTCCCAGCAGCTGCCAACATCAGCCAAGTTAGCCCAGGGCCAGTCCAGGCTCACTGGGGAGTGCTTGTCTCTCTTGCAAAGAAACACCTCTAGACTCAGTGTCTCCCAAATTTCAACTATTTAAAAAATACAGATGTTTATTTATCCATACAAGAACTGGGGTGTAGGCCAGAGGTATGGGGGGTTTTATTAAGTCTTTGGGGCCACCAGGGAGGCCCCAAATTTCAGCTATTTTTGTTGAATGTATCATAGCCACATACTACTATTTACTCCATATTTCTCTTTAATCTACTTGAAATAGGATCACTTTTAAACTCAGTTTTGTCCTAAGACTACATCCACAAAATCACCAGTTTGTCTGGGGCACGATGTAGGGTTGTGGTGCTGGATGAGGACAGAGCTTCAGCTGGAGATGAAGTTCTAGAACTGGCTGGTGGGGGAATGTATTTGAGGCCACAGACCCATCCACTTTAAAGTGCTTTACTACAATAAAGAAACCAGAAGAGGAGGGAGAATGAAGCTGGTGATGGATGCCTGGACATTCACTAAAGTCTCTTGAATTCTGCCCGTAATTGAAATTTTCCATAATAATTTTTCAAAAGTTTCTCAGGTTTTCCCCTCGGGCCAGTGGATTTTGTTTGTCTCTATATAAGTAAGGGTGCTCCTCCAGGAGCAGGGGTTCAGACCAGCTGAGCGAGTGAACAGGTCAGGGCCCTGCCAAGCACACTGAGCTCTGAGCAGGCCTATAAAGGCCAGAATGGGATGGAAAAGGTCCCTGGGGAACCCTTACTGAGGCATTGGTTTTTTGTTTTTTGTTTTTTTTTTAATAGCCTCCTCCCATTCCTTTCATCCTAATGTGCGTATTCTAAATTAGCCTTCCCTTTCCTATGGCCAGTTCTTGACCTCACTCTGGAGAGGCAGAAAGGCAGCCAGGGAGAGCTCAGGACTCCCATTTACAGCAAGTGCCTGTGCCCAGGGGATGCTGGGGCCTCCATATGCTTCTCGGGCTGCAGCCCTCCTGCCCCCTTGTGCAGAAGGCCCAGCACCAGCAGCACCTCCGGGACTCCCAAGGGAGTCATTTTACTGCTTTTGACCCCTCGCTGGGTCCTGGAGTCTCCCTCCATCACCCCTATTTTCTCAGCACAGAACACTCATTTTTGGCCACCTTTAAGTTCTAGGTCCAGCATTCAGCAGAGAACTGATCACATTAAACCAGCTAAAAACCTTTTCTCTATTACTTTCGTTTCCATACTTCCTTCATCTTTCCAAAATGTCTACGAAAGCCAAGCCATCCCCCTGTTATTTTCCAGCCAGAGGTTGGACAGTGGAGGGAGAAGCCAGGAGCCCCAGACTCTGACCCCTTGAGGATGGTGACATTTCCTGAAGATGCTGCCTTTCCCCCTTGGCCCTTCTTACTCACCTGGAGGAATAAGCCAAAAGGAAACCAGGAAAGGACCCAGGAAAGCCTGGGAGAGAAGTGGCAGGACTTCTAGTCCCTGAAAATAAGGTCTGTTTTTGTTTTCTCCATGGTGAATGGCTTCCCTCATCCTCTGAGTGCCTGTCACAGTGTTGGAAGAAAAGGCCCAGCAGACAAACAACCCTGAGCTTCTGGGAATCTTGACCAGGTGTGGGTACCGCAGAAGGTCAAAAGCTCCCCTTTTTCCTGGGCTTGACGCCTAAGCACATCTGGGTTTTCTTGAAACTCTCCTTTCCCATTTTCTCTGTGCATATATCACTGTGTTTTTGACACTTGGCTATTACAGTTGTCTCTAAGCCCTTTTTTGTATTGAATAAAAATATCTGAATAATTTAAAAGAAGCCACCAAACAAGGAGTATTAGTTAAACGTCCAAGAACATTTCCTATGCACAACGAAATGAGGAATGCACTTTGAGGGCATCTTTTCACCTCACCGGCTGGAGAGGCTGAACAGAGAGTGTGTTCCTTTATTGGCGCTTCATGGTCCCTAGCCTTAGCTGTTTTATTAATTTTTTTATCTACAATTCTAAACTATGATTGCATTTATTAGAACAATAGGGAAGCTTATTGAGGTTGTATTTTTATTAAAATTTCTATTAACTTTTGCTATCAGTGCAGTTGTAGATTAATTAATTTTTACTACTTTTCTAAAGCAAAAAATATTAGAGCTGATCCCAAATTACTTCAAATGTGAAACAAGCCAAATCAGAAAAAGAGCAGCTTACAAGCGTGAGCTCCAGAAGCACTTTTAGAAAAGGAAAAAGTTTACGATGGAGAATGATGTTAACAAAGAAGGGTTCTCCTTTATTGGCAATGGTAGAGGTGAATTTCTGTCCAGAGAAGAATTCAGTCTCTGTTGGATTTCATATGGAAGCACATGTAGATTTTACTCTTGTAATTTACTGTGTTTGGGGAGGCAGGAGCAGACAATGTAGAGTTCCACGTTTTTCTACGGTGATGTTCATATCTTAAAGTGAACATCTAACCACCATCTCTGTCCAACCACCTTCTCTCTTGCCAAAACACCTTTATCCCTCCCCCAAGGACCCATCGCTTTACGCCTGGCCAAGGGGTCTTAGGAGTCAGACTCAAGTTTCACTTTCCAAAGCAACCCCCTAGCCAGTAAACAGTCACTCTCCATTTCCCCTCCTGCAATTCCTGACACCCATTAATCTGTATCTATGGATTTTCAGTTCTGGAAATTTTATATAAAGAGAATCATCTAATATGTGTTGGTGTTTGACGTCTGTGTCTGGCTTCTTTCTCTGAGCATTGTGTTTTTAAGGTTCATCTACAAGGTAGCAGCTGTCAGTGCTTTGGTCCTTTCTATGGCCAAATAATATTCCAACACATATCTATACCACATTTTGTTTAGCTATTCATCTATTGATGGTGTGTTGGCTGTTGTGAAGAGAAATGCTATAAAATTGTGTCTGTATTTGTGTGACCTTTTTTTTCACTCTCTTGGGTATATGCTTGGAAGTGGAATTGCTGGATCATATATTCATGCTATGTTTAACTTTTTGTGGTACCACCCAACTGATGGCTCTTAGTGTTTACTAGTGAAGTCCACACATCCTGCTGAGGTCAGGGAAAATATGGATTTGAGGTGCAGAGCTGGTGACTTTTGACAACAGGCTCTGCCCCTGTAGACATTGCTCCCCCAAGAAATGCCTTTGGAGACTGTAGATTACTTTGAAACCCTTGGTGTGACTTGATATTCCCTGAGACACCAGTATGTGGGTCCGAGAATGGGCTTCAGGTGACCCTGTGGATGCTTTCTGGAGGACTATGAGTGTCCTTATAGCCATATCTCTATTTTTCTAAACTTACTTCATTTTGAACTGAAATATGTTAGTCTTCCAATATACCAAAGAATAGCAGTCCCTAGTAAGGGACAGGGAGAAGGGGCTGTCAAAGGCCCAGCCTGTCCTGCCCCTGGCATGCATGGCAAGGGGTGAGAAGCTGTGTTTCACTCCTCTTCATACCCTAAGGAGTGGTATCGCCCCTTATTTTTACAAATCCAGAAGCTGGAGCTGGAGAGATTAGGTGAAGTGCCTATCAACAGGGATGGGTGGAAGAGTTGGGTCTGAGCTCAGTCTGCCTTTCCTCTGAAGCCCATTAGTCAGATTCTTGAAGGAAGGAGAGAAATGGGGTGCGGGAGTGGGAGGAAGAAATGGAGGGAGGAAGAAGTACTCTTCTAAGAACTCTCCTGTTCAGAGAGAGACTGGAGGTCAGGAAATAAGCAGATCTGAGATAACCTTCCCTCTGGGCCTAGTGAATTCCCACTGAGAGGGCATGACCATGGCATTCCAGACTTTTCCTGAATGTGTCCATGGGATTTGGCAATGCGGCCAGCACGTGGCATTGTGATTTACTTCCACCTGCCATGGCATGGCAGTTACAACCAGTATCCTGTTCTAATGACAGAGAAGGAACCCAGCCCTCTAGCCTGGTTGGCCTGAGAAGACTGTCCAGCTATTGTCTCCAGGAGATCCAGTGGGATGAACATTAAGATGAACAATCAGGGCAATAGACAATCAAACACCACCTTTTGGAGAAAGGAGTTCACGGCCCCTGTGTTTGTAAAAGCTTCCTCCAAGTGAACTTTAACAAAGATAGAAAGGCATGAATAAGCAATGTGCTAAGGCATAGTGTTAAAAGTACCAAGCTGATGAGCTAGTGCTAAGCTGCCCTCTTCCACCTCTGGTGGACAGTAAAAGGGGGTGGGGGTGAGGGGTTTGTGGGCAGCAGAAAGGAAGGTGCTGTAGGAGAGACGCATGGATAGCCTGGTCCTCAGCATAGCCAGGCAGCCCCTCTATCCCTTCCAGCCAAGCAAAGCAGCCCCGTGTGGAAAGTGCAGCCATTGGGTCAACAGTGGGCCTCACGCAGGAGGCACATCTGGCATCCAGGTGTCTGTGCTTCTATCTGGCAGTCAGCCAGCAAGCCAGCAGACAAGGATTCCCTCTCCCCCTTCCTCTGACCTCCTTGCCCCACCCCGCTGCCTGGTGTCACCCAAGGAAGAATTTGGAGTCGCTCAGTGCCTGTTAGGTGAAGCTTAACGGCAGCAGCAGAGTGACCTGTCTGAAAGCATCGCTTGGTTCTCAGGCTTCTGCCCTCCCTCAGCTTGGCCTTCTGCTTGCTCTGAAGTTTCAGTAGAAGGGACTGGCAGGCTCTGAGCTGGCATTCCCTGTTGATTGCCTATGAGCAGCTAGAAATGCGGTTTCCAGATCCTGCAGAATTCCAACACCAGTGGAACATGGAAGATTTTCTGAGAATCGTTGTGAAGAGAGGTTGTTCTTTCAACTCTACAATTGTCCCAGACGCCAGAGCAGGAGTCTCGGGGCTAGGACACAGCTAGGGGAAGGGGACAGGTAAGAGCCTCCTGGCCAGTAACGCAGTTGGAAAAAGAGTTCTGTCAGAGTTGCACTTACTTCGTTTCTCTTCAAACTCACAGACAGTGAATATCATTCTCTACATTTATAGAGGTTTTAGAGTTCAGAAAGTGCGTTCACTTACTGTGTTTGTGTTTTTTTCTCTCTGGAGACAGTCACCCTGAGAGGTTCAATTGCTACATAACTAATTGCAGAGAACAGACCGGAGGCTGCTGAAGGGTGAGTTACTCCTCTGGGCAGGAGATGAGTTGATGCCTGTGACCATTACGGAGCCCAGGGCAATGATTTGTCTGTCAAAGCTTGGAAGCATAAATGCAGTTATCAAAATAAGCACCAGCCCATATGCATGGGACCAAAAATAAATTAGGACAGGCCTAAAAGAAATCAGGCTGGCTGCCAACTGAAAATCCAGGAGGCCTAAAAGAGAAGTCTATAAATGTGATCCTATTTGTTTTTATGAGGTCCTCAAGGGAAACATTTTTTTTAGTGGAATTCTGGGTGTTTGTTCTTGATCTTTCTTAAAAGTAAATCAAATCAACAAATGTGTATTGCACCTCTGTAATGAGTAAGGTGTTGTACTGGGTGCTGTAATTTGGGAGCAAGGAAGAAAAAGAAGGTTTCATTGATGACGGTGCAGGCAGCCTCGGTGGAATCAGCAGAGGGGGGAACAGGGAATGTGGACAGGAGCTATGAAAATGCTAAGAGATGGGGCTAGAAAGCTGGTCTAACACTCCTCGGGCATTCCAGAAGAGAAGAGAGCCCATAGGCAGAGCCAATGCCTGAGAAATTTTACAGAAATGATGAAAGATATACATTCTGGGATTCAGAAAATGTAACTCCCAAGCAGGATACATAAAATTAAACCAACATCTCAACACATGGTAGTGAAAAAACATAGTTTACTGAAGACTGAGAGACAATCTTGCGAGCTGTCACCGACCGAAAAACCTGGCTGCTACAGTAGAGTGACAGTGACAGCAGACTTTTCAACTGCAAGGGAGAATCAAGACGTACGCAACGGCTTCTTCAACATGCTGAGCGAAAGGACAGATCAAAGCACCACTGTTCACCTCGCTAAACCATCTTCAGGAGCAATAATGACATATGGGCATGTTCAAACAGGAACATTTGGCACTAGCAGACCCTGGCAAAAGAACTTCTTAGGAAATAAGGAAATTCCAAAGGGAAGGAATGACAGCAAAACATACTGGTGAGCGTAAAAGAAAAAAGTAAACGTCAGAAAACCTCGCTAACAATTAACTGCATAAAGTTTAATAATACAAAAGAATTACCGGGCAATTGAAAAATCGAGACAGAATTCTGGGTGATGATAACAGGTAACACAGGCAATGGGCATTTATGCAGAAGCCATTGAAGGTCATTGGTCAGGAAGAGGTTGGAGATGCTGGTCAACTTTAGACTTTGCTAATTCAAGTATATGTGTCAAAAATTCAAGTTACTCTTAACACTACAAGTGTCCTTGTATGGTTTACAATTTATATGTGGTTTCATTTTAAATAACTCTAAACTGAAAGAAATTGGCTGAGACACCTCAGCATGTCGCAAGAGCAGCACAGGTGTTCTGGTTTGGGGATAGAGTCGTGGAAGTGACGTGTGGAAAAGCAGAACTTGGGGGATCCCCACAGCAAGTGACACATCTCGGCGCTTGATTCTAGTTGGAGAAGGACATTGAAAATATTCTCATTCGAGTGTTTGGAATTATTTTTCTGCACTATCCTAGGTCACCCTTATTCCTCTTTTCTAATATTCCAAAAATACTGAAATCTGTGGGCAGTACTTAAATTGAAGCTCCTGCTTAGTGTCCTGGAGACCATCTGACTTCTGGACACCAAGATGCACAGCTGGGTGCTTTTGTTGCTGCGCTGATCCCTTGCTCGGGCTGCAGACCATCCTTCTAGGTGAGCACAGGCAACAGGGTCCTGAGTCCCAGGGGTACCACCCTAACTGCTTTGAGCCTCCTAACACCCAGGAATTCTTGATAATACTTAGTAATTTGAAGCCTGCCAAAACAAACACTCAGCTTATCACCTAGCCCTTCTCCCTGACTCAGCTCCCTCCACAGCTTACCTTTATTTGTAGATCAGAGAGAGAGAGAACTTTGTCATTCCTTGACATGCCTGGTCAGGATGCTGCTTTCAGGTGGATCCATGGATCAGGTGGCTCCCCAGCTGGGGTGTGGGCACGCCCCAGGGTCACTTACTTGTTCAGTGCTCCGGGCCTGGAAGGCTGAGGTCTAAGGTAGAAACAGCACAGAGTTCTATCTCTGGGTAGGCAGACTGCTTCTCCCTAGGGCTCTGGCTAACCTGGTGCCATTTACTCCACGTTTCATTTATTATTTGGGAGTTTGGAGCAAATTATTTGTCCAGTCTGAATATTAAAGTAAAATCAGTCAGCCCAAATAGCTGTCGATTGTATCCACTGTTCTTCTCCCTCATCCTGAGTTATTAGAAAGCACTATGTTCATGGTAAAATCTCAGTTTGATAGGATTTCCACAGATCTGTTCTTTACCATAACTCACATAGTCCCATTTCGTGAACCTTGTCCCCTGGCTCTAAAGAACAGATCTTCGACCCTGGAGAGATAAAAGTTTGCCCCTTTATATTAAATGTCATTTGGCTTCTTTCGGTTGTACATCCCCTTTTGCACAAATATGTCTAATTTAAACATTCACATATTAATTAGCCACATCCAGTGACATGTCAAGTCAATGTGAAGTAAGTGAAGGCCATTTGACTTTGATAATTGTGCGGTTTAAACTCTTTTACTAGGGTAAAAGCTTTGCGTTAAAGAAACTCTTTTCTCACTAAAAAATAAAATAACCAGGAACCCTCTGTTTTAACTATTTCCTGCACAATGCTACGGTTGGAGAGTAGGGTGGGGGTGGGGAACCGTGAGCTTCCCTCAGCTGGAGCTTCTGGATCACTGGAACCCCACCCACTACTGCAGTGAGTAAGGCTGTGGGCTTTGATGTTGGCAAGGGGCAGCAAGTCACACTTGGGCGAAGAAGCCCGTGTAGCAGCCGCCTACACAGGGCCCCTCCAGCTGGCCAGAGCCACCGCCACAAAGCTGAGATGCCAGTGGACCCACAACTTTTGTTCCGGAGGCCTCGGCCCCTGACCTCCCACTGGCTCCCACAGAGCCAGTCAGGGAGCTTCTGTGCTGGGAGGCTTGTGGCATTTTCTGGAGGAGAATGGGCAAATGTCCTGGCCCGTGTGCTACAACACTGCAGCCTTCTCGGTTGCCAGTATCAGTTGCAAATCTTTTGCTGCAACATCTTTGCACAGAAAGATTTGTTTGTTTCGTCAGTTGACATTCAAAACTAATCTTTAAAAGCAGCAAGATGAAAGGACTCTGAAGAGTGTGGTGGGTATGGAGGTTCCGCATGTGCTGGTGGGGACGTTTCCTTCCAGCAGGGCCTCCCTGGGAATGGGAGATTGGCAGATTGGGAGCCCTGTGGGACAGACCCACTTCGCGTCTTTACCTTAATTGCTTCCATGTGCCATATGTATCTGGAGCGCTGTATAAACAACAACCCAAAACAACAGGAGGGGGACCACGCTTCTTACAAGGAATCTGTGGCAAGTGGGAAAGTCGCCAGCGAAACTCAAGACCCAGGCTCCAGCCTCGGGGCTCCTGGCTGAGTGGGCAAGCCCTCCCCCAGTACACTCCCACCCTCCTGGCACCCTAAGGCACCACCACCCAGTGCAGCTAGAGGCAGCTAGAGGCCCCTCCTGGTGGGAGGCAACGGTGGAGCAGAGTTCAGTGGGGGCAGGACCCTCCAAAAGCATCAAGCCAGACAACTTGGGTAGGTAAGGCACATAGGAAATTAAGCATTTTGAGCCAAATTTCACTTTAGAAATAGTATTTGTCTTTGTTAACACACACACACACACACACACAAATACCAACTTGTCTCCGGATTGAAATATCCAGCCTGTAATTTCAGACTCCACAGCAGATGTCCTGTGTATTATGCCTGAGAAGCTGCTGCTACCCCATAAATATTTATGGGACACCATAATCCTCCCACATTACGAGGATCTCTGTACTCATTTTACTGCCCTAGCCGTGCTCTAGTTTGGGTTAAAAGTTGTTTTACCAAAGTGCATTTCTAACACTCGCGAAGCTCTGCTCCTGCCCCGGCATCTGCAACGGGCTTTGGTGAAAGTGCCCTAGCCGCTAGGCCGCCAGCCCCGGCCAGATGGCTGCCAGCGGCACTGCCCAGCACACTGGGCAGACCTGGTGCCCGGGCCAGAGGGGTCTGGCAGCCTTTCTTGGTGGGTGAGACTTTTATAAGAAAGTTTGGGGTTTCTAGTTCATCCAAATTGGCTGCAGGTCTAAGATGGTAGGACAAATCAAGTTGTTTATAGAGTCTCAACATGTTGAAAGGATAGAAATAGGCACTTAAGATTTAGCTCTGTCTTTAAAGCTGTCAGCATCTTTTCTCCTCTGCGAGTTGTGAGGTCTGTCCTATATTTTTCATTTGTTGAATGTGAATAGCTAATTTAATAATTTAACAGCTTGCTATCGGTGAGAGGAATGGGACAAAGTTTCTGACCACATGGAACTTTAGAGGGTAAAAAGTAGAAAGTAAATGTCACTTGAGAAGAGATTAAATGGTATAAAGTATGAGGAAAACTAAAGCACGGTGTTCTGATTGAAAAACGAAAGGGCAGCAAGCACATTCACACGGGGCAGTGACCTGAAACTTGGTGTCTGCCTCGCAGGGGCATCCTGAGGGGTCCCTGGGCACACCGAGGTGAGCAGGGGGACTAAGGGAGAGCCCTGACCCAGGGAAGCCTGCACTTTCTGCTTTCGGACAGGACTGTTAGCCGCCAAGCTGCTCTTCCTCACCTGCCCTTACATCCATTCTCCAGCCCAGGGGAGCAGCTGATTGAGAAGGCGGATCTGGAAGTGCCAACCACAGTGTAGTCTCTTCAGAGTGGTGGGACAGTCACTAACTAGAGCTGGAGACCAGATCCAGAGCCCTTGGGAAAGGTGCGTGAGGCCGGAAGGCCACTGCCCTCTGCTGCCAGCTGTGGTGTGGTCACCGGCAGGTAGAACACAGGCATTGGACCACACCCAATACCGGGCTCTAGCTCTGACACTTCCTAGATGGGACACCCGAGAAAGGCAGGAGGCAACTTGGTGCCTTGGGCCGCTTCTCCTGCAGACCCTGCGACTGCAGAATCCCCATGACGATCTTAAAGACAGGAACCAGGCGCTCAGGGCCTGGCAGCTAATGAGATTTTGATAAAAGGTAAAAATTGCTGGTACTAGCCAAGTGTGAGTGTTTAAATAAACCATTCCTCAGTCAGGTGCATTTCTTCCAAAAATTAATAAAATTCTCTCTCCGTGAACTAGGAGTCTCCACAGTGCACACAGGTACTGTAGATCCTGGGGCATCTGGGGGAAGGAGAATGCCCGCCTCCTGCCTCCCCAGGAAGCCAACTCAGACCCTGTTCCCAAATACCCTTTGCTTTTTATCACATTCCATGCATTTCCAAAATACAGATGAACGAAACTGACTAAATAAAAGATTTCAAAACGAGCTCAGGAACTGGGTTCCTGAACGAAACTTCTAATTTATGTAGTCAAACTTTAACAATCTGATGTTTAGATTTTAAAATTCATTGCTAACCAGCATAGTTACCGAGATGGACCCGCATCCCAGCAAAGCGCCTGCAGGAAGCTGAGCCACCGGCTAGCAAACAGTGCCACCCCATGGCACCTGGCTCTGGAATGCTTCGCATGCGACTCTGCAAAGCCAGAGGTCCTGAGTGAGAGGGAAGGAAGAACACTCCAGAGCTCCCTGCGCCCCACACAATGTTGCCCAGATCACAGCGCTACTCAGTGAGAATTCAGCTGCTTCAAGGTGCAAGTGACTCCTGCTAACCAGCTTACAGTTTTTCCATGCTGCCTCTTTGCCATACTGAGACTAGAGACTGGGCGGCCTGGAGAACACCCAGCATGGCTCTATGATGATATGGGACAGGGGGCACCCTGGGGACCTTCACACCAAGGCTATGAGGCAGCCAATATTACTATGACCAATCTTTGACCAATGAGGAAACAGAGGCAAGCCAAGCTCCTAAAGCCAAGAAGTGGCAAAGTCAGGATTCAAATCCAAGCACGCCTATACCAGAGAGAGGACTCTGATGTGGAGACTACAGAGATCATGGGCAGATTCCCTTGGGGAAGAGCCACTGCCTAAGGAAAGCAGGGTGCAAAGTACCATGGAGTCCTCTTAACATTCACAAGATGTCTGGCAGGGAGATGCCTCATGGGGAATTCAGTTCACTCATTATCTATCTATCTACCCACCCACCACCTGTCTGTCCATCCATCCATCCCATCCATCCATCTATCCATCCCTTTATCCACCCGTCCATCTGTCTGTCCATCCATCCTTCCATCCATCCATCCACCCATCCACCCAACATTCACGAGTGTATCTATATAGGCCTTGGTCAACTGATGGGGCTGCAGTGATCATGGTAAGGAATTTGGACAATCTTTAGAGCCAGTCTGCTTCTTCTCTAGTCCCTCCTGACTAGAGGAGTTGGTGTTAACTGGGTTGCCTCTAGGTTGCCTCACCTCTGTGTAAACAACTCCCTGCCTTAAACTCCCTTGGTTATACATGTTTGAAGTTGGGCCTGTTTTCTTGGTTAGACCTTGACTAACATAAAGCTACTGGGAAGTTTTAAATAGGTAGATGACATGATCATATTTCTGTTTTTGGTGACTGCTGTATAATAGGATTTTATTGCAGCAACATAGAAGCAGGAAGTCCAAGGAGGAGGTGTGGGAGGGAGAATGGTGGCCTGGACCAGGGTGTCACAGTGGTGACAGAGATAGACTCAGTAGGTTTGGGAGATGTGGGGATATTTTCAGTAGGATGCACAGGCCAAGGGACTTGGAGTTGGCCAAAAAAAAATGAAGACTCAAAATCTCCCGGTATTGATGGGAGCAGTTGGGCAAATGGGCTACCATTTACTGAGATGGGTTAGAAAGGGCAAGAGCAGCTTTCAGGAGGAAAACTGAGAATTCTAGTTTGGATGTGCTTGGTCCATGCCAAGGAAATAGCTGGTAATTCGGATCTACTGCTGCCCAAAAGAGAGGGAAAGCAGCCACAGAAAGCTCACTACCCCCACCATCTGTCTGGGATAAAAGCAGACCCCTGCTCAAAGACACTTGTGAACTTTAGGGCCCTCCCTGGTGGCACAATAGGTTAAAGCCCAGCACTGCCAAGCTGGCTGCAGCACTTCAGTGCGTGATCAATCCCTGGCTGGGGAGGTGACCCACATGGTGCGGCGGACTGCTCCTGTCCCGCCCGCTGCTCCCCTCAGTAGTATACTTTGTTGATCAGCCTGTTCTGCTCCCCACTCTGCCTCTGTCCCTGCACCTCTGGCCTGTACCCCAGTTCTGTATACGTAAATAAAGAAATCTTAAAAAAAATAAAAACACTTCTGAACTCTCCCTCCTTTTTTTTTTGAACTCTCCCTCATTTTATGGGAGAATTGTGGAGGAGAGCGGGTGCACTCACGGTTTGCCAGTGGAGGCTCAGACTAGTAGACAGCTACAGGCAGTAGAGACCTTGAAAGTCAAGATTTTGTTGAGAACTTAAAACTACCAATATATGTCTTTTCATCATAAGTACCAGGAACAATGACAGGCAGAAAAGACTCTCTGTCATATGCATGTAGTTCTCTGCACTTCAAAAAAAGATGTTTCAAGAAACCACATTTTAACTAGACAGAAATAAACCCCCTAAGTCCATTTCCTAAATTGAATGTGGAGGCTGAGGTGTGGAAGGCAGGACACAGACCATGAGCTGAGACGGGTTAGGGCTTGGCTCCTGGATGTACCTTACCAGCAGCAACCGATGATAACAGACCTATGAGCTCAGAACACTCCGTGGGGCAAAGCTGGAAGCGAATGCATCATACCATTAACTTACTTTTCTTTCCTCTGGGAATCTGTTTCTTACTTTGACTTGGTAGCACCTTGGCTGGGTTCCCCAAGCACCAGCATTCCACTTGGGTCCCTGTAGGGAATGGTGATGGAGACACTGCAGAACCTTCCAGGGGGGTCTGAGGCCAAGCCCAGGCTCCGGAAAGCCCCAGGAACCTATTAATTGTCTGGTAAAAACTCTAACCTGGCCCTCCCTGGTGGCGCAGCGGGTTAAAGAACAGCACTGAGAATCTAAAGCCGCTTCCGCATGAGTTCGATCCCCGCCTTCTGCGGAGGTGATCCACATGGTGTGGCAGACCTCTCCTGGCCCGCCCGCTGCTCCCCTCAGCAGTGTACTTCGTCGATTTGCCTGTTCTGTTCCCCACTCTGTCTCTGGTGAAGTCTCTCACCACCCCTGAGCCTCTGGTCTGTACCCCAGTTCTGTATGCACAAATAAATAAATCTTAAAAAAAAACAACTCTAACCTACTTCTTATACATCTTGCTGCATTTCAGAAAATTAAGATTTATCTCCCATGGCTATAAGCATCTATTCCCATTATCAAAGTAATATATTCATAAAGGCAAAATGACACAGAAGAGCTTTAAAGAAATGCAACAGTACTCAATCCTCCCACCCCTGCTTGCCCCCTGTCCACCCACAGTCAACCATTTTTGTGAAGTTCCTGGTCAAAGGTGTTCCACGGTTGCCCAGTGACTTGGTATGGCTATTGACATGGCTAGCACCTCTCTTGACCATTTGGAGGACCATAAAAATCTTGGCACTCTCAGGGCCCTCAGTCAAGACAAATGAGCCAACAGGTTGTTAAAAAAAGTAACTTCTTAAAACCCAGAGAGAGTTCAAAGACCCTTTTCCTACAGAGTTTTGCAATGAACGTCCCAATTTCATGGATAAAACTGATCCAAACAGTAGCAGCAAAGTAAACTCATTACATAACCCTGTGCTTAGTCGATGCTTAGTGCTTAGTCAAAAAGAAAGCTCTGACCAGGATTTACTCCTCGGTGGTACTCCAGAAGATTCTGAAATCAACAGCCAAAAAGAACATCAAGAGAGTGAAAAAGGTTGTTCCAATGGCATTTGTATAGTCATATGCAATAATAGTAAGGGGTTATAAGTTATCTTTTCTCATTAGGACAAGGAAAAAAATCTCATCATGAAATGTTAAGTAAGAAATGTGGGAATCAAAGTAGAATATTGCTCTCACCTGCACACTTTTAAAAGCAAGGAAATACTCCAAAACATTAACCATGGATTTTGGGGGGGCAATGGGATATTCAGCGCTTTTCCTTTTTATTTTTCTTCCATCTGTGTCTCTGCATTTCTAAAATCTCTACGGTGCTGAGTGTTTACTATGGCTCCTGGGAGCCAGCCCCTGAGCAGAGAGCTGGGAGCAGGACCTAGAGGGAGCTGCGGATCCCAGAGGGTGGCAGAGGCTCCGCCCAGTGACACAGGGCTCCTGGACAACACAGCCTCCCCCTCCTCTCCTCTTGTGCTCCTTTCCTCCAATGGGTAGGAGTTTAGCCCCCACGCTTGATGTACACACCTTCCTCCTTCAAATACAAACCAAACAAGGAAACAAGAGCAACCACAAGTTAATAGTAACAAAACTGGAAATGCTGGGTAAAAATGCTCCCCAAAGCAAGCACAAAAACATTGGGGCACTGAGGGAAGGCCCCCTGGGACCCAGGCAGACTTGGAGAAGTGTGCTGGGGTGAGCCAGCAGCCCAGAGTTGTTCTCAGCACACAGTAGTCAGCTGTGTCTTGGGGACATCCCCTCCCCGAGCATGCTCCAAGAGCGGACCCTGCAGAACCCAGCTCACGCGTCCCTTTATCCGGGACTCCCCCTTGATATGGGCGCCCAAGAGGACTTGGCTCAGAGATGTCAGTCATGCCTTTTTTTTAAAATTAATTTATTTATTTATTCATACAGAACTGGGGTACAGGCCAGAGATGTGGAGGGTGAGAGGATTCACCAGAGACAGAGTGGGGAGCAGAACAGGCAGA